>NC_090025.1:72730544-73037627 GCF_037176765.1 Anolis sagrei | reverse complement strand
AGTGCTGAGGCGGCGGCGGCAACTCGGCATAGGCGGCGGGCCCAGGCGCAGCGCCGCCGAGTAGGCCTCCAGCGCTTCTTTCAGGTGGTGGCCTAACGCCAGGCGCTCTCCTCGTCGAAGGAGCCGCTCCTGCTCCGACGGGACGCCGGGCTCTGAGGGAACTTCCATCGAAGGAGACGCCATGAGACCTTCCTCCTCTCAGGGAAAGGGGGCGTGTGGCACGCGACGACGACGCCGCTCGAGACGCTCCTTCCAAACTCCCAACTCTGTCTGAGTGGAGCTGGGCGCGCCTGCGCACTCCTGTCAAACAACCCCTCCCCCCGCCCCTTGTGGGACAATTCTTCAACCGCCCCTGCGCGCGCACGGCAAGCTCCGCCCACTCGCCTCTCCCTCGTTGCCACTTTTCTCACAGAGCAGGTAAGCTCTCTCAACACAGATCCCCTCTCCCTCGCCACCTCCCCCCTCCCTTTCGCCGGCGCGCGAGACAATCCCGAGCGAGGCCACAGGCTTACATAAAACCACACGTCATCCACCCCTTTCCCGCGCAAGCTGGCCTCCGATTGGCTAGACGGAGTAAGGGGCGTGGCGGGCGAAATTATAAAACAAGGCCACGTGGCCCAAGGTTTGGTTGGCTGCCTGGCTTTTGTTGTTCTTCCCAATTTAATGAGAATCATAATCTGGGTTGCTGTAGGTTTTTTCGGGTTATATGCCCATGGTCTACAGCAGTGGTTCTCAACCTGGGGTACCCAGCTGTTTTTGGCCTTCAACTCCCAGAAATCCTAATAGCTGGTAAACTGGTTGGGATTTCTGGGAGTTGTAGGCCAAAAACATCTGGGGACCCCAGGTTGAGAACCACTGGTCTAGAGGCATTCTCTCCTGACGTTTTGCCTGCATCTATGGCAAGCATCCTCAGAGGTAGTGAGGTCTGTTGGAACTAGGAAAAGGGGTTTATATATCTGTGGAATGACCAGGGTGGGACAAAGGACTCTTGTCTGCGGGAGCTAGGTGTGAATGTTTCAACTGACCACCTTGAATAATAATAATAATAACAACAACAACACTTTATTTGTACCCCGCCACCATCTCCCCAAGGGACTCGGTGCGGCTTACATGAGGCCGAGCCCAAATACAACAATACAAGCAATAATAACAACAATACAAGCAAATTAAAATAAACATGGACAATACAATCATAGAATCAAGAATCAAAGAGTTGGAAGAGACCTCATGGGCCATCCAGTCCAACCCCCTGCCAAGAAGCAGGAATATTGCATTCAAATCACCCCTGACAGTGCAACATTAACAATAAGACCACACGATTAAAAACTATGGGAAGGCCAAATGTAAAATTAAAATTCGAAGTAATGCTGGAACATGGGCAAAAAAGTGATGGGGTGTTTGTGGAAAACATACAAGCAGACCTAAAAAGTAAAGTTCTTTGGAGGACAAAGTGCTATGGGATCATTATTCTGGGAAGGCACACTGGAACAGCCATGTCTTCAAGCTCCTCCTAAAGACTGCCAGAGTTGGAGTCTGACTGATGTCTTTAGAAAGTGAATTCCAGAGTCGGGGGCCACCACCGAAAAGGCCCTCTCTCTCATCCCCACCAATCATGCCTGCGATGCAGGTGGGATCGTGAGCAGGGCCTTTCCAGATGAACCAAGAGATCGTGTGGGTTCGTATACAGAGATGCGGTCATGCAGGTAGGCGGGTCCCAAACCGTTCAGGGCTTTGTAGGTAAGAACCTGCACCTTGAATTGGGTCCGGAAAATGAATGGCAACCTTGAAATCCATAAGCATGTGGACAATTTCAACAGAAAGGAGGAAACCATGAAAATGAATAAAATCTGGCTACCAGTATTAAAAAAAACTCTAAAATTGCAACAGCAAAACAATAGAGGAAACAATCTGGGACATCTAATCACCTCTCAACAAAAGATTGCTCCAGGCACTAACAAGCCACACCAAACAACAGCCAGGCCATCAAATGCTAATCAAGGTGGTCAGCTGAAACATTCACACCTAGCTCCAGCAGACAAGAGTCCTTTGTCCCACCCTGGTCATTCCACAGATATATAAACCCTTTTTCCTAGTTCCAACAGACCTCTGAGATCTGAGGATGCTTGCCATAGTTGCAGGTGAAACGTCAGAAGAGAATGCCTCTAGAACATGGCTATACAGCCCGAAAAAACCTACAGCAACCCAGTGATTCCGGCCATGAAAGCCTTCGACATTATTATTATTATTATTATTAATAATAATAATAATAATAATAACACTTTATTTGTACCCCGCTACTATCTCCCCAAGGGACTCGGTGCGGCTTACATGAGGTCGAGCCCAAATACAACAATACAAGCAATTAAAATAAAACATGGACAATACAATAATGCAACATTAACAATAAGACCACACGATTAAAAACTATGGGAAGGCCAAATGTAAAATTAAAATTGAAAGTAATGCTGGAACATGGGTGAAAAAGTGATGGGGCGTTTGTGGAAAACATACAAGCAGACCTAAAAAATGTAAAGTGCTTTGGAGGACAAAGTGCTACACAGAATCATAATCCATTTTAGGTATTACCTCTCCTGATGGCTCAAGGCGGGGTATATATGGAATATGTGCAATCGACATCTGCAATGATCCAGTCTACGAGTTTGGATCATGTGGTTTTAATGTTTTTTATTAAGTGTTCTTAATTTTTATACTTCATGTTAAACAGATGGCTGGATGGCCATCTGTCAGGGGTGCTTTGAATGCGGTTTATTTGCTTCTTGGAAGGGCGTTGGACAGGATGACCCACGAGGTCTCTTCTAACTATGATTCTCTGTCCCATTCTCTTATGATGGAATTGTCCTATTTATTTTATTTTATTTGTTTCATATACTTATACCCCGCCCTTCTCACCCCCCGAGGGGCGACTCAGGGCGGCCTCACAGCAAACGCCATTTGGTGCCATCATAATGATATGAACAATCAACAAATTCATTAAAACAAAGCATTAAACAGTTGTTAAAACACGCCAATTAAAATCTGGGTCCAGGTTAGGGTTAGGGACACAAAGGGACAGAAGGAAAACTTTCTAAACGGAAAAACACACCAAATGGAAGTTGTAAGACATTAAAGGGAAAAAGAAAGACCAGGTGATAGACGGCTGACAAATGCAATAGCCTTAGATGTAACAAAGGAAGAAAGATCAAACAACAAAACATACCAAATGGAGCATTAAAGGAAAGGAAGAAAGTTCACATAGGTCTCATGAAGTCCAAATGGTATTTGATGGATTGAATGACCTTTAATCAGGAAACTGGGGAAATTACTCACTTTAATTGTTTTGGTAAACACCAGATCAAAGTACCATATGGAACAGGAACAAAGGGAAAGAGAAATGTGAAGGGAAATATATGAAAGTGTGGAACATACTTGCAAATCCTATAAAAGCCTCATGCATGATTCGTTTAGTGTGGGACCTGTTTTTCACTGCTACCATCAGACCTTCTTGCAAATAAAATCGATTGTATTTCCATCTCCTCGCTTCTCAGTCTCATTGGCAACAGGTCCTGGAGGTTTCAGGTTTGCCTTTTAAAGGGGCAATGCAACTAGGCTCAAAAAATATATTAATACTAGCTGTACCCCCCCCCCCCCCGCACGCGCTGCTGTGGCCAACCTTCCCTCTTTCTCTTCTTTCTTTCTCTCCTTCCTTCCCTCCCTCTTTCCAACCCTTTCTTTCTTTCTTTCTTTCTTTCTTTCTTTCTCTCCTTCCTTCTCTTCTTCTTCCCTCCCCCCCACTTTTTCTTTCCCCTCCTCTTTTTCCCCTTTCTTCCTTCTCTACCTATTCTTGGATTGCAACTCCCAGCAGTCCTCCTGATCAATCTACCTACCTACCTACCTATCTCTATCTTATCTATCTATCTATCTGGAGGATTGCTGGGAGTTTATTTATTTATTTACTATATTTATAGCGCGCCTTTCTCAGCCATATGGCAACTCAAGGCGGGTTACAGATTGGTACAATTCAATGTCAGGCATTTATAAAAGTGCCATTAAAAACAATCAACATTACAATATAAAACATATATAAGAACCGTTAAAGCATATAATCATTGGTGTCATCCAGCTAAAAACGTTATCCAGTAACATTGTCTGGCCATTCCATGTTCATCATTCATAGTTCTGTGTTATCTATTTCGCTGCATTCTCAAAAAGCTTGCTCAAAGAGCCAGGTCTTTACTTTTTTTCAGAAAGTCAGGAGGGAGGGGGCCGATTTAATATCCCTGGGGAGGGAGTTCCATAGCCGGTGGGCCACCACGTAGAAGGCCCTGTCTTTCGTCTCTGCCAATCACACTTGCGAGGCAGACAGAATCGAGAGCAGGGCCTCCCCAGACGATCTTAAGTTCCTAGATGGTTCATAGGAGGAGATACGTTTGAACAGGTAATCTGGGCCAGAATCATTTAGTGCTTTATAGGCTAAAGCCAGCACTTTGAATTATGCTCGGTGGCAAATTAGCAGACAGTGGAGCTGACACAACAGAGGCGTAGTGTGGAGAGTTGCAGTCCAGGACTAGGAAATTGGAAATAGGCAGGGAATGGGATGCTCTCAAAGAAATCCAAGGAGAATAAATAAATACACTCCATTTAGGGGAGAAATGAAATACTCAGTACTTGACAGCAGTAGATTAAAAAAGGAGCTGGGGTTTTAATAGATTAGAAGCCAAACATGAGTGATAGATCACAAGCTAAACATCAGCGTGACAGCTAAAACCAGTAAAGTTTTAGGATGGATCTGCACACTGTCCTATATCCCATGATCCAAACCCAGATTATCTGCTTTGAACTGGATTATATGATGCACCTACACTGTCCTTATATCCATGGATCTGATCCCAGGTTATAAACCATGAACTGGATTATATAAATCCCCACTGCCATATAATCTGGAATAAGCAGATAATCTGGGATCACATTGTGGGATATAGGGCAGAGTAGAATCCAGCCTTAGGCCCCTTCCACACAGCTGTATACAATCCACATTGAAATGGATTATATGGCAGTGTGAACTCAAATAATCCAGTTCAAAGCAGATATTGTGGATTATCCGCCTTGATATTCTGTGTTATAAGGCTATGTGGAAGGGCACTTAAACTGCATCAACAAGACTGTTGGATCCAGATCAAGGAAATGTTGAATACCACTTTGTTCCGCTTTGGTCAGACTTCATTATGTCCACTTCTGATAATCAAAGTTCAAGAAGTATTGACAAGCTGGAGGTACTGATATGATAAAAAGTCTAGAAGCCAAGCCTTATGAGGAACAGTTTAGGGAGTTTGAGAAGTTTGGAAAAGAGAAAAGAAGATTGAGACATACTTTGGTAACCATCTTATCTGAAGTGATGCCACGTGGAAGATGAAGCACGCCTGCTTCCTGATACTCCAGAGACAAGAACCAATAGATTCAAAATTCAAGAAAAGAGACGTTAAATCTAGAATATGGCTGCAATTTGTTGACTGGGAAATATGAACATATTATGCTGGAATTTTGTCACCTTCACTGGCTTTCAGTCTAATTTCAGGCCCAATGTTTTTAACCTTTGAGGATGGGATGAGCAATACGTAGCCATGCATTCCCCTGGAAGTTTTCCTATCTGTATTACCTCCAGCCAGGATCCCACATGCTGTTGCCTGGCCACCAAAATTCAGTGGCAAAAAGCAATAATAATAATAATAATAATAATAATAATAATAATAATAATAATGATGAAATGGCAGGGAGAAGGTTTGAGGAAAAGAGGCAAAAGACAGTTTCTGAGGTCTGTAAAAGCACAGTTTATTCTCAGTTGACGCCAACTGACCCTGTTGGTATTCCAAAAAACAAAGTGATGAACAAAAGAATTGTCTTGGTTTATATACCCTTTAAAATAATATGCATGCATCATACAAGCATTACAATGTGCATCACAAAATTCCACTTTTACATTTACTTCAATAGCATATTTTAACTTCAACACCTTCAATCTTTCATTAAGCACCTTTATCTAAAGAGCTGCTTATTAGTGGACCATAGCGCCAGACTGTCTGCTACCGACTACTGATAGCAAGATCTTCCATCAATCTTGAGATAAGCCCCCCCCCCCCCCCCGAAGAAGTCTCCTGATAGCAAGGCTCATTAATCTTACGATAAGCCCTGCTTGGTACAAAATGGAAGAGTCTTGATATTTACCAGAGACATTCCTTTCTCAGACCATGGCCTCTTTGTGGCATCTAATTTGCAGCATTTAAGAAGAGAATATTTTCCTAAGTGAAGTGAAATTCATGCATACATACATATCCTTTTGTGATTTCATATATATTTTCTAATTCCTATTATATCCAATACATATTTTCTAATATGTGTATTTTGTATTTTCATCATGCCTTCATCAATAATAATAATAATAATAATAATAATAATAATAATATCTTAATTTTCCATCATGTCAGCCTCTCAAAAGTGCTAATTAGTTTAAAACAAACGCCAGTGCTTCCTGTATACCTTGTTTAAAGCAATGCATTTAACAGGTTTTTTTTCTTCTTGTTCTGTTGTCTCCCTGACAAATTTCATAGCAGAAGCATGGCGGATGATCTCAACACCTGGAAATTGTCCACTCCTTTTCTCTCTACACAAATGTACCCAGACCTCTGGTTCAGAGACGTTTCCATGGATGAATCGATTAACAGTGTAAGAACCCAATCTGGTTTTGCCTCATTTTCCCGATTACTGATTGTTATATATTTGGCTGCACTCCTTTTTATTTTACTGTCTGTAAATTTTTGAGAAGGTTTTTTATGCTGAAAACTGCCTGGAGAACAGTTTGTTCTAGTTCAGCCTTTCAATGTTGTAAATAAAGCAATTAATGAACAGAGAGCGTGGTATATGTGCTACCCAACCCAAAGCTGAACCGAATGACCTTAAGGTTTCAAGAAGAGGCTGGGGAAACTGTATGTGATCTCAGTTCCCCGAAATTAAACTCTTTGCCTCATAGATGGTGATAATCTATGTTGACTATTACAGTTTTGCAAAACCCAGTCCGGTAAATAGCATTAGACTGTTAACACTGGGACAAAAGAGTGGGTGAATTACCAGTTTGCTGAGTTCATAGAAGACAGGGAACCAGGAGTGTCATCATAGTTTTAAAATGTCTTGGGTTCAAACGATTGATACAGATTGCAAGCAGATTTATGTTGCAATTCTGCAGAAAAATCATTTCAGAGCTGTCAACATTTTCAGAGCGTTTTTGCATTCAAAGGATTGCTGAAATTGCGCAAAACTAGTTGCATTTTGCTATTTGTGTGTTGCTGCTAATGAGGCAGACTTGTGTTATTCAACCATAACAGTTTTTCGTTTTTTTGAAATTTGTTTTCTTTTTAAATTTGAATTTAATTTAGTCCATAAACTAAACTAGTTTTATTGATCTGCCAACCACTCATGCTTTATTTCACTTTCAGACAGCATATGTAACCAGTGGCTCCCAACCATTTCACTTTATAATCAGAGCACCCTTCATTTATGGAGATTTGCCGACTGAGAATGCAGCTTTTCTCTGTGTTATGTAAAGCATACAACTTGTTTATTTCCTGTGGAGCAGGGTTGCATAATGTACAGGGCACTCCAACATAACCAAAAATGTACTCAAGGGTGTTTCTTATCTGCTAGAGCAGGCACAAAATGAATTTTTAACATTCTAATTTCTTTTTACATAATCATATTCGGATCTTTGGAATAATAACAATTTAAAAACAGTAGAAGAGTTAAAAAGAGCTGTAGACTACATATGAGAGAGATCTCATTAGTTCACAGCTTGGGGATAGTAAGATCCATACAGAACTAGTACCAAAGCAGCTTTAGACATACTGTTGGTGGATCCACATGTAATGTTTATGCTGCTTCTAGCCTTATGTTTGAAGGACATTGCACACAGGTTATATTAGTAATCTTCAGGCATACAACCAATATGTATTTTCGGACCATGTTCCCTCTAAGACAGTGGTTCTCAAACAATGGGTCCCCAGATGTTTTGGCCTTCACCTCCCAGAAATCCTAACAGCTGGTAAACTGGCTGGATTACTGCAATGCACTCTACGTGGGCCTGCCCTTGAAAACGGCCCGGAAATTCCAGATGATCCAACGGGCGGCAGCCAGCTCCTTACAGGGAGCGGTCAACCCTCCTGTTCAAGGAGCTCCACTGGCTGCCATTAATCTACCAGACCCAATTCAAGGTGCAGGTTCTTACCTACAAAGCCCTGAACAGTTTGGGACCCACCTACCTGCGTGACCGCATCTCCATATACGAACCAACGCAATCCCTTCAATCATCCGGAAAGGCTCTGCTCATGATCCCACCAGCCTCGCAGGCGCGATTGGTGGGGACAAGAGAGAGGGCCTTTTCAGTGGTGGCCCCTTGACTTTGGAACTCACTCCCTAAAGACATACAGGCCCCAACCCTGGCAGTCTTCAGGAGGAGCTTGAAGACGTGGCTGTTCCAGTGCGCCTTCCCAGAATAATGATCCCATAGCACTTTGCCCTCCAAAGCACTTTACATTTCTTTAGGTCTGCTCGTATGCCCTTCCACAAACACCACTATCACCTTCTCGTTCATATCCCAGCATCACTTCCAATTTTAATTTTACATTTGGCCTTCCCACTGTTTTTAATTGTGTGTTGTCTTATTGATAATGTTGTATATTTTATTGTCTTATGTTTTTTATTTTTTATTTTAATTACTTGTGTTGTTGTTTTATCGCTTGTATTGTTGTATTTGGGTTCGGCGTCATGTAAGCCGCACCGAGTCCCCTGGCGAGATGGTAGCGAGGTAGAAATAAAGTATTATTATTATTATTATTATTATTATTATTATTCTGAGAGTTGTAGGCCAAAACACCTGGGAACCCACAGGTTCAGAACCATTGCTCTATGTTCAAAATAGTATAACATTTGGAATACAGCTTGGAAGCAAGGATTACTTGTAACTAGTTCCATAGTGAAATGCAACCAAGGCTTATAATGTTTTCAACTTAAAGCAGGATAACTTTACTTTTTTATGGCATGGCTCTATTTTTTAGTTACTTTTGTAGTTACAGCAGTGTGATCTCACCAATAGTGGAAGAAGAATAGTGTACTGTTGCCTTGTACAGTAAGGTAGGTATTGAGCCAATGAGGTGGAAAGGAAGCAAACGAGCCTTATAACACAGACTAGCAGCTGATGTGGTCTCAACCGAAACAACTGTTTTAAGATACTTCAAAAATGCAGAAAAAGGTTACTTAAATGACCTACAGTAGGTATAACAATATAACTGTATTAGAACCATAACATTTAGAGTTTGTTTAAGTAGGGGGCAAAGGAGCAATAGACTCCAAAGCTGCTTCTATAGATAGTGGGTTTTGTGAGCTGCTACATAAACACCAAAAGCTCTTGAGATCTAGATGCTAGAAGCCATCATACAGCTTGTTCCTCATCATATTCATACAATTTGCACAGCAGCAGTCACATTCTCAGCCTCAGAGAAAGGCCATGGCAATCTCCCTCTGAACAGATCTTGCCAAGAAAAACCCATGATAGGGTCACCATAAGTCAAAAATGACTTGAAGGTACACAGTAACAAAGCCATATGGAGCAATTGTGCCATACTATATGAAATAAGTGAATGGGTGGGGAACCCATCTGTTCCAACACCTTGTTCAACTGTTTATGGAGGCTTTTATGCTACTGGAAACAACACATAGTCTGCACACATCAGACAGGCGCCCTCCCTCATGTCCTTTCGAAAAAGCCTTAAGACCTGGCTGTTCGAGAGGGCATTTAATTAAGTGCTAAGCAACAACATTACGGTAATGAGAACTGTAATGGTATAAGGAAAATGAGACTGGCTATGATTCTATTAAGAGACGAAGCGGATTTTTATGTAGTTTGTATTTGTTGTATAGTCATATGTTGTTGATACTGGCCTCTGTAACTGTCTTTTTATGTGTACTGTACACCGCCATGAGTCGCCCGTAAGGGCTGAGAATGGCGGTCAATAAGTGCATCTAATAAATAAATAAATAAATAGTGTGATTTATCTCTGCTTATAGATTGAAAAGTAAGGCTGGATATGGAAATTTGCCAGGTCAGTGTCCCAAATAGTCAAGGGCGGTTCAACCCATTACGCGAAGTAAGCATTTGCAGTATAGTTGATTTTGCCCAGGGGCGCTCTTGGGGGAAAATAGACCTTGACATATGCGAGTTGTAGTTACTGGGATATATAGTTCACCTACAATCAAAGAGCATTCTGAACTCCACCAATGATGGAATTGAACCAAATATGGCACACAGAACTCCCACGACGAACAGAAAATATATATCAGTGATTTGGGGGGGGGGGGGTGCCAAAATACTGTTTGCTTACCATTGAAAATTACCTAGGGCCACCTCTGCAAATAGTAGAAGTGTAGTAGCAAATATCAGTGACCACACAAATGGTGAAAAACACCAACAAAATGCCCCCAAATATCTACAGGGATGCAAATTGTATGTGTGTTTTGTAGTACTTGGCCAGATACTGCTTTGAATGGTTTCTTCACATGTAATAAAAATATGGAGGCTTCAAAATATTTCTTGTTATATTTTCATATCTGAAACCTTCTAAAGTCTTTACCCCCATTTCACAGGGTACATGTTGTTTGTTAGTTGCAAAAATGTCTTAATCCTTAAGGTGATTTCACCTTGCCTGCATTCTAGATACCATGTGTATCATTGCTGTGTAACAAATAAGACCACAAGCAAGTTATGATTCTATGGAGAGTTTTCATAACACCCTCTTCACTCTAAGCATTAGCTGACTGGACAATGTGTTTTCAGATAAGCTGATTAGGTAAACAGATTACTCATTTGTACTAGAGTATGTTTATTATTATAAGCAATATCAACCCTGGAGGCTAGTTTATAACAAAGGTTAATTTAGAACAGAATATTCTGAAAAGGTTGAAATGCCGAGAGCTGTGTTTGGAAACTGATGCCCTCCAGTTGTGTTGGACTGGACCACCCATTCTACTGCCAGCAATCATTAGGGAAGGATATTAAGCCTAAAGTTTGCAATTTTCCTGACACTATTCATTTATCAATCAGGAGGTGGTGTTCCCTGGTCAGTTCATGTTTATGTATCTTATTTGATATCTCATCACGATTGAAGGTCATTGTGTATTCCAGGGCCCCATTGATATTTCTGCAAGAAAAGATCAGGATGCCTAATTGTTTTGGGATAGGTGTACAGAGAAAAATCAGGCAACAACAACTTCTGTTACAGAACTCCAATTTGCTGATGATAATGTAGTCTGTTCATTTAGAGGAAAGTATATGAAAATCTTGAACATCAAAAACCAAAGTGCTTTACCAGTAGGCACAAACCAATCTCTATGCAATGCCAGCAATACAATTTAATGGTGAAATTCTAGAAAATTTTGACAATTTCTGCTACCTAGGCAGCCAACTCTCCACAAAAATTGACATCGACACTGAAATCCAGCACCATCAGAACTTTGCGAGTGCAGTATTTTTTTTATTGAAGCATAGAGTGTTTGAGGATCAGAACATCCATAGATATACCAAAATGTTTGTTTATAAAGCTATGGTCCTTCCAACTCTTTTGTATGCCTGCAAAACATGGACCATCTACAAATGTCACTCTTCTGGAAAGATTCCATCAGTGTGGCCTTTGAAAAACCCTGCAATTCTCTTGGGAGGACAGGCGGACAAATGTCAGCATTCTGGAAGAATCAAAAACCACCCGCACTGAAGCAAAGACTCTCTGCCATCAGTTTCACTGACATGGCCACGTTGTCCGAATGCCTGATCACCATTTCCTAAGGGAGTTACTCTGTTTCTAGCTTAAGAACAGAGAAGGTAATGTTGATGGACAACAAAAGAGATTTAACAACAAGCTTAAAGCTAACCTTTAAAAATGTGGCATAAACGTTAAGAACTGGAAAGCCTTGGTCCTCAAGCATTTTAACTGGAGGTAAACTGTTACCAACAGTACTTTGGATTTTGAAGAGGCATGAATAAAGGGCGAGATGAAGAAATGTGTCCAAAGAAAGGCATGTCAAGCAAACTCTTTTAGTGGCTGTCTTCTACCTGCAAATTTATGTTGTCAATGTGAAAAACCATGTGGATCCAGAATAGGTCTTCATAGTCATTTACAGATCCACCACCAAGACTATACATCTGGAAGATAGTTATACTCAGCCATGAGTGATTCGCCATGATGATGTGGAGAAAAATAATGTGTAGAAGCTAGGGTGGAGCTAAATTGTGTAGACAGCAGCAAAGTAAAGTAGAAGGATACTGAAGATACTTTCCGTAGAGAAATTGTGTCAGCAAATAGCTTTGTTGTAGATTTTTCGGATTGTATGGCCATGTTCTAGAAGCATTCTCTCCCGACATTTCGCTTGCATCTGTGGCAAGCATCCTCAGAGGTTGTGAGGTTGTGAGCTTTGATTTCCTTCAATGGTGAGATCAGCAGTGTAACACTGTCAAATCAAAGAATAGGGCTCCATCTGGAATATCAACATAAAGCACACTGGTGTAGGATTATGACTACAAATTGTAGGATTTGAATTATGTCTGCATGTGTTTGGTTTTGTTGATGTAATCCATTGTGTTGATTATTTGGTTATGCTATGGAAGCACCATGATAGTGTACCACCTCTTCCTTTAGGTAGGACAAACTTATTTGAATAAGTCAAGGGTTCAGTTTGTTTCTGGAAAGAAGAGGCACACCTATAGACAGTAGACATGATTAGGAAAATAAGTAGGGCAATACAATCAACTACAGCACATGGAAGAGATTTTTCTATTTCTACCATATGCTCAGAATAGCACCACAAGATGTCCATCTTCTACTGAACACCATGCCCATCTGCTTGAGAATTAAAAGCTTATAACCTGTGGTGATTTGAGCCACAGTCGGTCTTCATAATTGTATCTTATCTTTTAGAATATATCATTCTGGAAGACATAGACCAAGTCACCACTGCCCACTTCATTTGGTCATATCAGGGCATTTCTAAAGCAGATATTCCAACTGTGCAAAAAAATCGTCATTGGAGCTCCTTGCTCCCCGCAAACAAAACTTTTTAAAAGCCAAATGAACATCTCTTTGCTTAGACACTATCAATGTTCATTTCTCCTTGTGCGTCAATAGATCCTATCTACTGCACAACAATGATTCATTTATGAATGTTCCATACTTTATTACCTAACAAGATGATTCACCAGCTCACACACCACTGGGTATCCCAACCCAGGGACATTTACATCAGCGTAAGACTCGTTCCTGCAGCTTCATCAAGTTCATGCTGGCAAAACCAATACATCTCAAAACAGGTTCCCCAGTTTACTTGGTCTCCAACTCACTTGGGTGATCAAGTTGTGATAGGTAGTAGAGCCAGCAGGCGTGGCACCTACTATCTTGCCAGATTGACTGGTACAGGTTTTGGCCAGCCAATAGTTATGCAGTGAAATGCTGTATGCTTATTGGCTGGGTAGGCTGGTCTCTCCCAGCTGGAATGGATCTGACATGGTTTCAACTACGATCAGGTAGATTAGGATAAAAAGAGCAGCAGGAGCAGGTTGTAACCTCAGTTTGCCTTGAGTTTTTCTCATTCACTCTCCATTCTTGTGGGTTATTCTTTCTGTATGTATTTGTCACAACTATTAGCATGGGTCATGTAGCCAGAATTGGGTAACCAGTGCATTCTTGGCCTTGGTGTGGTAGGGGGTCCCATGGGTAACAGGACATGGTGTTAGTTCTGGAGATGGTCTTGCCTAGCTGGGGCCAGACGGTTTTCATACACTATGGTGACTGAGAAATCTAACTTAGTGAGTACCTCTCAGGCCATCCCTATTAGATCTGTCACCGGGCCAGATCTGTGAGCTCATTGATCAACTGGTGGTTTGACTGATGCCTGAATAGAGTCCCGTGAGGAATGGTTCTTATCTGCAGCCATAACCAAATAAACTTGTGGCCTTTTTTCTCCAAATAATTATCATCTTTTTGGTTTTTGTTATCATTTACGAAGCAGTTATCACACCTGACCATACCATAAGGAAAATGACTGATTAACACATCATAATAAGTCGATTT
The DNA here is from genome assembly GCF_037176765.1 of Anolis sagrei. NCBI lineage: Eukaryota > Metazoa > Chordata > Lepidosauria > Squamata > Anolidae > Anolis > Anolis sagrei. The sequence goes on along the minus strand of NC_090025.1, from coordinate 73,023,471 downwards.
TTCAAAACAACTCTTCACTGAATTCCATATGGTAAAGTTTTCCAGGAGATGGCCCATGTGGTCTCTTCCAACCCTATGGTTCTATGATATGCCACCTTTTGCAAAATGAGACCCCTGCTCAGCTATTCTACATTGGTTGCAGAAATGAGACCAATGGACTTCATCCCACGCAATACATAAAGCATCGGGGATTGTTGTTTTTCCCTTAAGCTTAACAATGCCCCATTTGGAAATTAAACATTTGGCTTTCTTACCCCCATAACATGTTTTCCTTCATTCAGCTTGTTGCACTCCAGAGTAGGAAACAGGGCCCTCTAGTCATTAATACACCACACTTTGGTTTAGGAAAAATACAATCCTTTTTACTGAATGATGAATAGAAAATAGATGGAAGTTCAAAGGTAAAAAAGCCAAAATGAAACAGCAAACAGAAATGTCCAGAAAGCTTACAGAAAATCCAAAGCAGTAATGTCCAGAAAACTCTCAATAGAAATCCATGAACAGATTAGCCCCCTGGTAATCTCACTTGAAGCCAGAAATTCCCTTAGAGACCAAACCACTGGAAACTGGAAAACCCAGGAGGTTTGTACTTCATACTAAACAATGCTTAGTCTGAGGAAATCCCCCTCACGGCCACTCTTAAATGCAAAAAACTGATTCCGGCTAACTCTAATCTTTGCTTTCAGTTGTCGGATTCTCTCAGACCTACGTAAACATTGAGCCTCCCTGCGGTTCTAACTTATCTCCAAACAGCGGCTGTTATCATTGACCTGGCCAGGTGTCAAGTTATCTTGCAAGCTCGGGCCAGAAGGAGAAGGGAGTGAATTTTCTTCTCTCGGTCTGACAGAAACTTTCTCATGAGAGCTTGGCTTTTCCCTTGAAGCCTCTAAATCAAAGTCTGTAGGATTTTTACTGCCCAAAGTTTCTCCATCTTGAGCCTCGTCCTCATTGAACACTTCAGCCTCACTATCCAAACTAGGCCCGTCAACATTAGCATCAACATTAACATCAACATTTACATCAACACTGGCGTCAGCATCAGGCAATACAATCAGAGATTCAGGCTCAGGTTCACACACAGGCTGAGTCCCAACACAGCTTTCTTTTCAAATTATCTATTTCCCTTCCCATGACACAGGAGACATTCCCCTTCCACTGTGTCCTCTCCATTTTCTTTTACTTGAGGAAATCCTCCGTGTTTGTTCTCATGGAAGTACTTTTTAATGTGATATCATTTCTTCTATTCTATTCCATATTACAATTTATAAATACAGATACCTCTCAATTTAAATTTGAATTTATATTGTTACAAAGATATACATTACCATTATTTCCTCCTTGGTTCTAAAGATTGTGACAGAAGAAAGAATTCTATACTGCCCATCTCAGCTCCTCCCTCCAGAATGGCATCTTTACAAGCGGACAATGGGAAATTCCTCTCACATTTTACATGTCACATTTTTACACATCTCTACATGGGGAATTAAAAATAAGTCGATTGCCAATCAACTTAGGAAGCATAGGAAATGGCAAATACTTGGAACCCACAGTACGAGCTTGTGTCACGTGATGGGCTCCGTTGGTAGCCATTTCTTAAATGTGTAGAAATGCTGATTTTATAGCATGTGATGAAGTTCTCAGAGTTCAAGATAGACCTAAGGCACAAAAGAAGACTTCAAAGGCATATATGAGAATGCGGAAAATGTTATCTGTCCTAAGGTGATGAAAAGGAGGAAGTTTTGGTCTAAAAGGTACTTTACTATGCTCAGGGCTTTAAAAAAAACGGAGTTTGAAGCATTTGCATGCCCTTGGCCAAAGGTTTCTAGTTCACCTCCCATTTTGTATCACTGCACAGTGTGTGTCTCGCTGCATGGTAAACCAACTCTTCACCCCTTTTATAGGCCATTTATAAACCAGGAGGAACTGGATGTTTCAGAAATGCATGGCAGAATCAGCTAACTCTGCTCTGCATGCCAAATGTTGGATCAGTCCACCTGTTGAAATGTAAATGAGTATGGGTATCATTCATGCAGATGCACAAATGTTTATCAGATTAAAGCAAAAAAAAAAAAAATTCTCCCAATCACCCAGTCCTCTTAAACATAGTGCTTCTGAGACCTATTTCCTACAAACATCAGAGATAAGCCATTTATGAAGTGTATCACTTCAAAGTGTAGCCATAGACTCACATGTTAAAATGTTTTTGTACAGAAAAACTTCCCTGCCTTTAGAAAACCGGAACAGCACGGTGCACACTTGTTGCATTAAGAATTTCCATTTTTATATGAAAGATCACTCTGATTTCCCCCTTGCTTTGTTGCCAAAGTTTGAAGTGGTATTTTTAGAAACTGATCATTATCGCAGAGCTCATTGGTTATTGATTTGATGTTTGCTTTTATATTTTGTTATAATATTGTTGTTTTATTTTGTTTTATACTGTTGTTTGTATATTTTAATGTGTTATTTCTTAACCATGTTGATCAGGCTCATCCCCGTGTAAGCCACCCCGAGTCCCTTCGGGGAGATTTATTTATCATGTCAGGGACAGCCAGACACCTGTATTACATTTCTAACAGAGCAAAGCAAACAAACAATCAAAACACAAAATTTGCAAGCTTGGTAGTTGATTAAATGTCCTTTGACCAGTATCTGGCCACTTGGAGTGCCTCTGGTGTTGCCGCAAGAAGGTCCTCCATTGTGCATGTAGCAGGGCTCAGGTTGCATTGCAGCAGGTGGTCTGTGGTTTGCTCTTCTCCACATTTGCATGTCGTGCATTCCACTTTGTAACCCCATTTCTTGAGGTTGGCTCGGCATCTCGTGGTGCCAGACCGCCTTCAGTGCCTTCCAAGTTGCCCAGTCCTCTGTGTGCCCAGGGGGGAGTATCTCATTTGGTATCAGCCATTGATTGAGGTTCTGGGTTTGAGCCTGCCACTTTTGGACTCTTGCTTGCTGACGTGTTCCAGCGAGTGACTCTGTAGGTCTTAGGTCTCGTGGAGATGGAGGCAGGGTACAAAAATAAAGAAGTTGTTGTTGTTGTTGTTGTTGTTGTTATGAAACAGATTTACCACCCTCATCCGCTGTTTGTGGGAACCAGATTTAAGACTTTGTAATATTTATTGCCACTTCGATTTAAACATTTTTTTATTTATTTATTTTAATATATATTTTATTCTGTGCTACCAGACTCTATGCATTCATGATAAATTAAAGGCAGGTGGAGAATGCAAAGTTCATGCTTTTCGTTAGAAACTAGTTTTATCTTCTATTGTATTGTGCCATATGTAAACTGCCCCAAGTCCCTTCAGGGAGATGGAGGTGGGGTAAAAAAATAAAGTTATTATTATTATTATTATTATTATTCTACAGATATTTGGAATTATAACTCTCATAGTCCTTCACATTGACAGAGTTGGCTATGATGACAATTGTAGGCCAAATAGTCTGGAGAGCCATAGTTGTGCATCACTGTAGTAGATAAATATCAGTTTCTAACCTACAAATGTACAATGTATTGACTTTTTATGTTAAAACAGAACTGTTTCATTATTTCATTATGTCTTCAAATTTTTCTAGACCAATTTCATTTCCAATGAAATAGTTTTCTCTCTTATTCCTACCATCTCAGCTCTAGTTCTTCCCATAATAAGTTTCCGTATATTATTATCTACTGTCGTTTCACATGATATTTGGTATCAGCTGAGTACGGCTGCCCAGTATGGAATACATCTCACCACGTTAAAACAGTGGATGTGGCTTTAATGAGACATGCCGCATTATCACAGGATGCCTACGCCTTACACCACTGGAGAACTTATACGGTTTAGCCAGTATTGCATCCGCCAGGAAGTAGCAGTCTGTAATGAAAGGACCAAGGCATTGACATCTCCAGCCCATCCTCTGTTCGGATATCAGCCAGCAAGCCAATGCCTTAAATCAAGAAATAGCTTCCTAAGATCTACAGAGATATTCACAGGAACACCCCAGCAAGTGATAGTCCAAAAGTGGCAGGTGAAAACCTGGAACCTCAATCAGTGGCTGATACTAGAGGAGAGACTCCCTCCTGGGCACACAGAAGACTGGGCAACTTGGAAGGCGCTGAACAGACTGCGCTCTGGTACTATGAGATGCAGAGCCAACCTTAAGGAATGGGGCCACAAAGTGGAGTCCATGACATGCGAGTGGAGAAGAGCAAACCACAGACCACCTATTACAATGCAGTCTGAGTCCTGCCACATGCACAATGGAGGACCTTCACACAGCGACATCAGAGGCACTCGAAGTAGCCAGCTTCTGGTCAAAGGAAATTTAGCATAATAATAAGTTTTTAACTGTGTGTTTTCAAAAACATTATAACTGTACCCTCGATTCACTTCTGACATGATAAATATAATTTGGGAATGTCCTGTTTTCAACACTATGAGTGAGGGGTGTGGAAGGAGGAGATAGGATGACTAAATCAGATGTCTAATTTGTCTATATGCAAAATGTCACCACCCAAAAAGCAAGGTTCCCTTACCTAACTGATATAAACGGGAAGATGATTTCACTTTTAAAATCTTTTTTACATAATTCCTTCAAATATCTGGTGCAGTGTTGACTCAGGCAAGCATTAAAAGGGGAAGAATTGGATGTCAGTCAACTACTTATATAACATTTTTCATTTTAAAAAAAGCAGACTTGTTTTTCCTATGTCCTTTTGGCTGTCTGAACTGAACTCACAATAAGCTTGGATAACCTTTGTATCCATGACTTTGACGTTCTATTGCCATGTTTTTCTACATGCCGCACATACCATTTCAGGTTTCTATTTTGTCATTTTAGGAGAATATGTTTTACATAACCAATGTGATTTTGAAACTACTGTATGTAATCACGCATAAGTCAACTTCTTGTATAACATGAGGGCAGGTTTTGAACTACAATTATAGATTTTGATTTGCCCTGTGGATAAGTCGAGGGTCATCAGTGGTGAAAGCACTGTCACCTAGGCATTCAAAAAGATCAGAAGTGTTGTCATAGGATTGAGAGTAAAGGGGATCCATGCATCTTTCAGAACTAAGCTCTTGCCTTTCATCACTCTGCTCAGAGAAGGGGATAGCTCTTTCTAGAAAAAAAATGTGAGTATTCATATTGACCCATGGAAAACTTTTTTGGGGGTGAGAAGTTGACTAAAATTTCTGTTCTTATACATTAATATATAGAATAGTTGAATACTGAATCATTAATCTGCTCAGTTGATAATGTAAGATGAATAATAATAATCTATATAAATAAAAATGTAATGTTCGTTTGTGGGATTAACATAACTCAAAAACCACTGGACAAATTGACACCAAATTTGGACACAATACACCTATCAGGCCAACGAGTGACCATCTATATAAATAAAAATGTAATGTTTGTTTGTGGGAATATCATAACTCAAAAACCACTGGACAAATTGACACCAAATTTGGACACAACACACCTATCAGGCCAATGAGTGACCATCTGTATAAATAGAAATGTAATGTTCGTTTGTGGGGTTAACATAACTCAAAAACCACTGGACAAATTGACATCAAATTTGGACACAAGATACCTATCAGGCCAACGAGTAACCATCTATATAAATAAAAATGTAATGTTTGTTTGTGAGGTTAACATAACTCAAAAACCACTGGACGAATTGACATCAAATTTGGCAGGAAAACACATTCTAATCCAATCTATGTCTTTCAAACAAAAAAAAACCCCTTTAAAAATGAAGGGAAAATAACTTAAAACTTCCCCAAAAGAAAAATACCGTACAGAGCATGCGCAAAAGCCTCCTTCCCCATTGTGCGAGAAGAATGACACACCAACTGTTGTGAGAGAAGAGAAGCCTGACTATGGAGTCCCTTTCCATGCATGAAGGCAGAGTCCTCTTTCTTTTGGGGAGGGTAGGGTTTAAGGAAAGGAAAGAGGGAAGGAAGGAAGGAGAAGGCCTGGCAGACGGTGGGCCTGGAGGCTTGGCGAAGCAAGCCCCAGCAGCAGCTGGATCCACCGTAGTGCCTCCTTGAGGCCCAAGTGGCCACCAGGCAACCCTCACCCCAAGACCAGAGGATTGCAAGGCCCACTCCTGTTGTGAAAGAAGCCTCACCAGCAGTCAAAATGGCAGAACTGGTGGTTAAAGTTGTGGGGAAGCTGCAGTTGCAGCTCTTGGACAGCACAGAGCCCAACAAGGTAAAGAGGGCCATGATCTGGAGGAGAGATAAGGATTTTGGGGAGGGAGTCCAGGGAGGGAGGGGGATTGCTGGGAAGAGGCTCTTTGACATCGTGCAGGGAACGACAGGCATGGGAAGCCCTTTGGGGTATAGGAAGGGGCCCCAGAGGCCATCCAGCCTGAACTCATTTTGCAGTAAGGGAAGACACAATCAAAGCCGTCCCGACAGATGGCCATGCAGTTGGAATGGAGCCCCAAAGGCCATCCAGTCCAACCCCCTTTGGCCATAAAAGAAGACACCATCAAAGCATTTCCTGGGCCACAGCAACGCGAACCTGGCTCTTTCTCTTTTTTTAAATTACAATTAAACCATACATGGCCACAACAACGTGTGGCCGGGTGCAGCTAGTCACTCATAAAAACACTGAAAAACACAGTGGAGAGGACTTTAAAAGCCAAAAAATAAAAAAATACATTACAACGCATGCACAAAACTGCATATATATACGCAAATACATATAGAAAAAATATACACATACATACACAAAACACACATACACAGACTGGGTCACAGCAATGTGTAGCAGGGGATGGCTAGTAATAATAAGAAAAAGACTTTATTTGTATTCCGCTCTATCTCTCCTAGGGAACCCAGGATGGGCATAAGGTGGACCTAAGAACCTGTGCCTCTCAGGGCAGACCAAGTGTCCACCTAATCTAGCATTCTATGCACATAATGGACAATTATGTTCCAATGAGGATACCATAGCTTGCATTCAAATATATATATATACTACTAGCTTGGGGACCCAGCGGTGCCTGGGTTATTTGACAAAGGCATTGTTTATTTTGTGAAGTTTGGTAATATCAGTTTGGTAATGTATAACGCTGTGTATTAGAAAAAAGCTAGTCTTTCCTTTCCTTTCCTTTTTTTTTAATGACAATGCATAAGGATGTGGGTGAACTACAATTCTCAAAGTCATGGGTCAATCCTTCCCAAATCCTGCCATTATTCAAGGTTAGCCATGTTGGGATTGATCCAGATCTGACATCAGCTAGGTTGAATGATATCTAGGTACGGGTGAACTACAACTCCCAGATTCCCAGGGCAATCACTCTCAAACCCAGACAGTATTCACAGTTGCCCATATTGGGTCTGCTTGCCAAGTTTGGTCCAGATTCAACATCGGCTGGGTTCAGTGCTCTCTGGATGTGGGTGAACTACAACTCTCTGAAATGAAGGTCAGTTCTCCCCAATGCCCTCCAGTGTGTTCAGTTGGTCATGGGGTTTCTTTCTGCCAAGTTTGATCCTGGTCCATTGTTGGTGGAGGTCACAGTTTCCTGGATTAAGGTGAACTATATTGCACTTAAGCGGAATTTAGTTTGGTCCAGTGCAAAAGACGCAATAACTTTGCACAAAAGCAGAGTCAAAACATAAACTTGCAGTGTTGCATACAAAATAAACAGTGCAACAAACTTATAGTCATTGAAAGGAATACAGAACGCAAATAGCTTGGCTTTTTCATCTCCCTTCAAATGAGCAGCGCAAATGGTTGAGCAAAACGTTGCGAGCCAAAATACTCCTCAGAGTAAAGGCTTTTGAGCGTAGAGCTGAACTGTATTCTAAGCCACATACAGTTATACCCCAGTGGGTGTGGCTCAAACATACTTGCTGACCAGGGCCGTAGCCAAAAAAAAATTTCGGGAGGGGTTGAAATTTTCGGGGGGGGGGGGCTTGAAAATTTTGTGCGGGGGGAGGGGGTTGAAACCTGCCTCCTAGCTCACGCTGAAGCAAAGAGCACAGCAGGGAGCAGAGCAGCCTTCAATAGCCTGCAGCTCCACCCCTGCCAACCACCTCCACCAATTCTGGCCTCCTTAATGAGAGCATTCAACACACACACACCCAACTTGGTTGCTTCACTACATCGGCTATTGCTGCAAGTAATGACAGTGTGAATAAATTGTCAATATTTAAGGCCTTGCATGGTCTGGGACCAATGTACCTGAGGGACCGCCTCAACCCCTACCAACCCCAGAGATCCCTCCATTCTGAGGACCAAGATCTATTGGAAATTCCCAGTGTCAAGACCTTGCGTCTAACAGCAACCAGACGCAGAGCCTTCACAGCAGTGGCACCATCACTCTGGAATACTCTGCCACCTGAAGTCCATGCCTTGCGGGACTTATCAGCTTTCCGCAGGGCATGTAAGACATATCTGTTTCGACGGGCCTTTGATCTCTGATATTGCTGTTTTTAAATTGTTTTAAATTGTTTTAAAATTGTGTTCGATTTTAGCCTGTTCTTGTAAGCCGCTCCAAGCCCCAGGAGAGTGGCGGCATAGAAGTTCGAATAATAAATAAATAAATAAATAAATATTTGCTTGAGATAGTGCTTGTAGTTCTGGAGGGACTCTTAATTTTTTGCATCTCATAGACTTAGCGTGCGGATTTGGTTAACCAGTTAAAATTCATGAGTAAACTGGTTGTTTTTTTAAAAAAACTGAAACATTTCGGGGGTGGGTTGAACCCCTAAACCCCCCCCCCTCGCTACAGGCCTGTTGCTGACCTAGATTAGCAGCTGTACATGATAATTAACAGTATAAGGTTTCTTTAACACACACATATACTTGGTGCTGATACTTTTACAACTCACCGAAACACAGCCCTCCAGATATTTGTTAGTGTAGACTTCCCAGTAGCTGTAACTAACATAGGCAACATTGGAGAATGCTGGTAGTTTCAGTTCTACATCAAGAAAGGAAGGTATTTCCTTCTCTTGCAGTAGGATTAAGAGTTCTAGTTTATGAGTAGGAATACTGGAATTGTTCAAATCTGTGTGCCTAACTCTTCCCTACTTCTCCTCTAGCTACTTCACAGGGTTGTGAGGATAACACCATGGAATACTTTCCCTTTTGACAGCATGTTGGGTGGCTAGAAGCAGCTAAAAATGTTATCCTGCCTAAAGAATTAGTAGCTTCTAGGTAGAATACATTTGGCAATGATAGTACTAGTAACTCTACTTGGTCTGCAAGTACTGACTTGACATAAATCTCAAGACAACCAGATTGGCATTTGAACTAACATTTGCAATAGGGCAGCATTGCTCAATTAACACTTGCAGGCAACAGACCTAGGATAAGCCATGTTGTTTACATATCTCTGACATTCAACCATGCTCTGCTGTTCAAAGCATCTAGTGCTTCATTTCACTTAGTGGTGGACCCAGTTTTGTAAATTCATGGATATCGTGATGACGTGCATGGCCCAGAGGCATAATCTGTGTGGGTTGTGGGTTTCTTCACATGATATAGCATTCCTTTTGCAGATCTTTCAACCACCATACGAACATGGATTTGTAAATAAGTGCATCTGTGCACACTCACAATGTTTCTTAGAACTGTTGCATCTCATTCCTGTCTTTGTTTTCACTTAGGTGCAGTGCCGCAACTTGTTTCTTTGATCATTGAGAATACTGGTTAATTCCAGACAGAGCGGCACTGTCCATCCAGAGAGTTATTTCAGAACCACCTTGCCCTGAAGTGAAAAGACAGAAAATGGGAAAAACCTGTCAGATTACCTTACTGAAGGAAGAAACATAAAAGTGGAATCATTTCTTTTAAATGCATCAACCTGGAAGAACATTGGACTAAAGGTTCTTTGATCAATTGTTATTCTTTGATCAATTTGTATTTGTAGGTGATCGATTTGTATGTGTATTCTTATTTTTACTTTACTGGTGAGTTGATTCTTCCTCAAAACAAATAATGTTATGATATGTATTGTCGAAGGCCAGAATCACTGGGTTGTTGTAGGTTTTTTCGGGCTATATGGCCATGTTCTAGAGGCATTTCTCCTGACCTTTCGCCTGCATCTATGGCAAGCATCCTCAGAGATAGTGAGATCTGTTGGAACTAGGAAAAAGGGTTTATATATCTGTGGAATGACCAGAGTGGGACCGCTCAACAAAAGATTGCTCCAGGCACTGCCAGGCAATCAAATGCTAATCAGGGTGGTAAATTGAAACATTCACACCTAGCTCCAACAGACAAGAGTCCTTTGTCCCACCCTGGTCATTCCACAGATGTATTAACCCTTTTTCCTAGTTCCAACAGACCTCACTACCTCTGAGGATGCTTGCCATAGATGCAGGCGAAACATCAGGAGAAATGCCTCTAGAACATGGCCATATAGCCCGAAAAAACCTACAACATCCCAAGGTTATGATAGTTAAAAGGAGCCCTGCAAGATGTCAGTGCTTGCCAGCATGAGTATGAAAAAGTTAAAGCATCACAAAAGCACTCCTGCAAGTTTGGTATTAACACAAGCAAAGGCTTTCCCCTATATTATTGATCTTATCACAGGAAGGAAGCTTTTTAAAAGAGAAAACTGTTAAAAACCAGATTTTTTTTGGTATCTGGATCAAGATATTGTCAATTTAAGTCAAGAGAGACATTTTAAAAGAAAGACATAGATCTTAATTGTTTTCCTTATTTACAATTCATGGAGAGATTTAAGAAAGATAAGAAAGTATTGATTAAAGAGGCAAGAGACAATTTTATTCAGAACTGCCTAAGGGTGATAATAATATAATTAGAAAATTATACAAGTATCTCTTGAAGTTGGAGACAGAAAATAAATCAGTGGTTGCATGTTGTGAATTAATTTGTATGTTTCAAAATGTAATAATATAAGCTCACCTACGAGGAAAAAAAAGATGTTAGCTTGCCAGTTGCAAGCAAAGCACATTAACAGCCATGCCCCTGCTTTTTCTTTTGCAAGATCAGCTAAGCAAAATGTTTTGCAGAGTACAAACTGTTCTGACAAGTAGGACTTGTTACAGAACTTTCAGCTTCTCTGCAATAAGATGTGCTGAGTCTTTGTTTCTTCTGTCAAGAGTCTGTGCAGGTAAGATAGATAGGACAGGATCTGGTAAAATGTAAGGGAGGGTCCTTCGACACAGGCCCAAAACCTGGGCTCTGGAGTGTGAAAACAATGCTTCAGGCTAATCCGATTCAACCCAGAATAAACTTGGATTTCCAGGTTTACTCTGGGTTAAAACAAAAATATCTGGGAAGGTGCAGACCTTCCAGGAAGGTCCGCACCATCCTGGGTATTGGGCCTGTCGGGACTGACTCTCAGGATCGCCTTTTGCGATCCTGAGGGTCAAATTCCCACGGCTATCCCGGTTCTTCGGGCTGCAGGACTCCAAGAAACAGGATGGCATTGCAACCCTCCCCCCCCAGCCCCCCTGCTTTGGTATTAAATTTACAGGAGAGGCTTGGAAATGCAGGTCTCTGATAAAGATCTCCTGTCGTGTCAAAATTACATGACAGAAGCTTTGGAGAAGGGAGGGAGAAAATTCCTCCTTCCCTCTCCAAAGCTCTTCAAGCAGGATTCTCTGGTAACTTTACTTCTAAAATGAGGGCTGGTGGCAATATACCCCTGGGTCAATCTCGAATCAACCCAGGAGGGTATCTAGTTGCCACCCTGGCAAACTGGCAGGGTTTTGGCAAGCCATATGGCCTCCATCCCACTAGAAACTGGGGAATTTGAAATGCCAATTTCTATAGGGTTTTGTGCTCATTTAGAAGGTCACTAAGAGTCACTAGGGATCAGATACTACAAACGGTTACGTGCTTTGCAGTCATAAAGCACACCAATAGAGAGAATATAGGTGAGAGTTCATAGTGCTAGGTTTCCTTGTAAAATGAAAAGTCGGCCAAATTCAGATCATGCATTGTTACATTAAAAGAAGAAAGCATTCCTTGAGCGCTGGAAGACATCTGATTGTCACAACACATATTTCTCACCCCTTTCTTTTTTTGCTTGGTGATTAACAATCAGAATAAAGATGTTTTGCCATCATCATGGGTGATCATTTGTGGCTGAATATGATTGTCTTCCAGAGGCAGAGTTTTAGCGCTTGGTCTGTAAATGTCTTTGAAGATCTATACTGGATCCTGTGGTCTTTCACACTGAGAACATAGATTTCCAGATGGAAGGCAATCACAACAAAGATCTGCTTGATGTGCATTTCTCTTGAAACATTTCTTCCTTTGGCCCGGTATTTGTGCCTTTTTTAAATTCATAGTACTATGGGTTAACAGCTAACTTCCAGCTGTAGCATTTGAGTGTCAGAGCTTCCCAGTCCTTGGAGTTTTTACCATAATTTTTAAGGTTCGCTTTAAGCCCATCTTGAAATCTCTTTTGTTGACCACCGACATTCCATGCTTTGGGAGTCGGTGATCAAACAGTTGGACAATGTGACCATCCAACGAAGTTGATGGTGAAGAATCGTATTTTCAGCGCTGGTAGTTTTTGCTTCTTCTTGAAGGCTGGTATTTATCTGCCTGTCTTTCCAAGAGATTTGCAACATTTTTCGAAGGCAATGCTGATAGAAGCATTCCAGAATTTGAGAGTGACTTTTATAAATGGCCCATGTTTTGCAGGTGTTCAATATGTTTTATAAGTCTCATTGATCTGGAACATTGAAATAACATATATGTGTGTCATATAGGTAATGCTCACCCTTTTGACCAAATTACATTTTAGAATCACAGATGTAAACCTATTTGCATGAACCCTGGAAGTCATACAAAGAGGCAGGGAGATGGGCAGAGGCTGTTTCTGGTGGTGGCGGTAGTCTCAGGGCTCTTGGCACTCAGAGGAGGCTCATCTGGCTGGTGACCCAGTCATTCCTGTCACTTGGCTATGGATCCTGCCTCCCAGACAGCCCTCATGATTTCTTGGCTGTTCCCCCTGCCTCCAGGCTCAGTCCCGTGTGGTTTCCAACTGTCCTCATTTGCCTCCCCCTCAGTTTTGAAGGCCTCATAAATGAGGTCAGTTGGGAATTGACCTGACATTGCCCCCCCCCCCCTTATCCATGGACTCAATATCCACAGTCTGACCCAAGCTCCAAAAGTATTCCTTCCTGGAAGTGTTTGTGGGCCTTTCTAGTTCCTAAAGTATATATTTCCAGCCCAAGTATAGCCAAATATAGAGTTCACGATAATCCATGGACCATAAGGAAGGCTGAGTGAAGGAAGATAGATGCTTTCAAACTGTAGTGTTGGAGGAAAGATTACTACAGGCGCACACTGCAGCCAGGAAGTCAGAAGACGTTTACTTCTTGGGAGGAGAGCAATGACCAATCTCGATAAAATAGTGAGGAGTGGAGACATCACACTGGCAATGAAGATCCGCATAGTTAAACCAATGATATACCCCATAATAACCTATGGATGTGAGAGCTGGACCATAAGGATGGTTGGGCGAAGGAAGATAAATGCTTTTGAACTGAGGTGTTGGAGGAAAAATCTGAGAGTGCCTTGCACTGCAAGAAGATCAAACCAATCCATACTCCAGGAAATAAAGCCCGACTGCTCACTGGAGGGAAGGATATTGGAGGCAAAGATGAAGTACTTTGGCCACATAATGAGAAGACAGAAAAACTTGGAGAAGACAATGATGCTGGGGAAAATGGAAGGAAAAAGGGAGGGGGCCAACCAAGGGCAAGATGGATGGATGGTATCCTTGAAGCGACTGGCTTGACTTTGAAGGGGCTGGGGGTGGCAACTGCCAACAGGGAGCTCTTGAGTGGGCTGGTCCATGAGGTCACGAAGAGTCGGAAGCAACTGAACAAATAAAAAACAACAAATAACCCATGGTTTCAAGTACCAGTAGATACAAAGGTTGTAATAATAATAATAATAATAATAATAATAATAATAATAATAATAATATAACAACAACAACAACACGTTATTTATACCCCGGCACCATCTTCCACAGGGACTCGGGGACACTTACAAAATAGCACACAAAGATGCCATGCATAAAATACATAATACATAAAATACATCAACATGAAAACAATAATAGCATTACATAAACCAGGCATATAAATTGAACAAAACAACCTCTATTAAAATAGAATCAGTTAAAAGATCCATGTAATCAATATAGCAGCCCAGCTGAATGCACAGAATGTAGATATAAAATGCCAAGTGATTGGCAATCTGTTCTGGTTACTGTCTAAACGTTATCAAATGCCTGCTGGAAAAACCAAGTTTTTAGCTGTTTCCTAAAATGTTATAGTGTAGGGACGTGTCTAAACTCACTGGGGGACGTGTCTAAACTCACTGGGGGAGAGGGCGCGATCGAGGAGGCCCTCTTCCTCATCCCCACCAACTGCACTTGGAAACGGGACTGAGAGGGAGGCCTCCCTGGCAGATCTTAGAGCTCACACCAGTTCATAAGGGGAGATGTGGTCACAAAGATAGGCTGGACCCTATAATTAGCTCCAGTTAGTAACCTGGAGCTAATAATAAGTAGCTCTAGGTTACTATATTTAGGGAAGCTAACTTGGGCAAAGTTTAAGAAAACTTGACTGAGGATAGTACTATAATATAACTAGTATCTTCAGTTGTATTGTTGAAGCCTTTCACAGTAAGAATCACTGGGGTGTTGTGTGGTTTCTGGGCTGTATGGCTGTGTTCTAGTAGCATTATTTCCTGACATTTTTCCTGCATCTGTGGCTGGCATCTTCTTGGTTAAACATAACACTAATACCTTAATTTTGGGTTATATATTGATTTTTTGGACCTGCTTTACACAGCAGATGCTTGGGAATCATGAGGCTGAATTGGTTAAAAAGTTTCTCTTAGAATCTGTGGACTTGTTGATAAGTAACATAGTCATATTGGTGCCGATGTAAAAATTATTTATAATAAACAAAAACCTTCTGATGCCTTTATAGCAATGTTTCTTAACCTGGGAGTCGGGACCTCTGGGGGTCACCAAAGATCATCTGAAAACACAGTATTTTCTGTTGGTCATGGAGATTCTGTGTTGGAAGTATGGCCTAATTCTATCGCTGATGGAGTTCAGTATGATTGTACAACTCCCAAATATCAAGGTCTATTTCCCCCAAACTCCACAAGTGTTCATATTTGGGCACATTGAGTATTCATGCCAGGTTTGGTCCTGATCCATAATTGTTTGAGTCCACAGTGCTCTCTGGATGTAGGCGAACTACAACTCCAAAACTCAAGTTTTTTTTTGTTGGTCATGAGGATTCTGTGTGTCAAGTTTGGTTCAATTCCAGAATGCTCTTTGATTGTAGGTGAACTATAAATCCCAGCAACTGCAACTCCCAAATGACAAAAATCAATCCTCTCCAACCCCACCAGTATACGAATTTGGGCCTATTAAGGTATTTGTGCCAAATTTGCTCCAGTGAATGAAAATACATCCCGCATATCAGATATTTACATTACAATTCATAACAGTAGCAAAATTACAGTTTTGAAGTAGCAACGAAAATAATTTTATGGTTGGGGGTCACCACAACATGAGGAACTGTATTAAGGGGTCGCAGTATTAGGAAAGTCAAGAAACAGTGCCTTATAGTGACGTATTGCTGTTTTCCTGTAAATGTGTCTCCATGCTTTACTTATTTTCCGGTCCCAATTCAAAGTACAGGTTATTACCTACAAAGCCCTAAACGGTTTGGGACCCGCCTACCTTCGTGACCATATCTCTCTCCACGTATCAACCCGAGCCCTTCGATCTTCGGGGGGGGGGGCTCCTTTCGCCCCAACCAATGTCACAAGCTTGTCTTATGTGCGCAAGGGAGAGAGCCTTCTCATCTGTGGCTCCCCGACTCTGGAACTCATTACCCGGAGAGATAAGGTAAGCCCCTTCACTAGAAACGTTCAAAAAGAACCTTAAGACCTGGGTCTTTTGCTGCGCCTTTGGCCAGTAGGTGCACAACATGATACTATTGCTCCCCTCAACGCTTCTGCCACTGGAGTACACGCCCTCCAAATGGGAAGTTTAGTTTCACAACCCTGTGTGTTTTCATGAGCTCCCTACAAATAACCTGCTCCTATTTTTATCTCATTAGAGTCTTTTAATCATTTCATCCTGTACATGTGGCCCGCCCACTGTTATCGTGATTGTGTTTATTGGAATGTTATTTTGTTACTGTGTTTATTCTTTTTTTCCTTCTATGTAATTTTGATTATGTTGCTTGTTGTTTATGTTTATGTTTTGATTTTATTTTGCTGTAACATGTTGTCCTGGGCTTGGCCCCATGTAAGCCGCTCCGAGTCCCCATTGGAGAGATGGTGGCAGGGTATAAATAAAGATTATTATTATTATTATTATTAGCCCCCCCCCCCCAACTTTCTGCTCTTTGTTTCCCTGCCGTATATTCTATTCATGGGTGTTCTATTTGCAATCATTTATCCTCTGTGGATTTCTCCCTTATCTGTCTTGCAAATGCCATTGTTTACTAAGGGGAAAAGTCTGCAACATTGTTGAGCTGTAGCCCTGAAATTCTTTACTGGACATGATGTTCTTCTTCAGATTTAGATTTGTTTTGTAGATTTCTCTACTGAGCAAGTGAGTTTGACCCTCTCTAAACACTTGACTAAATCAGTGAATCATACTCTCGCTGCTATTTCTTTACATTCATCTAGCTGTTGAATCCTTTCCAGACAAAACAAATGTACTTTACCTGACAGTACTGTCATTATCATCACTGTCATCATCACAGTCCTGATTGGTTTTGAACATAATGCTTCAGATCATAGCTATGATGAAATTCCTAGTATTTAGGCTGCTTGTTCCACTGCATTAAACACATTCATGGTTGCAAAACCATGTTTTATAAAACAGGTTTTATAAGGTCTAGGGAAGAGGCTGGCAAGCTTACCGTAACTGACAGCTGTTTAAAGATACTTTACAGCTCTGCCATGCACATGTTTATTTAGAATTGGGACCTATTATGTTCAATGGGGCTTAGGCAGAGAGATTTACAGTATTGTACAATTCTTTGCATATTTGGCAGTAAATTCCACACTTGTCTAGATCCAGGGAAATCATGCTACCCCTCTATTCTGCCTTGGTGAGACCACACCTGGAATACTGTGTCCAGTTCTGGGCACCACATTGAAAGTGAGATATTGACAAGTTGGAATGTGTCCAGAGGAGGGTGTCTAAAATGATCAAGGGTCTGGAGAACAATCCCTATGAGATTGTTAAAGAGCTGGGCATGTTTCGCCTGCAGAAGAGAAGACTGAGAGGAGACATGATAGCCATGTATAAATATCTGAGGGGAAGTCACAGAGAGGAAGGAGCAAGCTTGTTTTCTGCTGCCCTGGGGACTAGGATGCTGTAGTGAAATTGCTACTCTATGTTAAAGTTTTGGTGTATAGCTCTATGTTTACATATGGCAGATAGGGGAGAATAGGCATAGACAGGGTAGCAACAGCAAATATAGGATTCATTTGCATATGTGAAGCCGATTCATCATCAGCAGATTAGTGTAGGCCCAGGATTTGAAAAGGCTGCTAAGTCAAAATGACAGTTGGAGAGAGCAGAGCTGAACATTCCAAAGGGGCGGAGCTAAGGTTCTGAAAGAGGTAGTTAGAGTGAGGGAGTTTGAAAATGACAGTTAGGAATCTGTGTGTGAAGAGGAGAGTTGGTTTTTGAGTGCCTGATAGAAATAAGCAGTTATGAAGATGTGTTAAAGACTTCTAATATAGAGAAGCAGCAGTTAGCTAAATAGAGCTAGAGTTTTAAGGAAAATAAAGAAGGCTAGTGTTGCCTTAGTTCAGAATATAATTCAGCCAAGAGTATGTAAAGCAAGTAACATGTTTGTGAATGTGAAACATTGATAGTTTATTCAGAAAAGTTAACCAAGTAAATGATACTGACTGTAAGCTTCAAGATTGCAACAAAACACAAATGTAACAACAAGCGTTGGAGCCAGAAGTTATAAATAAACTGTGTTACTTTGTTATACACAAGAGTGTTTTATTGCCTGTGATATAAAGTACAAATGTTTAACAGCATACAGAAAGTCCCAGCCAATATAAAAGAAGAAACTGAACTAATATAAGGCAGCAAAGTGGTTTTTAAAAGAGGAAATAGTCTCCCTCCCTCGCCACAGCTGCGCAGCAATGGCTTCAAACTACAGGAAAGGAGATTCCACCTGAACATTAGGAAGAACTTCCTGACTGTGAGAGCTGTTCAGCAGTGGAACTCTCTGCCCCGGAGTGTGGTGGAGGCTCCTTCTATGGAGGCTTTTAAACAGAGGCTGGATGGCCATCTGTTGGGGGTACTTTGAGCACAATTTTCATGCTTCTTGGCAGGGGGTTGGACTCGATGGCTCATGAGGTCTCTTTCAACTCTATGATTCTATGATGCCTTTCCTCTAGCTCAGTGGTTCACAACCTGTGGTCCATGGACCACCGGTGGTTCGCAAGAATGAAAATATGGTCCGTGGCCTCACCATTACTACACAGTTGCCTCAAAACCACGCAGCAACAAGAGCGGCTGGTCTTGCAAAACCCTCTTATAGTTCTGAAGGAAATGGGGATGTTGGGAGGGGAGAGGCTGACTACCCACAAAAGATTACTACTACCACATCAGCCCTAGATTATTAAATATGGCTTTCTGTGGGTGAGCAGATGGTGACTACTGGATGGCATATGTTCTGTATCAGAAAGTAGAACTGATATGGTCTATCCAATGCAATTTTCTAAATCAGCAGCCCAAATAACACAACCGAATCTAAAGTTGATTCGTAACCCTTTTGGTACTAATGTTGGAGAGTGGTCCCTGGTCAAAAAAAGATTGGGAACCGCTGCTCTCACAAGTATATTTGAGGAGAGGGTGGGAGAAAAGTGATACTTAGGCATTTCTTACATTGTCCATATTATGAAGAAGTCCTACAGAGCTTCCAAGGGATTTTAAACATCTTATTGTTTGAAAACCATTCACTTTACCTAGTAGGATGCATGGACACTGTAGAACTAAGGGAATTTGACACCACTTTAACTGCCATGGTTCAGTTCTGTGGAATATGGGTATTGTAGTTTTACAATGTCTTTTGCCTTCTCTGTCATAAAGTGCTACCACCTAACCAAACTCCAACTCCCAGAATTCCATAGTATTGAGCCCAGTTAAGTTGATACTATGAATAAGGATAGATAAATAGCTTAAAGGCTTCATAGTGTTTCAGTGTTGGAAGTCATGGTGAAGGGTTCACGGGTGTGAGGAAGAGTTTTTATTTTGTGTGGGATAGGGGTTCTGAGATGAGTGTATGGTCTGTTGTGTGTAAAATGTCATATGTTGATTTTCCGAATGCTATGTGGGGCCCCCGGTGGCGCAGTGGGTTAAAGCACTGAGTTGCTGAGCTTGTTGATCGAAAGGTCGCAGGTTCGATTCCGGGGAGCGGCGTGAGCTTCCGCTGTCAGCCCTAGCTTCTGCCAACCTGGCAGTTCGAAAACATGCAAATGTGAGTAGATCAATAGGTACCGCTCCGGCAGGAAGGTAACGGCGCTCCATGCAGTCATGCCGGCCACATGACCTTGGAGGTGTCTACGGACAATGCTGGCTCTTCGGCTTAGAAATGGAGATGAGCACCACACCCCAGAGTCAGACATGACTGGACTTAATGTCAGGGGACTACCTTTACCTTTACCTATGGGAAAAAATGAATAGAAGGCTTAGAGTGAAAATAGTGGATAACATGCAGAAATAGCAAGTCTATATGTTTTAAGTTAAGTAACTGATAATAATATGTACTCAATGTCAAAATTAACTGGTTGATTTACTAAGGCATGCATATTTCAAAAATATTGTTACCTGATTATATCTGCTATGATTAGCCTCTCTGTTATGTACCATAACTAAAATAAACAGTTTATTGTTAAAAAAGCAAAGAAAAATTGTTATCCTTAATAAAAAATATTCTGGTTTGACTTCAAATTTTATCTGTAAAAGTGATTCTATCTTTTTATAAACCTAGTACCCAAAATTTTTAACTTTCTTACATTTCCACCACATATGTATGAAGTTACCTGTGTGTGCCCCACACTTCCAACATTTCTCGTCAGTTCTACCTTTATGGATTTTTGAAAGCTTTTCTGGTGTTAGGCACTGGCTTTGTTTATATCAAAGGGATTGCCTATTATTTCTATGCAGTGGATTCTGTGCTTGGTTTACTCCTAAAAACAGTGCCGTTCTGTCCAGTTGAGAAGCAGGAACCTGACTCTGTTACCCTGCTGCACCCTTGTACATTAATTTTGTTTATTCAAGTGGTAAGAAGTAATAAATGTTTGCTATTCTTCTAAGTGACTTGGAATTTATTTCCTTCAGCCTTATCAGATTCACCCACCCACATTTATAGCATGATCAGATTGTAAGAATTCCAAATTATCCAAAGAAGTCAATTATCTAACAATTTAATCTCCACATATGTTTGAGTTTGGCTCACAATGTTGATTAGTCATACTTTCATGTACTAATAATTGCAATCAAAGTGGGGGTGCCAGTTTTTTCCCAATAGGATGGCTCCTATTGAAAAAGATAGACAGTGACACTGAGGCTGTGTATATATTGCACTAATAATCCAAACATTATGGATTTATAACGGTGCTCTATGCAGCCAAGGTGACCACATGATCTTGGAAGTGTCTACGGACAACGCCGGCTCTTCGGCTTAGAAATGGAGATGAGCACCAACCCCCAGAGTCGAACACGACTGGACTTAATGTCAGGGGAAAACATTCACCTTTACCTTTAGTAGGGATGGTCAAACTCTAGAGTAGGATGATGAGTCATGCTGGTTGAACAAAAGGCCAACTTTTGACTTCCAGCACTTCCTGAAAGTGAAAAGAAATAGGAAACACAATTCAAATATTGTGTTGCTGGGGTCTGCGTGTAATGCTTTGAACACATCTACAATGTCTAAGAATAACAGTGGTAGTTGTAGTTCTAGTAGCATTTTCTCCTGTACAATCGTTGTTGTGTGCTCTCAAGTCGTTTTCAATTTATGGAGATCTTAAAGCAAACTCATCATGGAGTCGTCTAGACAAGATTTATTCGGGTCATTTAGCCATGTCCTTCCTCTGATGTTGAAAGTGTGACTTGCCCAAGGTCATCCAATGGGTTTCTTTGTCTGAGCAGTGACTCAAAACTTGATCTTCCAGTTTTTAAGAACCTTTCTATATTGCCATATAAAATCCAGATTATCTGCTTTGAACTAGATTATAGAGCAGGTAGACTCATATAATCTGGTTAAAAGCAGATAATGTGGATTATCTGCTTCGATAATCTGGATTATATGGCAGTGTAGAAGGGGCCCTAGTCAAACCACTGCACCTTGATGCTTCTGCATTAAGAGAATAATTCTCTAGGGGCTTCTGTGGTTAGAAATTAGGTGAGTAGCAACCACAGAAATTGTCTTTTTGTCCATGGTTTTCTGACTACAGAACACTTTCCTTGGAGGTGATTATCTTTCTTCTGGTCTGATCAATCTTAAATGGTATTATTATTTGAAACACAACAAGATGAGTCCACAGCAAACAAGATCACTCTGCTGGTTGTTGTATTGGATCACACGTCGGACACTTCCCACGTGTGATCCAATAGGACTGTGTGATGTATTGGCGAATAATGCGTGCAGATCCTAGTAAGGTGGCCTTTTGCACCTGGCAGATGGTAATTTTGTCAGTTCCGATTGTGTTTAAGTGCAGGCCAAGGTCTTTAGACACTGCACCCAGTGTGCCAATCACCATTGGGACCACATTTACTGGCTTGTGCCAAAGTCTTTGCAATAATAATAATAATAATAATAATAATTATTATTATTATTATTATTAATACCCCATATTTCCCCCATCATGCCTCAAGGCGGGTAACAATCCACACTAGACAAGTTTTAAAAGAACAATACAAAAGTTAAAAAACAATTAAATAGTAACAGTGAGGTAAAAACTGAATTAAAATACAGTAAATACATGAAAATGGCCTTTAAAATTGATATTCCCCCCCCTCCCAATTCCACTCGACTTTTCCGGAGCCTACCCCTTCCCCAAATGCCTGTTCGCAGAGGAAGGCCTTGATATGCTTGCAGAAGGCCAGCAGGGATGGGGACATTCTGGTTTCTCTTGGGAGGGAGTTCCACAGCCTGGGAGCAGCCACAGAAAAGGCCCTCTCCTGTGTTCCCACCAAATGCACTTGAGCAGGTGGTGGGACCAAGAGAAGGCCCTCCCCAGTAGATCGTAGATTTCTCCCAGGTTCATAGAAAAAGATGTCCTTCATATACCTGGACCAGAGTCGTATAAGGCTTTGTAGGTCAAAACCAGTACTTTTGAATTCTGCTCGGAAACTTGTTGGCAGCTAATGGAGCTGTCACAACAGAGGAATTATATGCTCCCAGTAGCCAGCCCCAGTTAGCACTCTGGCTTCTGCTCTTTGGAGCAACTGAAGTTTCCAAGCACTTTTCAAAGGCAGTCCCATGTAGAGTACAATACAGTAGTCCAACTGGGATGTAAACAAGGCATGTACTACCGTAGCCAGATATGTCTTCTCCAGGAACAGACGCAGTTGGCATGCTAGCTTTAACTGTGCAAAAGCACTCCTGGTTACTGCTGATACCTGGGCCTCCAGGTTCAGAGTACTCCCAAACTGCAAACCTGCATTTTCAGGGAGAGTGTAACCCCATCTAACACTGGCTGACTGCCTTAGATCTGTCTTATGACTGACTAGGAGCACCTCTGTCTTGTCTGGATTAAGCTTCAATTATTTGCCCTCATCCAGCCCATTACAGCTGCTAGGCAGTAGTTTAGCACAGGATCCGTTTCGTTGGAATTAAGTGGAAAGGAGAGAAATAGAGTTGGGCGTCATCTGCATATACTTTTAAAAATCTAAACCTTTTGAATGTATGGAACTACACAGCTGCCTGAACTTTGAACTCACTGTGGGGAAATGTTATAATTTCAAAATTTACTTTAGTGTCTCAATTGAAGAGAGCTGGAATGTGTCCAGAGGAGGGTGACTAAAATGATCAAGGGTCTGGAGGACAAGCCCTATGAGGAGCGGCTTAAAGAACTGGGCATATTAAGCCTTCAGAAGAGAAGGCTGAGAGGAGACATAATAGCCATGTATAAATATATGAGAGGAAGTCATAGGGAGGAGGGAGCAAACTTGTTTTCTGCTGCCCTGGAGACTAGGACGTGGAACAATGGCTTCAAACTACAAGAAAGGAGATTCCATCTGAACCATAGGAAGAACTTCCTGACTGTGAGAGCTGTTCAGCAATGGAACTCTCTGCCCTGGAGTGTGGTAGAGCCTCCTTCTATGGAAACTTTTAATTACAGGCTGGATGGCCATCTGTCAGGGGTGCTTTGAATGTAATTTTCCTGCTTCTTGGCAGGGGGTTGGACTGGATGGCCCATGAAGTCTCTTCCAACTCTATGATTCTATGTAACAAAGCAGATAATTCTAAAGCTAAATAGAGGAAGATTCCTAAAGGTATGCTTAGGGTTGCAATGTAAGCTTTGACACACTAATGAAACTATTTAATTCTGGCAAGCATGCGATAAGACCACATGTTTTGCTAGAAGGCCTAAAACAACAAGCGGAAAAATGAAAGCCACAGTACAGTTGAGCTGGCGTTGTGAAAGGAAAATAACTAGTTCACATCTCTTGTATAATGCTTATGTAATAGATTAGAGAATCGGTGCCTGACTTATTCTGTTTCCAGCAGTATATAAAAAGCCTGCTGCTCGGTTACTATTCATTTAGCTCATTCAGCATCTCTCCGGCACTTCCAATCCTTTAATTGGTTTATAGGTATAATCCTTTCCACACGCTAAGAGGGCAAAAGGTAGGCAAGCTAATAAAGTCACAGACTCCACCAATGGTATGGCAACAAAGCCTGTATGGTGCCTCTTCTTTCACTTTTCGTTATTAGGCCAACATTTCAGCATGTGCCATTTCTGCCTGAAATAAAAATGCACAGTTGTTCTTCATTTGCTATAAAGCATCAAGAAGGTTTTCCTTGAGGTTTTGCTTTGTAATGCTTTATTAGCATATTTCGCAAGCAGGCTTATGTTTTAGTGTTTCTGTTTCATTTCTTTTATTATTGGGAAAATGCATTCTTCTCCCACTCCAGAGATTTTACTGACTGATGGGCACAACCTAGAGATCACAACCAGATACAGTGAAGACATCTGCACTTGCGCTATGCTACTCTGCTGCTGAGTATGCATGCCCAGTGTGGAACACATCTCACCACGCTAAAACAGTGGATGTGGCTCTTAATGAGACATGCCACATTATCCCAGGGTGTCTGCACCGTACACCAGAGGAGAAATTACACTGTTTAGCTGGTATTGCACCACCTGACATCCGCCAGGGAGTAGCAACCAATAGTGAAAGGACCAAGGCAGTGAGATCTCCCCCCTGTTTGGGTATCAGCCAGCACGCCAACGACTTAAATCAAGAAATAGTTTTCTAAGATCTACAGAGACACTTGCTGGAACATCTCAGCAAGTGAGAGTCCAAAAGTGGCAGGCTCAAACCCAGAACCTCAATCAATGGCTGGCACCAAAGGAGAGACTCCCTCCTGGGCACACAGAAGACTGGGTGACTTGGAAGGCGCTGAACAGATTGCGCTCTGGCACCATGAGATGCAGAGCCAACCTTAAGAAATGGGGCTACAAAGTTGAATCCATGACATGCGAGTGTGGAGAAGAGCAAACCACAGACCACCTACTACAATGCAACCTGAGCCCTGCCACATGCACAATGGAGGACCTCCATGCAGCAACAAGAGGCACTCCAAGTGGCCAGCTACTGGTTAAAGGACATTTAATAGAATACCAAGTCTGCTAACTTGTGTCTTGTTTGTTTGTTTGTTTGTTTTTAATGCAATACAACTGTTTTGGTTCACTTCTGATGTGATAAATAAAAAAACTGTCAGAAACAGAAAAATCCCAGTGGCACCTCATCCCCCCCTAAATGTAGCTTAGGAGAGAGAAGTTTAGTGTTTATTTGTGGGGATAAATCCACTATCTCCAGTGTCTGGAGTACAGTCCAGATGCCATTCCCACAGTTTACCGGGCTAAATAAGCCCGGTAAACTGTGGGAATATCCACCCCTCCCCCCAAGCCCCCAGACCTTTTTGAAAAGTAAAAAGAACTTACCAGGTCTGCAGTTTCCCCTTGGAGCAGTTCTCCCGGGACATAGAAATGACGTGCTGGGAAAGCAGGGGAGGAAAATCGCTCTCCTCTCCCACTCTCCTAGCACATCATTTCTATGTGCTGAGAGAGTTGCTGCAACACTATACTGGAGGCCGGGTAAGTTTTTTACAAGGAGTTTGGGGGCTGTGGGGGAGGGGTGGATGGGTATTTCCACTGTTTTTGGGACTAATTTAGTCCGGAAAACGGTGGGAATGGTGTCTGGCCTGCAGTCCTGACTGCAGTCCAGATACTGGAAATAGTAGGTTTATCCCGTGCCTTCCAAGAAGACACGGAATAAATCCACTGTCTAATTAATTTGCTACAAACCCAGGTTTTCCTGGTTTGTGGCAAATTAATTCGGGATTGTCCAGGTCTTCATCTGGATAGCCCCTTCTTTATTGCGGGAATTACTGCAATAAAGGGGCTGTCAGATAACCCAGTCCAAAGCCGCTATTGTGCGATTTTCTTCCTTGATATTCTGGAATATAGGGCTGTCTGGAAGGGCCCTGAGTCCACACTGTCATATAATCCAGTTCAATGTGGATTTTATACAGCTGTGTAGAAGGGGACTGAGAATATTTTTATTCCAGTTTTTTTAATCCCTTACCCAACTTTGGGAGAAGAATAGGACTGACAAAATATCAATAGCAAAGAATGGAGTTCGGTTGGAGAGTGGCCATGGAAATGGGGACAATTGAAAGATTTTGGAGAGGGCTGGGGCTCTGCCATAGATATCCCACCTCTTGGTATCCCTACAGATGTCCCGATCCTCAAACACTCTCTGCTTCATTCGGGAAAATGCTGCACTCGCAGAGCTCAGGCGATGTTGTATTTTGGTGTCGATGTTGACTTTGGTGGAGAGGTGGCTGCCAAGGTAGCGGTAATGGTCAACATTTTCTAATGTTACACCATTAAGCTGCATCTCTGGCATTGGGGAGGGGATGGCTGGTGACTGCTGGAATAGCACTTTGGTTTTCTCGATGTTCAGTGACAGGCCAAGCTTCGTGTATGCTTCTATGAAGGTGTTTAGAGTGGCTTGTCTATAAAGCTATTGTCCTCTCAACCCTGCTATATGCCTGCAAAACGTGGACTGTCTACAGACGTCACATGCAACTCCTGGAACGATTCCATCAGCGCTGCCTCCGGAAAATCCTGCAAATCTCTTGGGAAGACAAACGGACAAACATCAGCATGCTGGAAGAAGCAAAGACCACGAGCATTGAAGCGATGGCCCTCTGCCATCAACTCCGCTAGGCCGGCCATGTTGTCCGGATGCCTGACCACCGTCTCCCAAAGCAGTTGCTCTACTCTGAACTTAAGAATGGAAAACGGAATGTTGGTGGACAGGAAAAGAGATTTAAAGATGGCCTCAAAGCCAACCTTAAAATCTCTGGCATAGACACTGAGAACTGGGAAGCCCTGGCCCTTGAGCGCTCCAGCTGGAGGTCAGCTGTGACCAGCAGTGCTGCAGAATTCGAGGAGGCACAAGTGGAGGGTGAAAGAGAGAAACGTGCCAGGAGGAAGATGCGTCAAGCCAACCCCGACCAGGACCACCTTCCACCTGGAAACCAATGTCTTCACTGTGGGAGAAGATGCGGGTCAAGAATAGGGCTCCACAGCCACCTATGAATCCACAAGAAAACCCATCATGGAAGACCATCTTACTCGTCCAACGAGGGATCGCCTAAGTAAGAAGAAGAAAAAAACCACCTTTGCTTATATAACATAATTCCCTCCAAGTCCTTTTTTAAAAAATTGTCAAGATTATTTCTACTATATTTTAAAACTCTATACTGAGTAGAAATCTAGTGGGGGTTAGTCTCTGTCAATCTGCTTTGGACCACTGACCATATTAGGTCAATATATTGACAAACCTCTTATGATAACACAGAAAGCAGGAAGGAGATGTTTAACATGTTTGTTTTTTAGTTTAGTCTGTAACCAAACAGTACAGAAAGATGTAGTGGAATAACTTTCTAATCTCAGTGTAAACTTTGCAGAAAGCAACATAAATAAAAAATGAGGAAGCTTTATATCAGCAGCATATGCTCTCTAATATGTAACAACTTAGTTTTGTCAACCCTTCCCTGCTATGCTTAAACATTAGCCAAGGCAGGAAGTCAAACGTAACTGGGTTTAACCCCAAGAGCAGTTCACAGATTATCTCTTAGGCTTTTGTATAATGTTTGAAAACCAAATCCTAATATAATAGCTTATGACTGTGTTTTACAATTCAATGAGATAGGTAAACCATAAACTTAAACTAAGGTGGAGCAGGCAGTGGTTCAAGATGCTCCACTTGAAGCACAGAGAGCACATGAATATTGTAGATGTTTGAACTTGCTCCTCTTTCCCAGGAAGAAAAAAAAAACCCTGTAATTTGGTGAGGCGCTGAGAATTCTGAAAAAATCTATAATTGAAAGCAGGTTTGTCAAACTCGTTTTCACTGAGGTACACACCAGCCTTATGATTGCCTTCAAAGCAATGTTTGTATACATTTAATTATGTTGTCCTGGCATTGAAAGCCTCATGGGTCACATAAAATGACATGGCAAGCTACATTTGGCCCGCAGGCCTAGCATTTGATATGTGTGCCCTAAAGAATTCCCACTTTCCCAAGAATGACAAAACAGTTCAAGAGCACAGTCCTGTGTTTAATCATATGAAGGACCAATCACATAAAATACTTTATTTTGAAGTCTCAGGACCTCATCACATTGAGGTCCTTAAGCTCAGGGACAGCAGGGGAATCCTTTGGGCAGCCGGCCTTAAGTACTCACATTGAACTTCCCTGTTACATGGGGGAAACGTTGCTGCCTGACTGCCCCCCCCCCCCAATGCTGTCCACGGCTTGCCTAATGAGAACACAGGTAGCCACTCGTGTTCTCAGAGCTCTCTCCTACAATGCTTCCAGAACAGTGTTGGGAATTAGCCTGTGTTTGTGTTTCAGGATCCTGATGTGGGAAATGATGAGGGAAATGATGAGAGAAATGATGGTGATGAGGCTGAGGTACAAGATGGAGATAGTTTGGTGAATGATTTTCAGGCAGACAATGACAGAGAGGCCCCAGTGCAAAGGGCAGTTTCCCATGAGAATATTCCTGCTGGCAAATATGGTTCCTAGCAAGTATGGTTCACTCCCTCTCTCTGTGAGCTCTCAAGATTTGGGTTTGAAAAACAATCTGACACCTGGGAATTTTAATGAGCAGCCAGAGCCAGATAGGGAGCTGAAGAATAGGCGGCTGGAGATTAGCCAGGATCGACAGCAAACTCAGTGTTTACATCGCTCTGAAAGACTTTGTCTGATAAGGGGTAAATGTGGGGGAAAGTGAAACCAATTTCTGAGTTTTGGGATATAAGGTTTGCCTCAAGGGGAAACCTGTTAGATCAGGCATCATTTGGAAATCAAGTTTATTTATTTATTTATTTATTTATTTATTTATTTATTTGAGGCACTTACTAACTGCCATTCTCAGCCCATACGGGCGACTCATGTGCTATGGAAATCCTGTTCAAGGGGGTCTTGTTCCTGTGGAGTTTTTTTAGCCTTTTGGATTCCTGTCTGGATAAATACTGTTTTGGATTGCTTTACATCTTTGTGTTACTACTTTTTATGAATTTATCACTTTTTTGGAACTGTCTTATTTTCTTACAAGCATTTATTTCATCTGACTATTTACTAAGCTTCAATAAAAGAAGATTTGTTTCTTCACTCTTCGTGTGGTGTGTTTTAAAGTCGGAGGCTTTTTCCTGACCTGGAGTACAACAGACAGAGCCAGGATGGAGCCCCACCAGAAGTACCCAGAAATAGCCCTGCATCATGTGATGGGCCCTATCCGACTCCATCCTGGAAGCATCATAAGACAGAGCTCAAACCCCATGTGATGAAGTTGTAGTGCATATAGTATTCTAATTCCCAGTTGTATTCTAAGAGTGTTCTAATTCCCAGTTGTATTCTAATAGTGTTCTAATTCCCAGTTGTAGTTG
Organism: Anolis sagrei; assembly: GCF_037176765.1. Lineage (NCBI taxonomy): Eukaryota > Metazoa > Chordata > Lepidosauria > Squamata > Anolidae > Anolis > Anolis sagrei. Next base: position 72,994,257 of record NC_090025.1, on the reverse strand, counting down.
GGAAATCTGTCCTTTACCATTACAAGCTCTTTTGAGGAAGAGTGACATGTATGTCTATAAGAGCACAGCCAGAAATGTATGCAATCCACCAATAGATCATGTCAGACATCTACTTAAAATGGCATTGGATTTTTGGGTGACTTTCCATTGCTGTTGCAATCTCTTTGCTTCCTCCAAATTATTCCTATACCACACATTTCACTCTCTGTTATTATTTTCAGTTATAGTACACCTCTCACATCCATGGGACTGGTATCTGTGGTTTCATTTATCAATTTCTGACCAAATTTGATCTCTCTAGGCATTTTCTTGGTTGTCCGGTACAATTTGATGTTATTCTTGCAACAGAAGTCCTTCACTCAGTAGGTTTGTTGTTTTCAGTTTCAGGAATGTATTCCTCATGGATACAGGGGTTTTACTGTGTTCTGGGGTCTCGGCTATTATCAATATTGGATATTCCTAATATGAGCCAGTTTAGTACTTTGAAGCTCCTCCATACATATTCATGCATTCTTTCATTTGTTTGCTTGTTCATCTCTCTCTCCCTCTCTCTCTCTCTCTCTCTCACACACACACACACACAAAGAAAGAAATAGTAACACAAGTATGACCAAGTTTCTTGCAGCACATAAAGAATCTAAAAGGAGGAAGTTGCAACTGTATTACTCATGGCTGCCTTGAAGGTTATTGACCTCTTAACCCACTGATTTCTTGGTCCTTTGTCCTTATTCCTAAGACTGACTTCCGGAGGAAGTCTAGGGTCTAAACTAGGTGTTTAGTTCACACTTTAAAATAATGATAAGGCAGCAGGCCCTTCTCTGAAGTATATAGCAGATAGCCTCCTTAGTCAAAGTGTTCATTTTTGGCAGGCATCAAAGACAGAAAATCCCCTAAAAGCTTTTCACCGGGAGTAAAAATACCATAATAACACAACAAACTTTGGTACCTTTTGCTGATACCCTAAATTGGTTGCCTAAGTAAGCTTCCTCATTTTTCCTAATGGCAGGATGACAATTGGATAGGAGTAACTGATGTTTTATATGAATTGTAATTGAATTATTGTTAACATATAACATCTTAATTATAATTCTAGTGATTGTATTTTTATTACCTGCTTTGAGCACAGAAAATGTAGTATGTGTATATGCATTTAAAAACAAAATTAAAAAGTGGAAGGGATGTAAGGAAGAGAAAACTTCTCCAACTATCTTCCACACTTCTTGGTGTCCAGCTGCTTTAAGCAGCCTTTCCCCAGCATGTCATCAAGATCAGAAGTGATCCATGCAAAGAAAAAGCTGCAGCAGAAAGCAGAGAGATCAGGTAGGTTGTATAGGGATGGAATTGAGATCAAATTTAAGCTTAGGGATAAGGAAGGTTCATGCCTGGCAAGCTTAGGGATATTTTACTGTGGTATCAGTCTCTTGTATGTCACAGAGAATCCCATGATTTTGAGATGGGTTTTTGAGATTAAAATGGGCAACCTCAGATAAGGAAGGTTCATGCCTGGCAAGCGTTTACGTTAAAGCTCGAAGTTTGAGATCAGAGAACACACTCACCAGGTGAAGACAAGCCACAGAGATTTATTTTCAATCCAGCCAGAAAGGATGAAAGTACAGCTGATGCCAAAACATGAAATACAGAGACATAAGGTTTTGTACACATGACAGCAATTCAAATTTCCCACTTCACCTGCTCCCCTTCCTGATTAGCCAAAAGAGAAGCCAGTCTGGATCTGTACCCTGATTGGCTGATGCTGCAGTGATGTTACCACCTTCAGGCAAGGATTCCCTTGCAGAGGGGAGGAGATGATTGGGGATTGGCCTGGGGAGGCCAATCAACTGTTGGGGGGAGGGCTCTACTGGGAGGAGGAAAGCCCTGAAAGTCCATGTTCATATTGGGAAATGCTAATGGGTCTTCGATTGGTTTAATTATTTAAGTTTCTGATGGTTAGGAAGTGTACTGGGAAAAATAACAGCGAGGGATCTTGGAACAAAAGGTGATGATCTTCTTCAATCAAGCCTTGGACATTAAATAAAGAAATGTAATGAGTGCACATACTTTGAGTCTCTGTTTCCACGGCCAGCAATCTCTCAGCCTGATTGAGACAATCAGCTGAACAAATATCATCTGACGCTATCAGATCAGGACCGAAAACCACTTGCTGATCAAGGAAGTTCCTCAGCGGGGTCAGTGGGAAGGTGAAGACCCCAGTGGCTTGCCTTGGCAAAATCATATAGTTGATACATACACTTGATATATATTTGATACATATAGGAATAAGACAGGGAGCAAAGGATACAAAGTGGACAGAACATTATAAGGAAAGATACATTTTATTGAAGGGTTAGAAACAACAGAGGTGGGATTCACGGCTGCAGATCTGCAAGGTCAGATTCATATCAGCACATATCTGCAGGATAATAATAATAATAATAATAATAATAATAATATATTTATGGGAGAGTAGCAATTCCTGGTCTACTTGTTGATATTGTTCTTTGTTGGAATTGCAGAGGTTCAGCCAAAGGAAAAAAAAATTATTTACTTTACTTATATACCGCTGTTCTCAGCCCAAAGGCGACTCACGGCGGTTCACAACAAATAAGAACAGCAAAAATTCAATGCTACAGTGTAAAAAACAATTAACAACCTAACACATTACACAATTAATAAACAATTAATAAACAATTACTACAATAACCATTCACTATCGTCAAATCATCAAAAACATAATCCAGATTCGTCATCCATTGTTCCATTCCTATGTTCATTACCAATCATTGCACTGATTATTCAGTGTTCAATTTGCAAGTGAACATTTCAGTTGCCCGTTTCAATAGTCCTCAAAAACTCATCTCAAAATCATGGGACTCTCTGTGACATATAAGAGACAAGAGACTGATATCACAGTAAAATATCCCTACTTCACCCCTTCCATGTCCTCAGAAGCTGTTGCTTTTCTCTCTCTTAGCAACCAATAAGGCACTTAATAAAAATCATATCTTTGTTCCAGTGTCCTTGGAAAACTATAAATAATCAGGGTGGGAGTGCTGTGTTAGGGCCCGTCCAGAAATACCTTTATCACAGAGCTTTCACAGTAAACAGGAGAATGACCAGACGCTGTTTCCTGTAAACATGGAAGCAATTGCTACAAAAGGCAAAAACCATGAGATTTCCAGGTGTGGGAACATCACAGTTTTGAGCCCAGTATGCGAATCTTCACATGTCTGTATGTCCCTTCAATCAGAAATCATGGGATTTTTTTTATCTGGGTTTGTTCCTGGGTTTTAGATGTTTGTTCCTGATTGGTCAGCACCAGGAAATGTTTTCCTCCTTCTTTATTTTAGTTTCTTTAGTTTCTCCGGTGCTTTGCAGGTTAGCATTACTGAGTCAGACAAGACTCTGTTTGGGATAATTCCATCTTCTTGCTGGCAATGAATTGTTGCTGTATTCCATGCCAATATATTAATCCAAGAAGGCATCTTTCCTGTTAGTGATAACAATTATATAACTGTTTTTGGAGGCTTATTTGGTTATCTTCATATTTACTAATGAAAAGACCACTGTTAAAAATACAATTGTTTTGCCATGGTAGAAATAAATTGTCGCTTGTATCTTCAGTGTCTCAGAAGGCCTGTGTTGTTTACTGCACTCGAATCTAAATAATTTCCTCCCTTGGTTATAAAAGATGCTTATGCAATGCAAGCCACCAGTCTGTTGGAATCCTGTTTAAACTTGTTATGTTTGCGAGATTCTTGCTGTAGTCCTTATACAATTTTTTTTACTGAGTTCCTGCCAAGCCTTGTAAATACGGAGCATGGGTCTTGTGTCCTGACACTGCAGCATGCCAGTTCTGCCACATGTTGGCAGTGATATATTTATCTTTGCACAGGGCTTTTTGAAACAAGGTTTGCTTCATAATTCTGTCAAAATGGTTTATGGGGAATGTTTGTGCTGCTTTCATAGCAACCACAAGAATAAACCAGATGCTTCCCCGCTTCAGAAAGGAACAAAAAAAAAATACAGGAGGAATTCATCTCATGTTTTGGGTCATTAAAATGTATTAAGTGCCTTATTGGTTGCTAAGAGAGAAAAAACAAAAATTTCTGAGGACACGGAAGGGGTGAAGTAGGGATATTTTACTGTGGTATCAGTCTCTTGTATGCCACAGAGAGTCCCATGATTTTGAGATGGGATTTTGAGGACTATTGAAACGGGCAACTGAAATGTTCACTTGCAAATTGAACACTGTTTGTTTCAATTTGGGTTCTCTCTGTGGGAGAAGCAGAAGCAAGTGACATTTCCAGTTTTGTAATATTCCATGTTTTGGCTGTCTTGTAAAGTTAAACTGAATAAAGATGGTACAATGCGCCCTTGATATTTGCTGGGGTTTGGTTCCAGGACTTTCCCCCCCTGCCTCCAGATACCAAAATCTGTTGATGTTCAAGTCCCAATATATACAATGGCATAGGAAAATTGTGCCCCAAATATAAAATGATTCAATCAAAGTTTGTGTTCGGGAATTTTTGTAATATTTTCAAACTGTAGATTGTTGAATCCATGAATGCAGAATTCATGGATATGATTTCTGTAGGGAAAGGGCAAAATTTGAGTGCAGGCAATTTTATTTATTATTTATTTATTTACAGTATTAAAATCTAAAACAACTTACCCGGCTGCCATTAAGGTATCGCTGGAGTCTTCCTGGCGCGTTTACCAGCAGCATAGCCTCTTGCTGGGTTATTTAAGCTGTATTTTTGGTTAATTTTTATTTGGTACTAGCTGTCACCTGCCATACGTTGCTGTGGTCCAGTCTGTGTATATATGGTTTGTGTGTGTATATGTGTGTATATGTGTGTTTGTGTTTATATATGTGGTTTTGCGTGTGTTGTAATGTATTTTTCATTTTTTGGCTTTTTAAGTCTCTTCTGCTGTGTTTTTCAGTGTTTATATGAGTGTTTCAGTGTTTTGTTGGCCTAATAGGTTTATTGTGTCCAAATTTGGTGTCAATTCATCTCGTGGTTTTTGAGTTATGTTAATCCCACAAACGAACATTACATTTTTATTTATATAGATTATGTTTATAGTTAAATTGCTTGTATATTTTTTGGTGTATTTTATTTTGATGTAATTTGTTTATATGTTCTTTGTTGGCATTGAATATTAGTCATTTGTATTGGAAACCGCCCTGAGTCTCTTTGGGGAGATAGGGCGGTCTACAAATAAAGTTTATTATTATTATTTGAAACACAGCAAGATGAGTCCACAGCAGACACTCTGCTGGCTGTTGTATTGGATCACACGTCAGACACTTCCCAAGTGTCTAGGACTGTGTGATGCATTGGCGAATAATGCATGCAGATCCCAGTAAGGTGGCCTTCTGCAGCTGGCAGATGGTAATTTTGTCAGTGCCGATTGTGTTTAAGTGCAGGCCAAGGTCTTTAGGTACTGCACCCAGTGTGCCGATCACCACTGGGACGACCTTTACTGGTTTGTGTCACAGTCTTTGCAGTTCATGGCACAAACCAGTAAAGGTGGTCCCAGTAATGGTGGTGATGATGATGATGATGATGATTTGAAACACAAGATGAGTCCACAGCAGACACTCTGCTGGCTGTTGTATTGGATCACACGTCAGACACTTCCCAAGTGTCTAGGACTGTGTGATGCATTGGCGAATAATGCATGCAGATCCCAGTAAGGTGGCCTTCTGCAGCTGGCAGATGGTAATTTTGTCAGTACCGATTGTGTTTAAGTGCAGGCCAAGGTCTTTAGGCACTGCACCCAGTGTGCCGCTTATTATTATTATTATTATTATTATTATTATTATTGCTTCATATGTCAATGAAGTCCCACCAAAACAGAAAAGCAGTGCTTTACTTACTAGAAATTATGAACAATGTGGAAATTGTTGCCCTCTAGAAGTTGTTGGACGGTATCTCACCCCTGACCAGTAGCTCTCTTGGCTTGGACTGAAATGAGCTGGAGTTCAACATTCCCAACCCCAATTTAATTAAATTAGTGGTGAGATTGCAACATTAACTTCCCTCCCTTTTGATTAGCACTACAGGAAATATGCCAATGAAGTAACAAGAAAAACCTGGTAAAATTGTTTTGGAGCATAGCAGAGATAAATTGGCAGTGGATATTACTGGTCCCGTGTATTTCAGCATATTATATTAATTAGAATCAAGTGCCCTTGAGAGCCATCTGTGTCTTTATTGCAGCGGTGTTGGCCATTATATTTAGAGCGGTTTTTCTTCTTCTAGGAAATGTTTCAAGCATGCAGCAGCTCATAAAACCAATTTGATTCGAACCATGTAAGGGTAGAAAAACAGAATTAAACATTTTCACTCCAGGAAATAATAGCTCTAGAGCTTTACCTTAAGAGTTTAACATTATGCGTGTTATTCAGAATTATGTCCCACTGTGTTCAGGAGAGCTAACTATTTTAGTAAGTGTGTTTCGGATTATAGCTGAACTCTCTGATGATGTACAGCAGCAATTTATATTATATAGCCAATTTAGCTTACAGCTAGTGGGGGCTCTATCCCCTCCACATATATCTAATTTTATCAATTTTCAGAGTAGTAGCCATGTAAGCCTGATGCAGCAAAAACAAAAGAGGGCTTAGTTGTACCTTCAGAACTAGAACATTTGGTAATTTTCAACCTGCAGTAACTCTTGTATGAATTGCTCAGAGGTGGAAAGCTCAGTACCACAACACAAATCACCTTACAGATCATTCCAATCCCATGAGATGACTGGACAATAAAGGCCTCTATCCAATACAGTATAAGTTGTTCTCAAACTAGTGAAATAAGCGGTCATAAGTACACTGTGTTGTGTTCTTTCAGGTTAACTCTGATGAACTGCAACTCTATCACAGGGTTTTCTTGGCAAGTTTTCTTCAGAAGTTTGCCACTGGCTTCCTCTAAAGTTGAGAAAGTATGACTTGCCCAAGGCCATCCAGTGAGTTTCCACAGCTGAGTGGGCATTTGAATCTGGTTTCCAGGAGTCCTAGTTCAATAGAAAAATAACTACACCATGCTATTTTAGGATGTTGTGTTGGATTGTGGTCAAAGGCCTTTTATGGGGTGCTAGGCAATGTATGGCAACAGTAGCACCCACAGCAGTTATGCTGAAGAAATGCAGTCTGTTCCATCCAGATCTCTTCTCCTTTCCTCCAGAAGTCATGTTTGGTTGTTATGTTGGACACTTCAAATTCTTTAGCTCAGTTTAAAACTACACTTGAAGTTTCAATTTGTTGCCGAGATCAGCTAGCCGCCAGAAATAGTGGGTGAGGATAAGTGTCCGGTGGGTACCATTACTTTGAAATCAGGATCAAGGATACCTATCAAGTAAAAGCAGCTGTTGCATTCCAGAACAGGAAAAGCCCTCTGACTTTAAACACCACACTGTTGGGTAGGAAAAACAATCCTTTTTATTGAAGTCAATTAAAAAGCAGTAAAGTAAAAAAGCACTTTAAAGAAATAGGTAAATCCAATTAGGTAAGAAGATAAGCAGGGGTGAGAAAGGTGGTATATAAATACTGTAAATAAATAAATAAATAAATAAATAGTCCAGCAAAGTTCATAAAAACAAAGTCAAAACTTTTCTAATAAAATCCAAGAAACCAGGAAACATGAATCCAATGCATGAATATAAAATCCGAGAATCCAAGAATCAAAACCATGAAACAAAAGGCACTTAAACATGAATTTTCCAAGCAAGACTTCCATGAAACAAAAACAGGATCTTGACTTGATTCCAAACGATGCTTCATCTGACAACATATCCTGTACTTGGGACTTTTATCTCCTCGTTAACTGTGTCCCAAAGTGCTCAGGAATTGATTTCGCTTTGCCTTAGAATCTCTTTATCTATGCCGAAGCCATTGTTCAGTTTTTCTGTTTTGACTAATCTCCTCCTGTCTATCTATTTGCTCATTAATTTATGCACCTATTGCCGAGCTGTTTTCACGTTGCAAATCATGGGGACTCTCTGGTAGCAATTCAGGGAGCACACCAGCATCCCCACACCTTCAGGGACTTTCTCATGGGAAACTACACTTTGAACAGGGATCTCCTGGTCATTCTCTGCATCAATATCATTGACCAAACCATTGCCATCTTGAAACTCATTGACATCACCCCCCCCCCCCCATCCAAAGCACCCTGATCTTGAAACACAATCACAGGCGGAGCTCCAACAGCAGCAGAAGCAGATGTTTATTCAACTGGCCAGATGGATGTCAGAACAGCACAATCATAATAATCCATATGGAAGAGTGCAGCACATTGTGTTTGACAGTTTGACAACTATTCAAACCTCTCACTCCTTCCTCTGGTTGGTCAGGAGCTGTACCTTCCAGGATCCATCTTTCCATTGGCTGATGTCACAAAATGAGGCTGAGGATCTCGTGGTGGAAAGAGAGAATAGCTGAGAATGCTTACAGGTACAATACTCCTTTTGTCATATAATCCAGTTTGATGTGAATTTTATATAGCTGTGTGGAAGGGACCAAAGATTGAGGCTTGTGAAACCAAGAAATCAATAAAATGGGTAAACAGAGGCCCCTTCCACACTGCCCCTATATCTCAGGATCTGATCCCAGATTATCTTCTTATCCCAGATTATCTAACAATGGAGACTCATATAATACAGTTTAAAGCAGATAATCTGGAATCAGATGCTAGCATATAGAGCAGTGTAGAAAGGGCCAAAGTCCTTGATGAATCCTGTGTCCTGGGGGTTGCTGACAATCGGTCTTCTAGCTGGAAGTCCCCTCACCCACTAGAAAAATCTGTGTCGTTTCCCAAGACAGGCACATATAAATTCTGATATTTTAATACCAGTAACCTTGGGTCTGATAGGTCCAGCAGTACTGCAGGGGCTCAGTTGCAGAAATAGAATAGTTAAGTACTGAAGCCGGTCATTCGATTATGTGAAAAATTCAGAATATAAAAGCAACTAGTGCAGTACTAATAAATAAAGCTGTCAAAGGGGATTGTGAGAAAAGAGGATTGCTGACTGTTCCCAACACTGCTTTGATCAATGCAAAAGGTGAAGAAATTTTCTTTTTAAAACAGTGGGCCTTGCTTCCAGAAGGGAGTATTCAAACCAGTTTACTATATGTTTGGATTGATTTGGGTCCCTTTTGCACTATACATGATTCCACTTGGGCTACCTGCCATGGTAGCATCCAATAAACACTCAAAATACCCTTGTTGGTCCTAGGATATTGCTCCGGTAGTTAAAGTAGAATCATAGTGCTGATAGAATATTTAGAAACAGTATTCCTAGTGCAGCATTCGGTGTTCCTGTTCTGAATCCCAGATAAATGGCACAAATGTGCATCCCATGACTTTTTTGTTTTGATTTTCTATAAGCTGGAATGCTTACAGGTACAATACTCCTTTTGATTGAAACCTCTCTAAGCTTTGCCAGAAGACCTTCAGGCAGAGGGTGCAACCAACATGGAAATTCCCACAGTTGACAGTTGTTCACATGCCTTTGACTGTTTCCTCTGTCTTTTCACAATGTGCTTCTTCTAAACATGATTCTTATGAGACATACATCCTCTCAGGTTTGGCAGTATAAATGAAAATAAAAGGAGGTCTTGTCTGTGTGGGCTGATTCATTAGTACAGTAGAATCTCACTTATCCAACTTCCACTCATCCAACGTTCTGGATTATCCAACGCAGCCTAGGCTGGGAGAAAGAAAGAACCCTTGTCTGTTTTGGTGCTAAATTACAGTAATTACTACATAATGTTTTTGTGCATTGAAATGCTTTTTCTGTCGATTTGTAGTAAAACATGATGTTTTGGTGCTTAATTTGTAAAATCTTAATGTAATTTGACGTTTAATAGACCTTTTTTTAAAGCTCTCCTTATTATCCAACATTTTTGCTTATCCAATGTTCTGCTGGCCCATTTATGTTGGATAAGTGAGACTCTATAAGCAACAAAAAAGAGACTAATGGCAAGGCAGGGAAAATTTGGCACCATCTTTACTACTGACCCTACTGGCTGTGGCTTTTGTGACCTGGACTTCTAAACCTTAGGACAGCCGTTCTCAACCTTCCTAATGTCATGACCCTTTAATACAGTTTCTCATGTTGTGGTGACCTCCAACCATAAAATTATTTTTGTTGCTATTTCATAACTGTAATTTTGCTACTGTTATGAATCATAATGTAAATATATGATATGCAGGATGTATTTTCATTAATACTTTTCTTTCTCCCTGGGATTCAGCCATGGAGGGGCCACTCCACCCTTCTCTATGCCCTTCCCTCCCCCAGCCCCTCCCTAGCCCCCTCTTCACCTTCTCTCTTCTTACTTCCACCTACTCCTCCTCCTTTCTCTTTCCTCTTGGGTCAAAAGCAAACCTCACCTTCGTTGCTCCCATCTCTTCCTCCTAAAATGATGGAAGGAGCAGTTCCTAAGACCATTGGAAATATGTGTTTTCCAATGGTCTTAAGTGATCCCTGTGAAAGGGGTCCCGACCCACAGGTTGAGAACCACTGCTTTAGGAAAGTCATAGGTTACCCACCTCCAAATTGTTGGATCAATGAGAATTGCATCTTTCTTTCAATGACTAGTCTTAGACCCCATCTACACTGTCATATGAAATTCAGATTTTCTGCTTTGAACTGGATTATATGGCAGTGTAGACTCAGTTCAAAGCAGATATTGTGGATTATCTGCTTTGATCATCTGGATAATATGGCGGTGTAGAAGGGGCCTTATGTTCATTTATAAAACAAATAATACTAGATTGAGTCTAAAAGTAGAATAGTTGATCCCAAGACTTACTTCTCATCCTTTTTTCTAAATTGCTTTTTTCACTGAAGCACCACCCCCACCCCAAAGAATTTAAGATACAACAACCAGAAAATAATAAAGCATCATAAATCAAATCAATTGCACAATATAAACCAATAATTAAACACAAACCAACAGTGGTGCACAGCAGAGCAAAAAGGAAACAATAAAACCCCAGGCAAAACACTTAACGCAGACTATAACACAGTAGAATTAAAACAGTCTTTATGGATGAAGGAAAAATCTTCACAAATCATTTTGAGTCTCTAAGGCTAGTGATTTCCAAACAGTAACATTACTGATTTTAGTACTGTAGGGGCAAAGAAACCAAAATATTTCCCAAAACAGCAGGAGTCCCCTTTCCAATGGGGAGAGCAAGGATGGACACTACAAAAGTTGAATCTTTTAAACTGCAAAAAAACTATTTATTGCGTGGCCATAGCAATAACGACAAATAAGCATACAGGAATGCACCCCCAATGGGGCTGCAGAACTTTTATCACTTTGGTAGTAAATGGAAAATACATTTTCATTGGTTCCCAAAGACAAATCATTTCATTGGTCTACGCTAGCTATACAGTTGTTCATTAGTTGTTTATGATTTTGATTGACATAATAGCACACGTGGAATCTTAACAATGACACAGCTATGGCACAACTGTAGTCTATTGTTCTATGACAATGACTGTATCTTATCTGTTAGTCTGTTGCAAACATGACTTCAGAGTGACTGGGAAACTTTGGGGTTCTAACTAGCCACCCGCTAGCTGGTTTTGTCCGGATGTACTGTTATCCCTGAATAGTAACTTATTCTCTGGAGCACTGATTTCTCAAACAATCAGCATTTTCTGTAAACATAGGCCCACTGCAGAAATAGGCCAATAGACAGTAAATCAGGACATATAGGCATTGGGAACATCTCTGAAAATTCCCCTTTTAAAACCACGTCCCCTCTAGTACAATTAGTATCTGTGTTTTAGAATTTCTTAATAGAACTTAAATTAATTTGTACCCATCACCAGCAGTCCTGGAACAACCATCAAGCCATTATCTTCAACACTTGCCTCTGGGAATATCTTGAAAAATAATAAAGTAATTTTTATAGGTGGCATAGAACAGTAGTATATTGTGATTGGTGACATGTATTTGAAAAAAAACAAAACAAAACAACCAAAGCTTGTTTTTGCTATGAGTCAAGCACTAAGCTGATCTGTATCCATATCCCACTGGAGCTTCCCAACATTTCATAGATCCCCAGACTCTCTATGGCAATTGTTTGAATAGTATATAATGGAACTTGAGCATGCACAGATTTTGGTGTCCATGGAGTAGCGTTTGTCCTGGAACCAAACCCAAGTGGATACCAAGGGCTCACTGTCCATATTAATATGAAAGTTGTCAGGTACATCAGAGAGATAGTTGGAGTAACATTGGGAAAACACAGCTTCGGGTCCACAATCAGCCTTGTTCAGTGAACAAAGGCTACCCAATCTCCTGGTTAAATGCACCAAACAGGATTTTGTGAGCATGTGAAGACTATGTATGCTGTTTTGGATGAAGGATGGGGTAAAAATTAAATAAAGTGACTCACAGTGGCCAAGACATGTCAACTCTAGGTATGTTCAGTAGGGTCTCAGTACCATCTACCATTTCCTGTGCTTGAAAAAAGGGACTTTCAGATAACAACTTCAATAATCCCTCCTCAGGAGACTTATGGGAGTTGTAATCTTTTCCAAGCTCGGAACATGTCTATAATAGACTGGGAAGTGCATTTATCCTTGATGTCACTTCTGTCACCAGCAGCCCTGGAACAAGTATCGCGACAATAATCTTCAAGATGTCCATGGCTCCAGCAAAGCAATGCTGTGTTGAAACCAGTTTGGGGAGGGGGTTCGGATGGTTTTTCAGTGTAAACAGAAGGCCACCACAGCCTGCTTATCATCTCCCCATTCCCCCTGTATATACTTTGCCAGTTTAGTTCAGAAAAAGGAGACAAGAGGAGAAGAAAGAGTAGGCTCAGACCATTGATAGGAAAGAAGATCCGAAAGCAATGTGATTGATAAAAAGCATGTCTAATAATGCTACCGCAACAGTGATGAGGTAATAACTGCTTTAAATATGGTGATTGTGGTTTTTTTCTTGTAGGTTTGAAAATGAGATGTCTCTCAACTAATGTTTCACTTTCTTCCCCTTTCGAATTTCATTTAGATGTATATATCTGTGTAAGTGCTGTCACCTAGTGGTGTTTTGTTTCGATATACATACTGTTGAAAAGGCATAATATTAAAGGAAGAAAGGATTGAAGAGGGAAATAAAAAAATAGCAATCCTTAAAGTTATGTTGTTTTTCTTAACCTGACCAATTCGAACGCAAACATTTCGGGAGGATGAGGAGTCAAGCTCTCACTTTCCTTTCTTCTCACCCAGATATATCTGACTCTACACTTTCTTTCAGACTAAGGCACTGGCTTACACAATAAGGGGGCAATGGGCATGTTTTGAAAAGAGAAGATTGCATAATTTGAGCTGCATCAACTTTTTAATCATTTATTTAATTCAAATCCCACTTTTCTCCTGATGGGACCTTAAATAGTTCCTAATATAAAATAAAATCACATTTAGCTAAAACAGTATTTAATACAATTTTCTTTAAAAATAAGACGAAAAAAAGCTCCCTCCAGCCTTTTAGTTTGAACTTGAGCTATCCAGGATGCTAAATTCTACACTCTAGTACCTTGGACAGCTCCTTGAAAGTTATTGCCCCATAAACCCATCATAGTAGTCACTGAATTTCAATGGATACTGTAATTTCAGTGGACACTGTGGAGCACTCGGTGGCGCAGTGGGTTAAATCTCTGTGCCAGCAGGACTGAAGACTGACAGGTCACAGGTTCAAATTTGGAGAGAGCGTGGATGAGCTCCCTCTATCAGCTCCACATGTGAGGACATGACAGAAGCTTTCCACAAGAATGGTAACACATCAAAAACATCCAGGCATCCCCTTGGCAATGTCCTTGCAGACAGCCAATTCTCTCACACCAGAAGTGACTTGCAGTTTCTCAAGTCACACCTGACATGAAAAAAAGTGGACACTGTGATAGTACTCAATATGACAATGGCTGATGGGCAAAATGTGATCCCTGGAGGACTATGAGTCCCATGATTTCAGTTAATATCAAAGATAGACCTAAATAATGGCATCTTATATTGTCACTCAGAATTGCCATGATCCAAGCAACAATCTTGACTTTTTAAAATCAGAAAAAGCATGAGTGGCATAAAAGAAAAAATCACCTTTACGCATATGAATCATGTGACATAACCTACAAAGGCCCTGATCCATAAACTATTTATTTATCATGTCAGGAACGAACCAAACAGTTGTATTGCATTAAAAACAAACAAACGAAACACAAAGTTTGCAGACTTTGTATTCTATTAAATGTCCTTTGACCAGTAGCTGGCCACTTGGAGTGCCTCTGGTGTTGCTGCAAGAAGGTCCTCCATTGTGCATGTAGCGGGGCTCAGGTTGCATTGCAGCAGGTGGCCTGTGGTTTGCTCTTCTTCACACTCACATGTCGTGGGTTCCACTTTGTAGCCCCATTTCTTAAGGTTGGCTCTGCATCTCGTGGGGCCAGAGCGCAGCCTGTTCAGTGCCTTCCAAGTCACCCGGTTTTCTATGTGCCCAGGAGGGAGTCTCTCATTTGGTATCAGCCATTGATTGAGGTTCTGGGTTTGAGCCTGCCACTTTTGTACTCTCACTTGCTGAGGTGTTCCAGCGAGTGTCTCTGCAGATCTTAGAAAACTATTTCTTGATTTAAGTCATTGGCGTGCTGGCTGATACCCAAACAGGGGATGGGCCAGAGATGTCACTCCATAAACTGCAGTGACATCCATAAACTGCTGGTATATGATGTACAGTGGATGAGTATGGTAGACAGGTATTTCTTTTTATGTTGGTGTCAATGTATCACATGAAAGCCTTGCCACATTGAAGATCTCTACTTGGTCCAAGAGTGACTTTCCTCCCCATCAAAACTTTTTCAAATGAAGTTTTTTACTATTCCCTCCTTCCAATAAATTCTCTGGTAATATTATACCAGATGTTACTGCTGTTTTAATTTTATAAACCTGCATGATGTTCTTATATTATTGTAATGTTCGCATTATTTGTCAATGTGGTTTTTTTAATAGAAAAAACAGATGAAAGGGTTGCAAATACATGATGAATATTTTCATTTTATACTTGAAAGAAGAATTAATAAATCAATTTATTGCATTAATTAAATAAATAGCATTTGTTTTTGTTTAATAACATGTCAACATCTGCTTTTGGTAATGCTGAGTTTTGTTTCTTCAAAAGGAATCAGAAGGAATATTCATATTTTTGCTAGACATGTTGCATCTGTCCTTATGATTGTTGGTGCTTTGTAAGGGATCAGTTGATTGATACTTCACATAGTCATCTCCCTTCCCTATGGAAGGATACATTTTGTCTTGATCTGATAGGATGTAATAATATGTCCTTGGGTATCCGAGAAGAGCTGATTGAGTGTTGGCTTTACTATACCCTGTCAGGGTATATTTGGTTTCATAACCAAAGTAGTTACTGTTTGTCTTCTAAAACAATTTCTGCTGAAAAGAAAATCTTAATTAGCTCATAACATTACATGGAAATAAAGAAACAGTCTAAGAAATCTCACCCTAGTTTTAGAAATGAAACTGAGTCTTTATAATGACATGATAAATGAAGTAACATTCATTTATAAATGTTAAATTAAATACTTGATTGGTCAAGGCAAAGGGGATTTACATATTATTATTATTATTATTATTATTATTATTATTATTGAGGGCCTCAGTGATGCAGAGGATTAAACCGCTGAGCTGCTGAACTTGCTGACCAAAAGTTTGGCGGCTCAAATACAGAGAGTGGGGTGAGATCCTGCTGTCAGGCTCAGCTTCTTTCATCCTAGCAGTTCAAAAACCTGCAAATGTGAGTAGATTAATTAGGTACTTCTTCTGTGGGAAGGTAACGGCACTCCATGCAGTCATGCTGGCCACATGACCTTGGAGGTGTCTACGGACAACGCCGGCTCTTCGGCTTACAAATGGAGATGAGCACCACCCCCAAGAGTTGGATACGACTGGACTTAATGTCAGGGGAAACCTTTACCTAACAACAACAACATCAACAACAACGATAATACTTTATTTGTATTTCGCCATATCTCACTGATGGGACTCAGGGCGGATTCCAGCACACACAACACAAAGGCAAACATTCAATATCTAGAAACACAGATAAAGGTTAAAGGGTTCCTCTTTCATCTCTGAGGGATGGGCTGGGTGCTCATCTCCATTTGTAACCCGAAGAGTCTGCATTATCCATAGACACCTCCTCGGTCATGTGGCTGGCATGACCACATGAAGCGCTGTTTACCTTCCCACCGAGGCAGTGCCTATTGATGTGCTCACATTTGCATGTTTTCAAAATGCTAGGTTGGCAGAAGCTGGGGTTAACAGCGGGAGCTCACCCTGCCTTACCGATTTGAACTGCCAACTTTCTGGTCAGCAAATTCAGCAGCTAGGCGGTTTAACTCATTGTGCCACTTCAGATTTTTGCATGCTGTATTATTTGAGTCCCTATATTGGGAAAAAGGTGAAATAAAATAAAATAAAATACATAAAATAATTGCTGTTCTTTTTAATGATTATACTTTTAACTTGAGCAATAGTTTGATTGTATTTTTAACTTTTGCATGACGTAAATCCTTCGTAGTTTCTGTTAAAACTTTTCAACTTTTGTAAACAACCTTGAGTCTCCGACTGGGGAAAAGTGAGTGATGACAATGACAACAATGATAATGATAACCAGTCCTGCTGGAACAACAACCTGGCCTTAATATTCCAGTGAACTCTGCTTTTGGAGAGATGTGTTTAGTACATATGGGCTTGCATTTTATTGAAGACAGAAGACTAGTAGAGAAATTCAATTGGGCAATACTTTTATTGGGACCAACTGAAGTGTTACAAAATACCACACTAGCTCTTGAGTTCATTCTGCCATATTTATATGTAAACTTAAAACCATCATTTAGCACTGTGTGCACAACTTGGAAGGAGCAGTGGAAAATGTTGCGTTAAATGCTTCTCTATCCTCTTTCCTGCTCTCATTTTGATAAATTTGTAAGCCAGAATCCCTGGCTTATGGCTACACATGAATCAGGATATATAGCCTAAAATAAATTCCAGTAAATTCTCAGAAAACCCAAGCACACCAACAATATGTTGTTTTCCTGGTGTATTGAAGAAGCCAGATTTTTTTTAAAAAAACCCCACAATTCTTTGTTTACGCATAACAATTCGCCAGGAATCTGTGAAAGTAAACTGCATTCTTGCTATTTCCTCTTCCCTTGTCGTTTATGAGAAAGAAAGGAGACATAGAACCAAATTTGGGTTCCATATTATTTGTAAATATGATGTAGAACCAGTGATCATCCAGAAATATAGTTACTCCTGAAGCAAATGCAACATATAATCTGAAATGACCTGTTAGTTGTTCAAATCCTTATGGTCCTTGGTGAATATCTGAAACATAAGGTTAAGTTATAATTTGTATTTATATGTTGGGTTGTATAAATTTTGTTAGTATGGATGCATTGTTGTTGTATTTGGGCATTTAATGTTTGCCTTTTATGTTTGGAACCCGCCCTGGGTCCCTTTAGGGAGATAGAGCAGAATATAAATAAAGATTCTTCTTCTTCTTCTTCTTCTTCTTCTTCTTCTTCTTCTTCTTCTTCTTCTTCTTCTTCTTCTTCTTCGCCATCCCCTGCCACGCATTGCTGTGGCCCATTGCTGTGGGGGTTCTGTGTGGGAGTATTGGCCCAATTCTATCGTTGGTGGGGTTCAGAATGCTCTGTGATTATAGGTGAACTATAAATCCCAGCAACTACAACTCCCAAATGTCAAGATTCTATTTCCCCCAAACTCCCCCAGTCTTCACATTTGGGCATAATTGAGTATTCGTGTACAGTTTGGTCCACATCCATCATTGTTTGAGTCCACAGTGATCTCTGGATGTAGGTGAACTACAACTCCAAAACCAAAGGACACCCTTCCAGTATTTTCTGTTGGTCATGGGAGAACTGTGTGCCAAGTTTGGTTCAATTCCATCGTTGGTGGGGTTCAGAATGCTCTTTGATTGTAGGTATAAATCCCAGCAACTACAACTCCCAAATGACAAAATCATTTTTTTAGTGAAGGACATACATTGGGTTGTTAGCTGTCTTGTGTCCAAATTTGATGTCAATTCATCCAGTGGTTTTTGAGTTCTGTTAATCCCACAAACTAACATTACATTTTTATTTATATAGATTATTATTATTATCAAACGTTATGATAACCAGAAGTGTTACATTATTCATAAATTATCTGTAGGATAGTTTATGCAAGGGTCCCCTGGTGATGCAACGAGATAAACCGCTGAGCTGCTGAACTTGCTGACCAAAAGGTTGGCAGTTTTAATCTGGGGAGCAATGTGAGCTCCCACTGTTAGGTCCAGCTTCTGCCAACCTAGCAGTTTGAAAACATGCAAAAGTGAGTAGATCAATAGATACTGTTTCTGCGAGAAGGTAATCGCACTCCATGCAGTCATGCTGGCCACATGATCTTGGAGGTGTCTACGGATAGCGCCGGCTCTTCGGCTTAAAAATTGAGATGATCCCCAGAGTCGGACACAACTAGACTTAATGTCAGGGGAAACCTTTAGCTTTACATTTATCTGTAGGGTTTTTTTATTATATAGATTTAGGGAGCTACTAGTACATGTGTAGGGTTGCAATGTTGGAACAAAACCTTTGTACTAGACTAACCATGGCCCCAGAAAACATATATTCAAGCAGCGGATCATTAGATGACCAAATCAAATTGCATGTTTTAATGAACCTGATTCATAAAAACTTTTTAAAATTATGTCTGATCTGTTTTGAGCTGGGCTATAAATTTCAGTGGGCCATGCAGATTACAGAACATTCCTCAGGCATTCAGCTATTTTCCATGTCATCCTGTTGCTGTATTCCTTGTCACGTCTTTGCTCTTCTGAAATGCTTGTCAGTTCTTGAAACGTGGTTTTAAAAAGCATGAGATGCTTCAGTGCTTATGATCCTCTTTCAGGGTTGATGAATCAGAGAGCTTTGCCTTTGGTGGTCTTGGCTGCAATCTAACATATTGTGACATGTTTTCTAATTGCAAGAGACAGAGAGTGAACAGTTAAGGATGTTTTGAGTATAGCAGTCTATATAACTTTGGTTTGTATTTGTGGCCTGCCAGGTTTTATGTATTTTTTTAAAAAACAATCTCATAATTTTCACACGGGCTATAGTACAGGGAGAAGAGACTTTCAGCCCTTTCCTTACAACTGTGATTTTGGCTGGAACCAATAAGCTAAGGGGTCACCAAAATGGTAAAAGTTCTAAGAACAAAACTTTACAAGGAATGGCTTAGACCTAGAAATCTCAACCAGATTACCAGGTGTTAGGATTTCTGGGAGTTGAAGGCCAAAACTTCTGGGGGCCCACAGGTTGAGAACCACTGGCTTAGACAGTTGGATAGGCTTAGACAGTTTGAAGGCTTAGCCTTCAAATGCTAATGAAGGTGGTCAGCTGAAACATTCACACCTAGCTTCAGCAGAGAAGAGCTCTTTGCCCCACCCCAGTCATTCCACAGATATATAAACCCATTTTCCTATTTCCAACAGAACTCACTACCTCTGAGGATGCTTGCCATAGATGCAGGCGAAACGTCAGGAGAAATGCCTCTAGAACATGGCCCTATAGCCCAAAAAAACCTACAAGAACCACAGTTGGATATGTTTTAGCTTGGAGAAGAGAAGACTCATGTGACATTATGCCCATATGTGATGATAAGCAAATTACATCACAGATACTATAATTTTACTTGCCACAGCCTAACACAGTCAAGCAATCTGCTCATGAGCTTGCTTGTTGATTGTGTATTCTCTGTTGGAAATAACAACCTTCTCAAGCCTCCACTAGATGTTTGTTTTATACACACACACATATATATCAAACTATATTTATTTATTTATTTATTTCTCGCATTTCTATCCCATCCTTCTCAACCCTTGAAGGGGGACTCCATTACGAAGCCATTACATAACAAATTACCATAATTAAAACCACAATTAAACATAAAAGCATAATTAATTAACAATACATAAGCCATTGTTAAAACAGTCTCATCAGCCATATCATCGTTCCAGTCACATTCCTTTAAAGTGCTGCTTGCATCTATTGTCCAAAAGCCTCGTCCCAAAACCATGCCTTTAATTTCTTATGAAAAGCTAGGAGGGAGGTGGCTGATCTTACCTTAGTTGGGAGTGTGTTCCATAGGCAGGGGGCCACCGCCAAGAAGGCCCTGTCTCTCATCCCCGCCAGGCACATTTGTGCTGTTAGCGGGAACGAGAGCAGGGACTACCCAGATGATCTTAGGTTTTGAGGTGAGACGTAGGGGTGGATGCGTTCGGACAAGTAAGCTGGGCCAGAACTGTATAGCGCTTACTATATTGTATGTGTATATTGATTTACAATTTTACCTAATCTCTTTGTTGTGGAAGGGGCTGCAGACCATGTGATCAGGTCTGGACATGTTCAGGACTAAGACTCCATTTTAGTTTGTAGAAGCTATTATACTTTTAAAGGGAGTAGAAGCCATTAGACTCGTAGAAAGAGTAGACATTATCTGTATGTTTTTAGACTTCAATGTGTGTTTGGATCAGCAGCAGTGAGTACAGTTTAGTCTTCAATTTAGGAACAGTATGCTATACAGAAATCATT
Source organism: Anolis sagrei (assembly GCF_037176765.1). Lineage (NCBI taxonomy): Eukaryota > Metazoa > Chordata > Lepidosauria > Squamata > Anolidae > Anolis > Anolis sagrei. The sequence continues at coordinate 72,973,570 of NC_090025.1, read as the reverse complement.
AGGCTTCATTGCACTATTGACTATAGATTCTAAGGAAGACGCCTTGTGTTAACTACACAGTGAAACTACTACAAAATCTGATTGTAACTGGATTCATAAGCAAAGTGCCTGTATGCTGTATACATGAAGTTTTGTGAATAAACCAACTCTGTTACTTTTAAAGAAGACTGTTCATTTTGTCTCTTGAGAACATGATTTAAAGGCACATATATTTTAAGGGAGAGTTTATGTTTTTGAACAACTAAAGGAACACTTTTGAAACTCTGCTGAATATATGTTTTTGTGCATTGGCACGCCTTTGTCCCTAGCAGTTCAAAGACATACCTAGGTACATCAGTTTAACAGCTGAGAGACCTAGCTGCCTTGCATGAATGCTGGTGAACATCATTTTTCAATAGGTTGTGACTTCTAACATGGTCATGCCTTTCCTGTGACCAGTGGTTTTTCAAGAAGGTTATGAATCCCATTTCCCAAATGGAGAGTCACATTTTCCAAAATTCTCCTATTTTGAATATGGACTTTCAAACAGGGAGTATTAGAAAACTTCATTTAAATAACACCATGTAACACAGTTTTTGTTCCTGGGTTATAAATGTCATTTCCTAATTGGTTCTATTATAAAAACATGGAAATCCTGCAGCACATTTTACTATAGTTTTTCAATGGATATCTCATAGAGTCTCAGCCAATTCAACCTAATTTGAATTGTCAGGGGAGTAGAGTATAACAACTACTTTCAAAGTAAGTACCACACAATTAAAGAGGAAATAACACTTTAAAATCAGGAACAGAAAACTTTTCAAATTTTGTTACATAGGGTACTTTTTTGAAATTGGATTTTTCTTGTTTGTTCATCAAATCTGGTGGTAAGCTGCTCTGAGACCTTATAAACAACCAAATTGCTTCTTGAAAAATATGGAGCATGCTCAGTTGGCCCCAAATTTCCATCAGATTTTATCTGTGCTGTTTTTAAATTTTAGTTTGCATATCAAGTTTTACCCAGCCATGAAACAGACAGATGGTTACAGATGTCAAATAAGGAACAGTAAAACCCAGGCAAACTGCTAGCATATCCATAAAGTGTTGCTACTTCAGTTTAGTCTCTTAGCAACTCAAATATTATTTAAGACCCATTTGTTGCCACTGATAGTTTATGATCCTTGCAATTTAGATGGATTAGAGTGCATCACTTATGATGTCCTGGGAGGATTTGGTGCCAGATGAACTGTGTTGTGCATTCAAGCACTGATACTAACATCTTTTGATCAGTTTTGCATGTACACTGTCTCCGTCTTACATCATCAGACACACAGGGGAACTTGTAGGAATAGACCCAGGTCTTAATAAGAATGATGGAAAGTGGTGCTTTCCCAGAACTTAAGGTCAGACATGCACAGTTTGGAGAGGGAACTGTTGAACTCTGTAAAATCACATTTTTGGTAACAGACATTTGATCAGGAGCCCCCAGTGGCACAGTGCCGGCAGGACTTAAGACCGACAGGTTGCAGGTTCGAATCCAGGGAGAGCGTGGATGAGCTCCCGCTATCAGCTCCAGCTCCCCAAGCGGGGACATGAAAGAAGCCTCCCACAAGGATGGTAACACATCAAAAAACATCCGGGCATCCCCTGGGCAACGTCCTTGTAGACGGCCAATTCTCTCACACCTGAAGCGACTTGCAGTTTTCTCAAGTTGTTCCTGACATGACAAAAAAAGGTAGCTGGATAACTCTGTAAATCAGTGTTTCTCAAACTCTTCTCCTCTAGGTGTTTTAGGTAAAGGTTTTCCCCTGACATGAAGTCCAGTTGTGTCCGATTCTGGGGTGTGGTGCTCATCTCCATTTCTAAGCTGGCATTGTCCATAGACACCTCCAAGGTCATGTGCCATTATGACTGCATGGAGCGCCGTTATAACTGCATGGAGCATAGGTGTTTTAGGCTCCCAGAAATCCCAGCCAGTTTACCAGCTGTTAGGAAGTGTAGGAGCTGATGTCCAAAACATCTGGAGGAGCATAGTTGGAAAAAACTCTGCTGTAAATTATAGTCCAAAAAATCTGAAAACAAAACAAAAACAAAAGTCTCCACTAAAGCCCAGGAGGAACAGAGTCGAAAGTTGAGTGTCGGCAAAGAAGTCAGCATCCCCAAGCCAGGCAAGTCCAGTTTCAGTACTAAGTTGATGGTCAAAGGGGGGCTGGTTGGTGAAATTCTCCAGTACTGTCATCCTATAAGGTATCCGTGTCTTGAAGTAACGTCGGGCTATGGCTAGCTAGCAGCAAGGTCATGGCGTGGTAGCAGGAAATGGTGGCGATGGTAGAGCAGCTCTGCCGCACCAACTTCTGTAGGTAGATGCTGGGCAATGGGAAAGAAGGCTGAGTTGAGCACAGCTCAGGGAAGTTGCCAACCAAGTCACAGCACTCATTGTTCTCACCGGTGGTTGCTCTGTGTGAGACCATAGGCATCCCAATGGAATCAGGCCCTCATTAGATTGCTACTCAGCAAGGCAGCCAATAGAAAAGTTACCCTGGAGCAGTTAAAGATGGCAGGAGGGTCGCTCAGTGGCTGTTCGAGAGACACTCTTTTGGTCTTTCCTCATGGGTGTATAAATCTAGACAGGTTTTGCAAACTTGCTATTCAACTGCGTATCTCCAAAGTGCACATTTTTTACACCTTATTGTAATATATTTCAGTAAACCGCATTCCATTCCAGACCCTTCCATTCATTTTTCAGCCTGAGATTATGCAGCATCATTTAAAAAAAGTAGAATCCTGTCCTATTCATTTACTGCAGTGTCAGTGTGTCATGAGCCAAGCTGTGGCTACTTTCCACAACAGTCAGCAAGAAGTGTGAAATGCTTCTGGTCCAGCATAAAACATGTAATAAAACCTTTCTCCCCCCCCCCCCCCGCCCCAAATGCTAGGATTAAATGTAAAAATAACCAAGTTACGGTTCCCCCTCCCAGTGTCCTACTTTTCAGTTTGTTTTTCAGAATAAGCATGAATAAGCAATGTCTGCTTCAAGAATACAGACTGAGCATCCCTTATCCAGAGTTCTGAAATTCGAAACACTCCAAAACTGCCCACGTGGGTGGCTGAGATAGACCTTTGCTTTCTGATGGTTCATTGTACACAAACTTTGGAAACTGCCACACTGAAGTCACCAGTCCCTTGCATTACTATGTGAATAACACAAGACATTGCATGATAGGGACACTACTATGCCAGTTTCCACTTCCATGTGATAAAGTGCCATTTTCCATGCACACTTTAAAAAAAAACAATAATGTATATAAAATTGCATTAAGGTTATGTATATGAGATCTATGTTTGGTCTTTGGTCCTATCTTCAAGATACCTCATTATGCAGTTAATTATTCCAAAATCTGAAAAGGCACAATAATCCAAAACATTTTGGTCTCAAGCATTTCGGACAATGTAGCGTCTTTCCGGATAGGCCCTATATCCCAGGATCTGAACCAAGGTTTTTTTTTTATTATCCCAGATTATCTGGCAGTGGGGACTCATATAATCCAAGTTAAAGTAGAAAATCTGGGATCAGATCCTGGGATATAGGTCCTATCTAGAAGGGCCCGTATACCTCTACCTGTTATGTGTGTTTTAGGATCTTAATTTGCAGTTACTACATATTTCTTTCTTTTTAGTCTTCAAGTAGGTGGAGGTGGATTATACTTTCTCCATACAAAAGGGTGGGCCAAAGAAAAAGAGAATATGCTATAGACAAAATATATTCTTAATCCAACCACATTTCACTTGCATGCCACCACACTGTGGAGTGTCTATATAAATTTTCTTACTATATGTGGTGGTTGGTGATTGATATCATTGATGCTGTACTTTGATTGGCTTCATTCCTCTCAAGCAAGCTGTCAACCAGGTTCACAATTGATGGTGCCATTTCCTATTTTGAAATGGCAAACAGGGATTAAGATTCACAGAATCTCCCATATTAGCTAGAGGATTCTGGGAGCTATAGTGCCAAAATGTCTTAGGGGAGTGGTAGATTTAACTTGGAGAAGACTGCATCATCTTAAGTATGTAAAGGGATGTCTTCTGAAGATTGAGCAAGTTATCTGGCCCTCCAGAGAACAGCAGAAGCCAAAATGATGTGAAATAAGGTTGTCTTACTTTTGTAAAAGTGTGAGAAAGCATCTCTTATCAGAAAAGATGATAATGCTCTATAAAGTGGAGGGCAATATGAAAAGAGGAGGACCCCATTACTGATGCATAGATTAAAAAAAAAAGAATCCATGGGTCTTAGAACCCTTTTACACTGTTGTACAATCCAGATTATCAACGCAGATAATTCACATTATCTTCTTTGAACTGGATTATATGAGTCTACACTGACATATAATCCAGTTCAAAGCAGATAATCTTTATTTTTCATGGCAGTGTAGATGGGGCCTTAGTTTGCAAGGCCAGATCTGTTGGCTAACTCATGTTGTTGTTTATTTGTTCAGTCATTTCAGACTCTTCATGACCTCATGGACCAGCCCACACCAGAGCTCCCTGTCGGCTGTGGCCACCCTCAACTCCTTCAATTTCAAGCAAGTCACTTCAAGGATCCCATCCATCCATCTTGATCTTGGTCGGCCCCTCTTCCTTTTTCCTTCCATTTTCCCCAGCATCATTGTCTTCTCCAAGCTTTCCTGTATTCTCATGATGTGGCCAAAGTACTTCATCTTTGCCTCTAATATCTTTCACTCCAGTGAGCATAGGGGTGCTGTAAATCAAAACCGAAATGATAGCAATTTATTTATTTATTTATTTATTTTCTGCTCCTCCCCCCCCCCCAGATTGTGACTCAAAGCAGTGAACAACATGTGAACAAAAAACATTACAACCATAAAGAAATAAACATAGTCATCAAATCACAACGAAATCACAACGAAATGCATACCAACAACAAAAGTTACATGGAGAATGTAGAGACTGGATTTAAAGCTAAACTGGTTAAGCTTTATGACTTTTGGATTTTATATCTGAGGCAAAATTCATTATGTTTGTACATAACATTGTCTTCTCTAAACTCTTCAAGTAAGTGTAGTCTAGAAATAAAACTGCAATGTTAAGCATGATTATCTGGATGTACGTAAGTATCTAAACAAATCCAAGCTTCTCAAAATAACATCATGCATTAATAGTTCTAACCGAACAACACTTTGACTTGGGGCAATCATAAGGCCATGTTTGCTTGGAAGATTTCTTCACTTTCTATTCACAAGAAGCCTTTCAATGGATGACTAAAGTTTAATCATCATTACCTCCACCACCCCACCCCATGCTTTTAACTCAAACTAACCTACGTACATCCATTTGGTGTAGGAGTGACTCATACTTGCACTTAAAAGGTGAGGGATACAAGGATTTGTTAAGTACTGTGGGATTTGGGGACCCTCTTTCACTGGGAGGGCATCCAGAGAAATGATGCCAGAAATAGAGGCCCTAAAGTCCTTACTGAATATTCAGATGGCAGGAGTGAAGAGTGTTGGCTCCCATGTCAATAGGTAGTGAATCATCTCTGGTTTGTAGTTTTAAAACTTTATAGGAGCCATCCATTTCCTATTAATTTTGGGAAATGGTCTTAGTACCTTGGAAAGTGCCTTTAAAGTTCAGGAAGCACATGCCTGGAATTGACACCAAATTTGGACACAAGACACCTAACAACCCAATGTATGTCCTTCACTAAAAAAAAATTGATTTTGTTATTCGGGAGTTGTAGTTGCTGGGATTTATAGTTCACCTACAATCAAAGAACATTCTGAACCCCACCAATGATGGAATTGAACCAAACTTGGCACACAGTTCTCCCATGACCAACAGAAAATACTGGAAGGGTATATGCTCTATAAAGTGGAGGTTTTGGAGTTGGTTTTGGAGTTGTAGTTCACCTACATCCAGAGATCACTGTGGACTCAAACCATGATGGATCTGGACAAAACTCTACACAAATACTCAATATGCCCAAATGTGAACACTGGTGGAGTTTGGGGAAAATAGAATCTTGACATTTGGGAGTTGTAGTTGCTGGGATTTATAGTTCAGCTACAATCACAGAGCATTCTGAACCCCACCAACAATAGAATTGGGCCAAACCTCCCACACAGAACTCCCATGTGGGTCACAGCAATGCGTGGCAGGGGACGGCTAGTTCTATATAAATAGATAAACTAGAATGAAGGGCTTGGTGGGCTTGGAATAAGAGAATTTGGGGACCCTTTCATAATACATCATTGCAGCTCTTTAATCCCACTTCAATTGCCATGGCACTGATTTTGTCATGGAAAGATTCCATAGGGTGTTGTTATGTCATGTCAAAGAGCCCCAGCTTTTATTCCTCCTCAGCCATGTTTTCATGCTCCTGAGTCAATGGGTTTCCAATGCAGAGGTGGGAGAAACAAACATTTTTTAATCAGAAAATGTCATACTGACTGCGGCGTGAAAATCTGGGAGTTTGATTCTAAAAAGTAATTTTTCTAAGTTCTGTTCTGACATAATGCCCTCAGTGGGTGTTTTTGAGAATACAGCGACACTTGTCTGTTGATATAAGGACAAGATGTCCATTTAATAAAGCAACTATCCAGGAAAAAAAAATCTTATTTTTTTCTACTGGTACAGGGAACAACTTGACTTTAGACAGCATATTAGCATGATGGATCAGGGCTTATACTAATCTGACTGCCTATTAAATAAAATGATATCTCTTTGTGCAATAATGTGTTTAGCTGACAGACAAATAAGCTCTGTTCACTCTACTGGAGCTCATATAAAAGTTTTAGCAATGTTTTATTTATAATACTTCTTGTTCAGGGTGTGAAAATACAGTAAGGAACATAAATAGGAATATTTGCTGACTATGTTGACTAGTTTTTCCGGAATTATATTCCTCCTTGTACTTTTATTTTACAGTTTTAGTTACTTTGACTAAGAAATGAGATTTGGCAGTCTTAATATAAGTTATTTTCCTGGGCAAATTTTGTGTATGCAAACACACACACATTTAAATTTCCTCAGGAAAATAACCCATTTTAAGGAAGCTCTTTCTGGAAACAGTGAAGTTAATATGGGAATCCAGAAGTATGCAGGTTTCCAAGATGCCCGAGAGAGTGTTTTAAATCCATAGTAATACTTTCCTGGCAGTTTCTTGTTTTCCCACATCTTTGGAAAAAAATATATATCGTACTTAGAGCTTTAAAATTCACACTTTGCATAGTTCCAAAAGTGATTTGTCAAGTTTTGCTTTTACCTAAGTGTTTTAGACATACTAAACCAACCCATGGTCATTATTAATTTATTTTGTGTCAAAAACATTTCATAAATAAAACAAGTACAAAAGTGATAAAACAGAGGGAGCACAAGTGGCTAAATAATTTTAGACCAAAAATGAACAACAGTGACTGCATTGTCTGCAACAAGAATTTAAACAATTCTTCCTCTGTGCATGAGGCAGTGCATTGTGGGCAAGCATGCAGATGCGGAGTTGTTTGTTCTGCTCCACAGTCGCACAAGGTAAAGGATTTTTCTAGGTAGTGCCATTTTGCCAGGATGTCTTTTGATCTGTCCATTCCACTTCTGAATCTGTTCAGGACTTCCAAGTTGCCCATTCTTGGTTTGCCCCTGGAGGAAGACCCTCGTGGGGGCCATCCATTTGGGATTTCCTGGTTTAGCCGCCCAGATGAATACTCTTGCTATTGTTACCCATGGTAACAGATACCGAATTTTTCATTTGTGTACAATCCAGATGAAACTGGGTCATTGTATTTCGTTTTGTGGATCCCATATACCTACAATAATCACTGGCTTTCAATCTCTCCAAACTCTTTGGACCATTATTTTCCTGGACAAGTAAAAGGATGAATTGCCTCTCTTGGTAATAATAATAATAATAATTTATTTATTTATTTATTTATATTCCACCCTATTTCCCCAAAGAGACTCAGGGCGGATTCCAACATACAACGACAAACATTCAATGCCTACATAAACCAAACAAACACTGACATAAAATCCCAGAAAAACCCCACATATGAAAATAACATTAAAACCTAACATGAAATTAAAGCCTAACATCAGAAAAATTAAACCTAACATCAAGAAATTAAATTTATTTATATAAACAAAATCTATATAAATAAAAATGTAATGTTCATTTGTGCTCAAAAACCACTGGACAAATTGACATGAAATTTGGACACAATCAGTTAACCTATCAGGCCAACAAGTGACCGTCACTCATAAAAACACTGAAAAACACAGCGGAAGGGACTTAAAAAGCCAAAAAAAGGCAAAAAGACACTACAGCACATGCACAAAAACAACTCCTCCTGGCAAACACAACATACAATAGCATATCCACACTCTCTTCTGGACTACAGCTCCCAGCATCCCCTAGACCAGGCCCTTTAGGAGAGGAGGATGATCCAAATGCACTGCTTCCAAGCTGCAAGCTTTCTTCCCCTTGGATTTCTTTGAGAGCATCACAATCCCTGCATATTTCCAATTTCCTATTCCTGGACTGCAACTCCCAGCAATCCTCCAGATAGATAAGATAGATAGATTAGATAGAGATAGACAGGTAGGTAGATAGAATGATCAGGAGGGCTGCTGGGAGTTGCAGTCCAAGAATAGGTAGAGAAGGAAGAAAGGGGAGAAAGGAGGGAGAGAAAGAAAAAGTGGGGGAAGGAAGGGAAGAGGGTGAGAAGGAAGGAAGGAAGGAGAGAATGAAAGAAAAAGAGGAAGGAAGGTAGGAAAGAGGGAAAGAACCAAGGTGTAATGAAGCCTCCCAGCTGCTGGCACCAAATTATGTAAAGAAGTACTATTTCCACTGAATGTGAGGAAGTACTAATTTTCCTTGATGCCAACAATATTTGTAAGGGACCTTCTTTTAGATATCAATTAAGCTGCCACCAATATGTTTAGAGACGCTGGTTTATGTCTCTGTTTATCCTTAGTTGTGTTGTGAGGTGACGTTGGTAGTGTGGAATGCACCAAGCATAAAAGCAATGGAGGAGGCAGGTTTGAAATACAAAGAGAACAAGTTTTATTGTTAACAGAACGTAATTGTTGCAGTTTTGAGAATTTGAACTTGGCACAAGGCTTGATGTTACAAAATGGCTGGTTTGAGATACATTCAAGCTTCTGATGTTACAATTCTATAAACTCCTTTAGTGAAGTGCTTTTATTACTTCAGAGTTCCCTATTGTGAATATTCCACACTGTTTGTCCTATACTCGGATCAAACCACTGATCACCAGTCTTTCCTTACTGGCGATCCTTAAAACCCCTTCTGTTAGATTCTTTTAACCTAAGCAATCTAACAAGGTAACACCTTCAGCTCTCTTGCTGAAGAAATATTCACAAATCCTAAGAACTAACTGAATTCTCACAGCTTCACAACCCAGAGCCCTAACTGACTCTGATCCTCTTCCCCGGGTCTCATCCACCGGACTGAATATTAACTGTCGCTTTCAAACCTTTTATTCCTTAAACTCCGCCCACCTCCTCTGAGGCCCCGCCACCATGGCAACCTATCTCTTACAGTTAGGCCATAGCAACTAATGTACCCTAAATACAGTTTAAACACAGTACATTAAACACTCTATAATAAACATTTCTCTACACAAGGATAGAAAGAAAGGAGGAGAGAAAGAGGGAGGGAAGGTTGGCCACAGCAACAAGTGACGGGTACAGCTAGTTATATAATAACATAAACTCTAAACAAAACATTCACATTAATTTACAACAGCCAGCAAGGGGGTTCACAAAATGCTGTGGGTGGATTGGTTATGTCAGGGGTCCTCAAACTAAGGCCCGGGGGCCGGATACGGCCCTCCAAGGTGATTTACCTGGCCCTCGCTCAGGGTCAATCTAAGTCTGAAATGACTAGAAAGCACATAACAACAACAACAACAATCCTATCTCATCAGCCAAAAGTAGGTCCATATTTCCCATTGAAATAGTAATAAGTTTATTTATTATTTATTATTTATTTATTTACAGTATTTATATTCCACCCTTTTCACTCCACAGGGGACTCAGGGCGGATTACAATGTATATATACATGGCAAACATTCAATGCCATAGACACATAGCAAATATAGACAGACAAACAGAGGTTATTTAACATTCCAGCTTCTGACCACCAGGGGAGCTGTCGCTTCCGTTTGTGACATTGATGAAGTAGTTCCTCATTCTTTGCATACTTCCTGGAGATTTTTATGGCCTCGTAAATCAGTCAAATTATAATTCTTAAAATTGTTATTCATTTTAATTATTGTATTGTTTTAAGTGTTTTTTGCACTACAAATAAGATATGTGCAGTATGCCTAGGAATTCATTCATGGTTTTTTCAAATTATAATCTGGCCCTCCAACAGTTTGAGGGACTGTGACCTGGCCCTCTGTTTAAAAGGTTTGTGGACCCCTGGGTTATGTAGTCAAATGAGGCCATTGGGCTGGTGTGGACCAGGAAAACCCAAATACAAATATTACTCACCAGGACCACCAATTCTCTTTTAAACAAGCAAGAGTTTCCACCCCCTGATTTCACATCAAAAATATTTTTGATGTGGATAGCAGTCCATATGGCACTATTATCTGAATTTTTCAGGACTAATTAATAGATATCTGGAAGGATTTCACACACTTTCTGTGTAACCTTGAAATCTTTTTGAACATTTATTCGGGTAAGGATTCTCTGTTCTCCATTCTCTCTCTCTTTTATTTTTTACAGAAATACCTAGTAGTATGAATAATAAAACTATAGGTTATAAGAATTAATGTTGCCAACTTGCAGAAACATCGATATATCTTTCTCAAGTGAGAAATGCCAAGGTTATCTCTTTCTCTTCTGTGGGAGAAAAATCTAAACACATCTCACTGGATTCAGGATTGGTGTTCAATTCTCCTGTGAGCCAATTAAACAATGATCCCCAAAGAAAATGGAGACTTTCCGTGAAGCTGGCTGACACCTGTGGGGTTTGTAATTCTATCCTGGATAGGTTTCAGAGGGCATAATAAATCCGAAAGCAGCAGTTGCCTTAGCAACTGCTTGTAATGGATGGTGGTTGTGAATGGTTTCCCCCCTAAAGAATTATTTTAACTCTTCAGAAATGAAACCATTTATATTGTTCCAGGCGAGGTGCTGAGGTTTTCTCCCTTTCCTTCATTCAGTCCATTTATCAATTTTGTGGCCTTGAAAACAGGAGGCAGTGGAACGGATCTGACAAAAAAGTAGAAGAGAACAATGAATGAGACTTAATGCCTTCTATCTGTAAAAGTTCTTGGTGTTTACTTACATCAAGATTTAATTATTAGTGGCTACTAATACATCTCGAATAGATTACTGCAATGCACTCTACGTAGGGTTGCCTTTGAAGACTGTTCAGAAACTCCAACTAGTCCAATGGTTAGTGGCCAGATTACTCACTGGAGCGACTTACAGGGACCATCCCACCCCCCTGCTTCGTCTGCTCCACTGGCTGCCGGTCCATTTCCAAGCACAATTCAAAGTGCTGGACTTGGCCTATAAAACCCTATACAACTCCGGTCCATCTTACTTGTCCGAACGTATCTCCCTCTACGTTCCACCTCGTAGTTTATGATCCACCGGGAAGGCTCTGCTATCGGTTCCACCGGCCTCACAAATGTGTCTGGTGGGGATGAGGGACGGGGCCTTCTCAGTGGTGACCCCCCGCCTGTGGAATTCACTCCCCAGCGAGATTAGATTGGCATCCTCCCTCCTTTCCTTTAGGAAAAAACTGAAATCGTGGTTTTGGAACCAGGCTTTTGGCTAGCAGGCACAACAGCAGTTTGGACACTGAACTGAACCATATGATGGTTATGTTAATAAAAATGGCTATATGAATGTCTCATTAATGTTATTGTTTTTAATCTATTGCATATTTATGGTTTTATATTGTGTTATATTGTGATATTGCGGCATCAAATTATTGCCAGTTTTAGCCACTCTGAGTCCCCCCTCGGGGGTTGAGAAGGGCAGGGTAGAAATGTTGTAAATAAATAAATACTACTCACAGTAGTTATATGGGTGCTGTTCCATTATCCAGGCAGAGGCCAAAAGGAGTGCTAGATAGGGAAGGATAGTCTATTTTACAGCGGGGGAGTAGGTTTGAAGGAGTTAAACCATTTTCCCGTTTTCCTGTTATTTCCCCCACCCATGTCACCATAGCGGAAACAACCGTTGTTTATGATATGGGAAGTGGGGAGGGGGGATAACCAGTTCAAAAGGGGGAAATGCTTTTATTCCTTCAACCCCCCCATAAAATGGACTATCCTTCTCTGACTAGCGCCCCCTTTTGACCTCTGTCTGGATAATGGAACAGTACCATATTGTGCTATAATCCATTGTTATAGGCAGCATGCTTCCGAATACTATTGCTGGAGAAAACACATTCATATCTGTCTTGTGGGCTTCCCATAGGCACCTGGCTGATCAATGCATGCAGCATGTGGGTCTCACAAGCCATTAGTCTGAATTAGCATGACTGCTTCTGTGTTCTTCTTCTGTAAACTGTGAAGGCAGGATGGTGTGTGATTTATAGTTGCCCAATCCCACCGTCCCTGGAAATGCTGCACACTAGACTGAATGTCCCAGAGGCAAGGAAAAACACATACACCAGATTGCAGAGTATAACTGCACTGTCTGACCTTGTGCTACTTATTATTTAGAAAAACTCTCTGATTCAGTTTTCATCCCAACTCCAAGGCTTTTAATCTTCACACCTTGCTCTATATAAGCATGGCCAATCCATGGTTCTAAAGTACTTACAAAACTAGGGGCGCTGGTGCTTTGCTTCTACAGTGTTGCTAAAATTCTGGTGGTGAAAATTTCAGAACTCTAACAAAACTTTCAAAATTTTATTATAAATGGCAGTTCCTAATTGGTTCCGTCATAAAAATCGCCAATAACAAAATAATGAAATTTTGAAAGTTTTGTTAGAGTTCTGAAATTTTCACCACCAGAACTTTAGCAATACTGTAGAAGCAAAGCACCAGCACCCCCTAGTTTTGTAAGTACTTTAGAACCATTTAGAACCATGGATTGCCCATGCCTAATCAGGAACCCCTGATCCACACTCAGTCAATGGCATATACAGCAATATACTCATGACATAGGCAACAGACATAGTCAATGAAACACATGGGTAAGATATATCGGCAAGAGATGTTGGCAAGAAATGCATGGCAAGAGAGTTCAGTGAGCAAGAGAGAGAACAAGCATATCCTGTCTTCTTTTATATCCACCATCTACCCATCATGAGCCAGGGACAAATGAATGATGCAACCCTTCGTCATGAATGTCACATGGTCATGGCTCAGCCTTTTTCAGCATGTCTCTTAGGTCATGCATTACTATCCACTTAATCGTTGTGCAAATGTGTGACCACATGTCCATTAGAATTGTATTTTACACAATAGATTCACTGCCAATGCATTTCTACCTAACAATGCATTTTCTATGTAACATAAACAACTCCAGTTGAAGATCTTAGAATCATCTTATTCTCACTTTCTCTTCTTAATAATATCTGCTTTCAGACTTGAGCTTTAAAATTAGTATAACTCCAGTTATAGACCTGACTATGGCATATCATCAGGATCTACCTGTGATGTGAACAAAATTGTAATTTTGGTGCTCCCTAATTGGGTTGTGCTGTTAGTGTCTGAAACATCAGTGACACCATGCCAATAGGATGATGAATCCATTTTGAGTTTTAATCCGATTTTTTAAAAAGCTAGTTCAGAGGCTGAATCTGTAGGGAGGAATTAGGGTTCAGTACCATGGAGAGCTGTTTTCTAATTTGCGCTAAAATGCACAGTAGACTCAATGTCCCTCTGACATGGAAGTCTTTGGCTTGCATTACTGAACATTTTCTATGGTCTATAGTTTGAGCTAACATTTTCTGCCTGGAAATAATTATATATATATATATACACACACACACACACACACAAACAGACACACACACACACACACATACAGTAAAGCTTTGCCTGTCCTAATTTGCCATCTCACTGGCATATTGTGGTAGTGTTGTGCTGTATTTCTTACCAATGAAAAATCTTAAGATTAACCTTACCAAATTCTTAAGATTTTTGTTGTCACTTGGGACTTTGTCATATGAAGCAGGCAAACTGTCGCTGTGTGCACACCCCACTATTAGTCTGCCTGCTCCCCATGTTTATCCCATCCCTTGCTATTGGGGAAACATGTCAATAGCTTGCAATCCCATAGCATTCCTGCCACCTGCCTTGTGAGATAGGTCTGTGCTTCTGTGCCAAGATTCTGGCTGTAAAATGACAACAGAGGCAGTATTTTTCCTCTCTCCCCATTAACTATTCCCACTATATTATGTGTGTGTGTGTGTGTGTGTGTGTGTCTTTTTTCAAAGCTGAAATTGTAAAATTGCTTTAAAGTAAAAAATGAAAAATCAAGGAATTGTATACATACAGGAAGGCAAGGTTAGAAGGGTATGGTTACAAGATCATGAATTCTCAGATCGACTCAACATCATGATTGAAGAGAGGTGTGATGTCTATGTTGCTCATTTCAGTACATATCTGCTATCAATCATAGTACAACTGCTGTGGAATACAGCTTTCCTGTGATAGTCCCTGAAGCAATAGATCCATTGAGAGCAGTTGCTCAAAGTGCAATCATAAGGCTGCAAAACCAATTGGAAGAAATTGGATTTTGTATTTCAGAACAGAATGCTTTCGTTTAGAGTGAGTAGCATGGGGTTTGTTTTTATTGTGTTTGTTTTGTGCGGGGAGATGCTAACACTTTCCCTAACCCAATAGATCTTGGGGTGATAAAACATGATCTGAAAATAACTGTTAGGTTTAAATTACCTAGGAGAATGGACCTACTGGTTTCACAGGCTAAGCAAAGAATCTGAAGTGTTAAACAAACTAACCCACACTGGAGTAGTTGGGTTCCACAATAAACTTGATGTGATCTATGAAGGCTTTATTGACATCTATGTATATAATAAAGGTGAAAGTTTGTATGCGGCGGACAAAAGTGTGGCGGTGCGACGGGAGGAGTATGTGCCAGCGTTTTGATTGGCCAGCCTGAAAGTTCCAACATTCTGATTGGCTGCCCCAGTGGTGCTATTTGCATATGGTCTCTGATTGGCCAGCTTCAATAGGAGCCCCTGGTGGAGAAAAGAGTTCATGGCAGAAACGGGGACATGAGAAGGAAATTTGCATATGGTCTCTGATTGGCCATCCTCAATTTCAAGATTCCGAGATGACAAACAGAGGAAAGGAAAGGCCAGAGGGGGCTGAGTCAGACAATTACCAATACAGACCAGACTTGGCACACAGAGCCCCCATGACCCACTCGACATCCTACTGTAGTTTGGAGGAGGATGAACCATGGATGATGGGACTTGCAGTACCACCACTCACATTCTGAGACCGCTGTTAACCTCATCCAATGACTGATCAGGACCAAACATGGCACATAGACCTCTCATGACCCACTTTACGTCCTGGTGTGGTTTGGCCGGGGATGGACCATGGATTATGGGACTTGCAGTACCTTTGCTCAATTCTTGAGACCACTGCAACCCTCATCCAATTACCGATAAAGACCAAACTTGGCATACTGAGTCTCCATAACGCACTCTACATCCTGGTGTGGTTTGGAGGAGGATGCACCATGGATGATGGGACTTGCAATACCTGCACTCCCTTCTTAAGACCAATACAACTGCCAACAATGATGGATCAGGACCACAATTTACACAGAGAGCCCACATGACCCACTCTACATCCTGGTGCGGTTTGGAAGAATTTGACAATGGATGATGGGACTTGCAGTCACTTCACTCACTTCCTGAGACCACTGAGACCCTCGCCAATGACTGATCAAGACCAAACTTGGCACACAGAGTCCCCATGACCCACTCTACATCCTGGTGCACCTTTGAGGAGGACAGACCATGGATGATGGGACTTCAAGTACCTCCACTCCCTTCCCAAGACTGCTGCAACCCTTACTAATGTCCGATCAAGACCAAACTTGACACACAGAGCCACCTTGACCCACTCTACATCCCGATGCTGTTTGGAGAAGGACGGACGATGGATGATGGGACTTCCAGTGCAGTTCAGGGCAGGATGGGCCACTAATGATGGGATTTGCAGTACCTTCACCCGATTCACTTCCCACAGAACATTGTAGCCCTTACAAATCACAGACCAGGCCCAAACTTGGCACACAGAGTACTCATGGCCCACTCTATATCCTGATGCAGTTCTAAGGGGGATGGACCATGGATGATGGGATTTGCAGTATCTTTACTCACTTACTGAAACCACTGTGACCCTCATCCAATGACCAATCAAGGCCAAATTGGCACACAAAGCCCCCATAACCCACTCTACATCCTGGTGCACTTTCGAGGAGGATGGACCATGGATGATGGGACTTCAAGTACCTCCACTCCCCAAAACTGCTGCAACCCTCATCTAATGACCAATCAAAACCAAACTTGGCACACAGAGCCCCCATGACCTACTCTACATATTGCTGCAGTTTTGGAGGAGGGTTGACCATGGATGATGGGACTTTCAGTACCTTCACTCACATTCTGAGACCTCTGCGAACCTCATCCAATGACTGATCAAGACCAAACTTGGCACATAGACCTCTCATGACCCACTTTATGTCCTGGTGTCATTTGGAAAAATTTGGAGATGGATGATGGGACTTGCAGTACCTTCACTCACTTACTGAAACCAGTGCGACCCTCATCCAATGACTGATAAAGACCAAATTTGGCACACAGAGCCCCCATGACCCACTCTATATCCTGCTGCTGTTTGGAGGAGGGTGGACCATGGATGATGGGATTTCAAGTTCCTTCACTCACTTCCTGAAAACAATGCAGCCATTATCCAATGACCAATAAAGACCAAACTTGGCATACAGAACCACCATTACCCACTTTCTCTAATAACCCGGGCAGCGCTGGGTCCCCAAGCTAGTAGATCATATTTTCAAGAGCCAAAGGGAAACAAATACTATAACTGATGCCTTACAATTTGTAGAAACATTTATTTATGCAATGGTTGAATGCTATCTTACAAGTGAATTTATTGATCACACTTTGATTCCAATTTCATTAGCTCAATTTGGTTGTATCAGGCAGATAAAAGTGCTTTATTTGTTTGTTTGTTTACAGTATTTATATTCTGCCCTTCTCACCCCGAAGGGGTACACTGCAAACATTCAATGCTGTTTTTGACATACAAGACATACAGACAGAGGCCATTCAGCAATTCTTCCATTTCGGATCGTGGAGGTTGCACGATTCGGCCACAGGGGGAGCTGTCTCTTCATCCACTATGACGTCAAACCTTTTTGTTCATAGTATCCGGCATTTTTATGGTGTCATAAATTAGCCTCCCCACTTTAAGTGGTCCCTAATTCCTCTACTCACAGCTCACAGCTGTTTTTGAACTGCTTAGGTTCACAGTGAGCTGGGTATTTTTTTTAAACAGCTATTTTTTTAACAGCTATCAACAGTTGGGTACTCAATCCCGACTCTGGCTTCGAACTTGCCACCTTTCGGTCAGCAGTGATTTATTGCAGCTGATTAATCAGCTGCAATAAATCATAGAGTGCATCCATATTTCATCCAGAATGCATCCAGATTGACTGATTTTATACTGGCTTTATACTGGTTAAAATAAATGAAGTTGTTGTAGATTTTTCGGGCTGTATGGCCATGTTCTAGAAGCATTCTCTCCTGACATTTTGCCTGCATCTATGGTAGGCATCCTCAGAGGTTGTGAGGTCTCTGCATCTATGGCAGGCATCCTCAGAAGTTGTGAGGTCTCTGCATCTAGGGCAGGCATCCTCAGAGGTTGTGAGGTGACCTCATAACCTCTGAGGATGCCTGTCCTAGATCCAGGCAAAACAACAGGAGAGAATGCTTCTAGAACATGGCCATACAGCTCCGAAAAACCTACAACCCAGTGATTCTGGCCATGAAAACCTTTGGCAATACAGTACATTAAAATAAACTGATCTGAATAATGGCTGTGAAAAATTTCGGGTCATCCTGGGAACTATCAGTAAATATTCTGGGATAAACAACACTGTGTATGAATCTCCAAAATAAAACTGGAAAGAACAGCAACATAATTTGGTATTCTGATCTTTTCAGTTAGTCTGGATGAACTCATAGTGAGATAGTCAGAGTTTTGAAAAACTTCCTACCGCCATAGACTACAACTTCCAGAATCCTCTCTCCAGTATGGTTAATGGAAGCTGTAATCTGAAAAAGTAGTCTTACTAAATTCTGGTTAGAATATACATAATTTATTTATTCGGTTTCTTTATAATTTTGCAAGGGTTTGTGCAGTCTAGTTGATCTGATTTCTCAGTGGCATAATGGTAGAGGTAGAGAAATGACAAAATCAAACTGGGAAGGAAATTAGGCTAGAAATAACAGGCAGCTAAAAGACAAATGAATTACTATCATCGTTGAACAGGAAAATGATCAATGTCTTTCTAATTGAAAAGAAGAGCTTTGGAAAACATACTGTTTTGGACGATACCTTCCAGAATCCCTGAGCAAGCATGGCTTTGGTAGTTTAGGGATGCTAGCCATTGGGTCCAAGAAGTACCTTTCTCAAGTTCTGGATGAATGTCCCTAAACTCCATCCAACTGGCTGTGAGAAGAAGAAATACTGTACTGTCTTTGTCTCATCTTCCAATAGGACAAATACAGAGGAGATTTGAAACTATAAATATCAAAACCAATCACCAATTACTTATGAGCAGTTGTACTTGCAATAAACCCAATGAATTAAGGGAGGATCCTATTTCAAGTTTGCATCTGTGAGGACATGTCAGAGCAGTAACTAACAGTTTGGCACTTGGCATCAGGCATTGCAAGTGTCCAGATTGGAGCACGTTGATGCCTAGGCAACTTAATTAAATGCAACTGCTTTTAAGTACTGTGTGGGTTATGGGGAGAGGCGCCAAGAACGTCTTAAGTAAACAAATCAATTGGAGGTAGGATTTTTTTATGTCATTCTATGCCTGAAAGGTGGCCAACTTTTATAAAGATGCAAGTAGCAACACTACACTGTGGTTATAGTTTGGAAAGAATCAACATGGGAGATAAATGAATTTGTCATAGCTGGAAAAAACCCTGGATTTATTAGCAGTTTGCCTTCAGGAACTATCTTGAATCCTTCTGAACTAGTGACATACAGTACTTTGAGGGTGCATCTACATGGTATAATTAATGCAGTTTGACACTACTTTAACTGCATGACCCAATGCTATGAAATGACAAAAGGTATAGTTTTACAAGGGCTTTAACATTATCTGCCAAATACTGCTGGAGCGTCATCGGCCTACAACTTCCATGGTACCATAGCAGTTAAAGTGGGATCAAATTACATTCATTCTATAGCATAGATGCATCTCAAATCTACATTTAAAATTGACAACCATCTGTGTATTTAGGAGTAGTAGTTTAGGGTGAATTGAAGATATATGTCTTCTCACAAAAAGAAAGTCATCTTCAACCTCAGCAAGATAGAGTGGGTGAGGGGTTAGAGGACATCCAACCCCAAATTGGGAAACAAGTCATCCAGGAATACCTGGCTGCTCAAAATGAGTTCAAGTCCCCAGGGCCAGATCAACTACACCCAAGAGTATTGAAGGAACTAGCGGAAGTCATTTCGGAACCATTGGCAACCATCTTTGAGAGTTCTTGGAGAATGGGAGAAGTTCCAGCAGATTGGAGGAGGGCCAATGTGGTCCCAATCTTCAAGAAGGGAAAAAAGGATGACTCAACCAACTACCGTCCGGTCAGCCTCATGTCGATACCAGGCAAGATTTTGGAAAAGATTGTTAAGGAAGTGGTCTGCAAACACTTAGAAACAAATGCGGTCATCGCTAATAGTCAACATGGATTTATCAAAAACAAGTCATGCCAGACTAATCTGATCTCTTTCTTCGATAGAGCTACAAGCTGGGTAGATGCGGGGAATGCCGTGGATGTAGCGTGTCTGGATTTCAGTAAGGCTTTGACAAAGTCCCCCATGACCTTCTGGCAAGGAAACTAGTCCAATGTGGGCTACGGTGAGGTGGATCTGTAATTGGTTAAATGGACGAACCCAGAGGGTGCTCACCAATGCTTCCTCTTCATCTTGGAAAGAAGTGACAAGTGGAGTGCCCAGGGTTCCGTCCTGGGCCCGGTCCTGTTCAACATCTTTATTAATGACTTAGATGAAGGGTTAGAAGGCAGGACCATCAAGTTTGCAGACGACACCAAATTGGGAGGGATAGCCAATACTCCAGAGGACAGGAGCAGGATTCAAAATGATCTTAACAGATTACAGAGATGGGCCAAAACTAACAAAATGAAGTTTAACAGTGACAAATGCAAGATACTCCACTTTGGCAGGAAAAACGAAATGCAAAGATACAGAATGGGTGACGCCTGGCTCGAGAGCAGTACGTGTGAAAAAGATCTTGGAGTCCTCGTGGACAACAAGTTAAACATGAGCCAACAATGTGATGTGGCGGCAAAAAAAGCCAATGGGATTTTGGCCTGCATTAATAGGAGCATAGTGTCTAGATCTAGGGAAGTAATGCTACCCCTCTATTCTGCTCTGGTTAGACCACACCTGGAATATTGTGTCCAATTCTGGGCACCCCAATTCAAGAGAGATATTGACAAGCTGGAATGTGTCCAGAGGAGGGCGACTAAAATGATCAAGGGTCTGGAGAACAAGCCCTATGAGGAGCAGCTTAAGGAACTGGGCATGTTTGGCCTGAAGAAGAGAAGGCTGAGAGGAGATATGCTAGCCATGTATAAATAGGTGAGAGGAAGTCACAGGGAGGAGGGAGCAAGCTTGTTTTCTGCTTCCTTGGAGACTAGGACGCGGAACAATGGCTTCAAACCACAAGAGAGGAGATTCCATCTGAACATGAGGAAGAACTTCCTGACTGTGAGAGCCATTCAGCAGTGGAACTCTCTGCCCCGGAGTGTGGTGGAGGCTCCTTCTTTGGAAGCTTTTAAACAGGGGCTGGATGGCCATTTGTCAGGGGTGATTTGAGTGCACTGTTCCTGCTTCTTGGCAGGGGGTTGGACTGGATGGCCCATGAGGTCTCTTCCAACTCTTTGATTCTATGACTCTATGATTCTACTACAGCTGACTAATCATCCTTGGATAAGCAATAGCACAGTTTTATGCTTTGCCAAGGAATGCTAATGATTTGTTGACAGGTGGAAATCTCCAAGAGTCTTTGAATTAGATACCAGATTTTGAAAAAAAAAGTGACATTTCTCCAACTGAGATATAGAGACATTGTGTAATCAAACACCACTACCCCATCCCTAATAAAAAGGATGTAAAGTTAGGCTCCATACTTCAGGAAATAAAGCTTGACTGCTCATTGGAGGGAAAGATAGTAGAGGCCAAGATGAAGTACTTTGGCCACATCATGAGAAGAAAGGAAAGCTTAGAGAAGACAATTTTGCTGTGGAAAATGGAAGGAAAAAGGAAGAAGGGCCGACCAAGGGCAAGATGGATGGATAGTGTCCTTGAAGTAACTGGATTGACTCTGAAGGAGCTGTGTAATGTATACACATATATTGCTTTGTTTTTAAGAAAACTCTTAATAAAGATTTTTTTTAAAAAAGAACAGTACACTTTTTAAAATTGAAACTTTTCCCCAGCAGTTAATGCCACAGATGAATGCATAGTTCCTACAACCTATCAGAAATGTTAATAATATGGCGTATTTAATATATTTATTACACTCAGTGTCATCGATCTCTTACACAAAATTCCCAGCAATCTCTCCTCCATACTCTGAGCTAACTAGCTCCTGCTAGAAGCAACAACAACACAGTTTTAGATGCATCTAGACCAAATTTAATGTATACAGGATTGTGTATACACACATACATGTATAAATAACTAGGTGTTCAAATTCAGCATTAATGGTGTTGATGCCAGCTACAAGTAATATTCCTGTCTGAATGTATCCTGTTTGTATTCATAGCTTAGCAACAGCATTTTAGAGCACTTTTCCTTGTACAACAGATGAACACATTACGTGTTGTTAAATTCTGAGTATTTGATGATGTAGTGACACAGCTCTTCAGATGTAAGCCCTACTTACGTGAGCGAGGCTTACTTCCAGGTCTGCAGCCTAAACATGATTGTTGATTACTTGCCAATAATCTTTTCAAGTATCTTTCTCTTTCTACCTTTCTCCAGAATGGTGGTAGAAATAAAATGTCAGTTTAAAATGTGGGCTCTGCTGTACTAAACTAACAGTGCTGAAGGCAACAATGTGCAAATGATAGGGGTATTATTATTGCACGACATTTTACATGCACACATCGCTCTTTCTTATTCTTATACTTACTTAGATGATCTCTTGTAGCTTGAGGATGATTGTCTTCCAGATGTGGTGTCTTGGCGGTGGGTCTGTATGTGGCTGTGGAGCCCTATTCTTGATCCACATGTTCTCCCACAGTGAGGACATTGGTTTCCAGATGGAAGATGGTCCCGGTCAAGGTTGGCTTGACGTGCCTTCCTCCTCGCATGTTTCTCCCTTTCACCCTAATTCATGCTTCTTCAAATTCTGCAGCATTGCTGGTCACAGCCAACCTCCAGTTAGACCACTCAAGGGTCAGGGCTTCCCAGTTCTTGGTGTCTATGCCACAGTTTTTGAGGATGGCTTTAAGCTCATCTTTAAATCTCTTTTCCTGTCCACCAACATTCTGTTTCCTGTTCTTGAGTTCAGAGTAGAGTAACTGCTTTGGAAGACAGTGATCGGGCATTTGGACAATGTGGCCAATTCAGAGGAGTTGATGGCGGAGGAGCATTGCTTCAATGCTGGTGGTCTTTGCTTCTTCCAGCACGCTGACATTTATCTGCCTGTCTTCCCAAGAGATTGCAGGATTTTTCGGAGGCAGTGCTGATGGAATCATTCCAGGAGTTGTGTATGATATCTGTAGACAGTCCACGTTTCACAGGCATATAAGAGAGTTGGGAGGACAAACAAGCACCTTGGTATGCCTACGGATGTCCCGATCCTCAAACACTCTCTGCTTCATTCTGCTGCATTCGCAGAGCTCAGGCAGTGTTTTATTTCAGTGTCGGTGTTGACTTTTGTGGAGAGGTGGCAGCCAAGGTAGTGGAAATGGTCAACGTTTTCTAATGTTACACCATTAAGCTGTATTTCTGGCATTGCAGAGGGATCGGCTGGTGACTGCTGGAAAAGAACTTTGGTTCTCTTCAATGAAAGGCTGCTTCTCGTATGCTTCTGCAAAGGTGTTTAGAGTGGCTTGTAGGTCTTCTTCTGAATGTGCCCAGACGACATTGTCATCAGCATACTGGAGTTCTATAACAGATGTTGTTGTGACATTGGTTTTGGCTTTCAGTCTGCTAAGGTTAAATAGCTTGCCATCTGTCTGATAGATGATTTCCACTCCGGTGGGAAGCTTCCCATCAACAAGATGAAGTATCATAGAGATGAAGATGGAAAATAAGATTATACATGAAATGCTAGGGAGAGATTATCTGGAGATCTGGTATTCAGTGTCACCAATATGTGGATGAAAGCCAACTCTATTTCTTCTTTCCATCTAATTCCAGTGAAAGCTATCTCAGTGCTAAACCACCATCTGTTATCAGTAATGGACTAGATGAAAGCAATCTACTTAGGATCTCATCACACTTACCAATTTAAGTGTCCTAGAATGCTTGCCAGCCAATTGAAGGCCGTGTGGCTCAACACACAGCGTCCTGTAACTAGTGTGGTAGCTTTCTAGGAGGCTCCCGTGTTGTGCTGGCTCCAATGATGAGACTCAATCCAGAAATGCTCCTAATCATTTGGAAAGCTAATAAAGAAGTAGGGATTCACTTTGCACTGGATAGGGTTGCATTGCATCTGAAATCTGAGCTTCAGAGGTTGGACATACTTTTGGATTCATCCCTCAACCTGTGTGCTCAGGTTTCGATGCTGTCCAGACATGTGTCTGCAGTTAAAAGTAATGCATTAACTGTGTTGCTTGAAAAACCAGATCTGGCAAAGTTGGATCACTATCATGCACTCCATGTGGGGTTACCTTTAAAAACTGTTTGGAAACTTCAGTAGGTTCAAAATGCTGCTGCTAGACTGCTGATGGGTTGGCTAGAGGGACGATATAATTCTTGCTGGAACAACGTTACTGTTAACTGGTCTGTTTCCAAGCACAATTCAATTTTAACCTTTCAAACCCCTGTATGGTTGATAGGCGTGGGCAATGCATGGTTCTAAATGGTTCTAAAGTACTTACAAAACTAGGGGATGCTGGTGTTTTGCTTCTAAAGTGTTGTCGGCAGTTCCCAATTGGTTCTGTCATAAAAATCGACAATAACAAAATAATAATTAAATTTTAAACGTTTTGTTAGAGTTCTGAAATTTTCACCACCAGAACTTTAGCAACACTTTAGAAGCAAAGCATAAGCATCCTCTAATTTTGTAAGTTATTTAGAACCATTTAGAACCATGCCTTGCCCATGCCTAATGATATCCAAATTATTTGAACACCTGTAATATCCCCATATGGGTCT
This sequence comes from Anolis sagrei, assembly GCF_037176765.1. Taxonomy (NCBI): domain Eukaryota; kingdom Metazoa; phylum Chordata; class Lepidosauria; order Squamata; family Anolidae; genus Anolis; species Anolis sagrei. The sequence goes on along the minus strand of NC_090025.1, from coordinate 72,948,922 downwards.
GCCCAAGTCTTATCTTTGTATGTGGGGCAGGCGGGGGGGGGGGGGGGATTTTGCTCCATCCCACGACCTTAAATGCTTGGTTAGTGCGGACACGAGAGAGCCTTCTTGGTTGCTGCAACTAGGCTTTGGAACTCCTCCCCCCCCCCCCCCAGGAAGGTTAAATCTTCCCTTTCTTTGTTGCCTTTTTGCCAGCAGGCAAATGCTTTCTTGTTTAAACAGGCCTTCAGACTAGGCTGATGAGTGATGGATGTGGGTGCATGTACACATTGAATTAATGCAGTTTGACACCACTTTAACTGCTATGGCTCAATGCTATGGAATCCTGGGATATGTATTTTGGGGAGACAATAGCACTTTTTGGCAAGGAAATCTAAAGACAAGTCCCATGATTCCATAGTAAGAGGGTTGAATAAAAAGTAATGCCCCCACCTTCGTAACTCCTCAACAGATGGTAGTACTAGTATGCAGCAGGTACTGGCTTGTTCAGTAGACTCGCCTCTACAGTTCCATTTTGGTGGGAAGCCTTAACATTGAATTGTTGTGTTGTTAAAATGAAAAGTATGGAATGCTGCACAGACTGTCGGTCATTGCGACTTAAGCAACATGCAATCAATGAATTCCTGACAGCAGAAGGTGTCACCTCAACATCTTTAAACTTACTCACCCAATGACACACAGTACTCAGATCAACACAATCACCATAAACTGCTTGCATTCTCTGATTAATCTCCTTTGGGGTGACACCTTCTGCTGTCAAGAATTCAATGACTGTACGTTGCTTAAGTCTCATTGATAGACCGTCTGCGCAGGGTTTCATACTTCACACTTTAACAACACAACCATTCAATGCTAAGACTTCCCACCAAAATGGAACCGTAGAGGAAAGTCTATTGAACAAGCCAGTACCTGCTGGATACCAGTACGGCCATCTGTTGAGGAGTTACGAAGATGGAGGCATAACTTTTCATTCAACTTTCGTATCATATGGCAGTTAAAGTGGTGTCAAACTGCATTCGTTCGACAGCGTAGATGCATCCTGGGTGTGCTGTTTTAATATGCATTCTGCATTTTAGGCTACTTTATACACTTTCCTCAGACTCCTGGGTTGCATTCATGTGAAGTGGTTCTAATCTCTCTCAGTTTCTCTCTAGGACTTGCTAATATTTTCATGGGTCCAAAAAACAAACAAACCAAACTCCAGTAGGTGGCTTAATACCATTTGTAAACAGTGCCGTGTTAAAAGCAGGTGAAGTATGTGGCCTTTGTTTACATTGTGTTCTTGTAAACCACAGGACCTGGGGAACAGAATCGAGCCATAGAAAAGGAGCTTGTATGTTTGGAAAGCTTTTTGATGCCCATGGGCTAACTCTTGATACAAAGAAGCTTTTACCTTGCTCTCTTCAGATATTACAGATTTACGAAGGGGATTCTCGTTCAAGAGTTCTTTTATAAGTCCCTCCTTGGAATCAGAACAGTTTGGTCAATCTAAATCAGTAAGTAAGGCATTTTTGTAGTAACAGTTTTTTGGTGTCCCACAGAGGATTTCTTTGTATTACTGGCACTAAAGTGAATTTTCAAAAGAACAAATTCTTCTCAAACCAACAGTTTTACTTCTCACTTGCTGCTGGAAATTGCATGAAGCAATTCAAGTCCATATTGAATGCAATATTCAAGTCAGGGGTGATTTGAATGCAATATTCCTGCTTCTTGGCAGGGGGTTGGACTGGATGGCCCATGAGGTCTCTTCCAACTCTTTGATTCTTTGATTCTATGATTCTATATTTCACCTCATGATCCTTTACACATTATTGTCCTTTAGCTTTCCTTGGAAAAGTTTACTTTATCATCATCATCATCATCATCATTTTCACAAGCTTGAAAAAGTTACAGAAAATGAACATGTCAAGCTACTCTGGGACTTCCGAATTCAGAGAGACAGAGTTTTGGAGCACAATACTCCAGACCTCACGATCATGTTAAAAAACAAAGTATGGATTGTTGATGTTGCAATCCTAAGCGACAGCAGGATTGAAGAGAAACAACGAGAAAAGCTGACACAATATGAGGATTTAAAGATCTGTGGTAAAAGCCAGTCAAGGTGGTCCCAGTGGTGCACACTCAGAGGTCACCCTGTCATCAACAGAGTGACCTCTGATGATAGTTAATTAAAACAGTCCTTTTTGAATTGCTTGTAAGCTACCTTGAATCAAGTACAAGGAGAAAATTTATTTATTTATTTATTTACTTTGCTTATATACCGCTGTTCTCAGCCCAGGGGCGACTCACAGTGGTGTACAACATAGAAGCAACAAAATTCAAGACACAGTATAAAAACAATTCACAATCCAGCAATTATACAAAAACATCATCATTACTACGAAAACCATTCAGCATCCTCTCATCGTCCAAACCACAATCCAATATCTTTTTCCGTTATTCCATTCCTATAGTCATTACCAATCATTGCACTTCCTGTTCGAACGCCTTCTTGAACAACCAAGTCTTTAATTTCCTGCAGAATATCATCAGGGAAGGAGCCAGTCTAATGTCCATGGGAAGGGTGTTCCACAGCCGAGGAGCCATCACCGAGAAGGCCCTATCTCTCGTCCCTGCCAGCCGTGCCTGTGAAGCAGGCGGGATCGAGAGCAGGGCCTCCCCGGAAGATCTCAAAGTCCTGGTGGGCTCATAGGTCGAGATGCGGTCGGATAGGTATCTTGGGCCGGAACTGTTAAAGGCTTTATAGGCCAACGCCAGCACCTTGAATTGAGCCCAGTAGCAAATCGGCAGCCAGTGGAGCTGGTACAACAAGGGGGTTGTATGCTCCCTGCGTCCCGCTCCTGTTAGTATCATGGCTGCTGCACGTTGGACCAATTGAATCTTCCGGGCCGTCTTCAAAGGCAACCCCACGTAGAAAAGCAAGATATAATGCAAATAAATATATACTTCCCCATGGAGGAGATGAAGAGGGCCTCTCATAAGTTAGGGGGAGCAAATGGTGGCATTTGTGGGTAGTTTGGGGAGCTTTTGATCTGTTTTTAGGCAAAACATCTCCTGACAATTGGCCCCAATTTTTAAAAAATGGAATCTGGGGGTTTCTGACTGCATTTAGGGTTCATAAAGTCTGCATTTAGGCTATGGCCCACACTTTGCTTGTCTCTGTCCTAGGGATTAGAGAACACTGTAAAAGAGACTTCGGAGTAGATATAGCAAACTGGAGAGTTTCGGAAATTGGTGATTGATTGTGCTTCCATACCAACAGACCAATGAACCTGCTTTGACTTAAAGTCAAAACTTTCAGGAGCTGTTTAAGGTGCTGAATCTGATTGGAAACTGAGGTTCAGTATCGTGGTTAGTTCTTTTAAAGGCCAGACTAAAATTCAGAATATATTCACTTCCCTACTGATGTGGAACCTACCAGACATCACTGTTGGAATCACAATTGAAGATCTGTTTACAGTTTTTTTTTTACAGACAGTATTATACTCCCATTAAATATTTAAAATGCTTCCAATGGTCTCTGTCTTTCTTGGCATTTGCTCATATTTCTCCTGCAGAAAAAGAATTTTGTTTTATAGTGATATTTTCTCTTAGTAGAACATCACTGGACCATCAAGAAAACAATGAGATAGTAACTATGACAGAATCTATTACTAATTGCTAGAAAATATTTCAGATTAGACAGCCAACATTGTTCATTTGGGGATAAGTGGGCTCAAATCCCTGCTTAGATATGGAAACCAACCTTGTATGCCTAGTTTAAGGTGAAAGCAATGGCAACCCTCATCTGATTTGCCAAACAAACCTTATGGTAAGAGTTGTCATGAGTTAGGAGTTGATTTGAAGGCCCATTAAAACAGTACTTATGCATAAAAGTACATCTTTTGAATTATTAAGTAGGGACCAAATGATATCCAGTGCTTACAAGACATTGGAGTCCTCTCATTAATTACTGGAGTAAGCAGAAACATTTTGGCTTATTACCCATAGCAATTCTGAAAACAAAGTGATTGCTGGGTTGCTGTGAATTTTCCAGGCTGTATGGCCATGTTCCAGAAGCATTCTCTCCTGATATTTCACCCACATCTATGGCAGGCATCCTCAGAGGTTGTGAGGTCTGTTGAAAATTAGGCAAATGAGGTTTATATATCTGTGGAATGTCCAGGATGGGAGAAAGAACTCTTGCCTGTTTGAGACAAGTGTGATTGTTGGAATTGGCCACCTTGTTTAGCATTGAATAGCCTTATAGCTTCAAAGTTTGGCTGCTTCCTGCATGGGGGGATTTTTTGTTGGGAGGTATTAGCTTGTTCTGCTTGTTTCCTGACTGGAATTCCCCTGTTTGAGTGTTGTTCTTTATTTACTATTCTGGTTCTGGATTTCTTAAAATACCTCTAGCCTGATTTTGTTTATTTTCATGGTTTTCTCCATTCTGTTGAAAAATGTCTACTTGCTTGTGGATTTCAGTAGCTTCTCTGTGCAGTCTAACATAGTGGTTGTTAGAATGGTCCAGCATGTCTGTTTTCTCAAATAATATGCTGTGTCCAGGTTGGTTCATCAAGTGTTCTGCTATGGCTCACTTTTCTGTTTGAAGTAGCCTGCAGTGCCTTTCGTGTTCCTTGATCCGTGTTTGGGCAATGCTGTGTTTGGTGGTCCCTATGTAGACTTGTCCACAGCTGCATGGTATATGGTAGATGTTGTTACTAAGGGTTTCCTAAGTTTTGGAAAGGATCAGGGCTGTTTCTATTGCAGCTGACACAGCTAATTGATGGGTTAATTGAGTGTATTGTTATCTCATGTATATAGTAAGCCACTGTGTGTTTATACTTTTGAGCATTGCATTCTATGCTTTGCTTGAGGGCTCGTTCTGAGATGAAAAACCTTTGTTTGGTGCCAGGAACAGTTCTGCAAGCGTCCTGAAGATAAAGTTTGTTGACGGCAAGACAAGGTCACTCTACAGACAACTGAGGAAGAGCGACTGTATATTGTTTTTGTTACAAGTCTGTATATCACCGTTGAATGAAGAGCACTCACTGAAGATATTGTTTTATGTTATGTTTTTGGTGAGAACAATTCTTCTGTTTTGTTTTGTACGCAGTGAATACAACTTCATTTATTTTCTACTTAAAGCAAAAGACTCATGTGTTTTCTTTTATGAGTTACTTTATCACACTTAGAGTTACAAGGGCTAGAGTCAGTCTGCGGGCTACTAACGCTAACAGCAGAGTCCTGCAAAGATGAGAGGATCCCTCTTGTCTTTGTAACATTTGTTGGATTTTCTTAGTTTAAGCAACACTGAAACAGGGGAATTCCAGATAGGAAACAGTCAGGGCCAGCTAATACCTCCCAACAAAAGATTCCCCCAAGCAGGAAGCAGCCAGGCTTTGAAGCTACAAGGCTATTCAGTGCTAATCAAGGTGGCCAATTGCAATATTTACACTTGCCTCAAGCAGACAATATTTCTTTCTCCCACCCTGGACATTCCACAGATCTATAAACCTCACCTGCCTAGTTTCCAACAAGCCTCAAAACCTCTGAGGATACCTGCCATAGATGTGGGCAAAACATCAGGAGAGAATGCTTCTGGAACATAGCCATACAGCTTGGAAAACTCACAACAACTCAGCGATTCCAGCCGTGAAAGCCTTTGACAACAAATTGATTGCTATTGGAGACTTATTTGTTGGATTATTCTATGTGTATATGGAACAGCTTCCTTTATAATGTTTTATCTTTCCCCTTCTGCTTTTTTCTTTTGTAAATCACAATTAATGCTCCCACCTCCGCACATGTGGAAAATTTAAGTGCATGGTGCTCCTCATAAATATGGTAAGATGGAAAGCTTTTGAAACTGATTGACTTTTTGAAATTTATTATGTACTTCTTTTCATGTGTGGCCTTAGCTCTCACAAATACAATTTTGATTCATAAAGCCATTGGGCAAATATAGAAGTCTCATATATTTTAAAAAATTCATTGTATAAACACGTCTTAAAAAACAATACTTATTCTAAATTTAATTAGAGTGTCTATGTGGGTTCTTAGAATCCAATTAAATTTTGATGTAGAGGCACAGAGCAATGCAGTTAGCTGTTTGAAGAATGAGGCCAGTCAGTTTCAGACAACATAATGAGCATCGCCTTCTTCTTTAGTGATTCAACAGACCAACCAGTACGCTTCCATAACATCGGAGAGCATGAGTCATGCATTTCCAAATAATTTCCTCTTAAAATTAGATTCATAATTTCTACTGGAAAATAAAGGAGCTAATGAAAGTCGTGCATTTCATTAAAAGGCATTTGAATTGTATGAACTTTCTTAACCCTTGCAGGTAGTTTTGTGAAAACTGGAAAACAAGACTGAGAAAAGAAAACACCAAATGACTGAATCATGAAGACAAAGAACTGCATCTGTATCTACGGTTTTACATTTGTGAGTGATGAGAGCCAAGAGGTTTTTTTTTGTTTCAGAAGTGACCTGAAAAACTACAAGTCACTTCTGGTGTGAGAGAATTGGCTGTCTACAAGGACATTGCCCGGATTTTTAAAAATGTTCTAATGTTCTTGTGGGAGGCTTCTCTCATCTCCCCGCATGGGGAGCTGGAGCTGTCAGAGGGAGCTCATCCTCGCTCTCCCTGGATTCGAACCTGCAACCTGTCAGGCTTCAGTCCTGCCGGCACAAGGGTAAAACCCACTGTGCCACCGGGAGCCAAGGTGAACATTTAAATAAAGGCTTCATATCCATTAATATATCGCAATGCTAGAACTCACATAGGCTCAGCATATCAGTCTGTTCTAGAAGTGTGTATAACTTGTGATCTACCTACCAAGTCAAGATGACTGATCAGCCATGCATAACTCACCCACTCAAGATTTTTTTTAAAATGACAGTTTTTGCCCTGCCTGTTTGTCTATGGCGGTGACAACTTGTGGCTGATGTGTCTGTGATATCAAGATGAAGAAGAATGATCTTTCAATTTCCGTCTGATAAAGAACTGTGGTTTGGACAGCCAGATTTATCTCCAGGTTGCCAGTCTTCCTGCAAAAGAGATTTGTAGCTTTAACTGTAGTTTGTCTCTTTGTGTGTATCTTTTTTTCCTATCTACAGCCCCTTCTTTAACAGAAAAAGTAGATTCCATGACTCTTATCGCCATCACTTGCAGATACCATACATAAAAAATAAATAAATCTTTATTTGATGAAGAATCTGGGAACACTGAAATCTAGCATGCTGCATTTTGCGCCAAATAAAGGTTATACTCCAACATGGCTTTGGATTTTGTTTCATGGTCAACATGGCTATTAGGTTTGTACACAGTTCAGAGTAGTCAATTCCCTTCAACCAATCTGGTTTGTTTGGCTTGGCTAGATGGCCGTAATGGTAAGGGTATAATATAAATTAAATGGGTTCCTGATTATGGATGAGCCCAAAAGTAACATTCCATAGTCACAATAAGAACCAAAGAAGCGAGCTGAGTATCTAAGAAATATAAATTCATGGAAACTGTGAGTATATGAATATATTTTCATAATGGTAATCTCAAGTAATTTCGATTTGGTTATAGCCACTGTTTGTTCCTTTTCAGTACCCTCCTCTGATTTAATTTACAAAAAGAAATAAAGAACAAAGACATAGAACACTACTTGGGAGAGAAATATTAAGTGATTGCCAAAGAAATGTATAATTGTGAGTATTTATACCTGATTGAAATGTATTTATATGAAAATGGCATATGCTCCAGCTAATGTATTACAATATTCTTTTTAAAATATATATCTTTATTGAAGTTTTTCTTACATACATTAAAAGGGGGAGAGAGAAGACAAGAGTAGAAGATAGAGGAGAAGCAAAAGGAAGAAAAAAAAGAGAAGGAGAAGAAAGAAAGAAAGAAAGAAAGAAAGAAAGAAAAAAGGGGGGATAAAGTGAGGGGGGATGATCAGAGGAGAGTAGGACAGGGACAGGAACAAGAAAGAAAAGAAGAGGAAGAATAAGAAAGATAAATAAAAGAAGAGAAAGGGAAAAAGAAAATTATTATATACAAGAAAAATGTGTTGACTTCCGCCATCATCTTCCCTGTATCGTGGTCTTCCTTCTCTATCTCAATATCATTATATGTAATTAGTCACTTCTCTCTGTGTATCTTCATTACTCTGGAACCTATTTTTCCCTTGTTTATCCGTCTTCAGTCTGAGGTTGAGGGTCTTTACGAACTATGTTGAGATTTCATGTAAACCTTATACAATGTTCAGTCTGTAGGTTTCAGAGGTTTACCCCCCAAATCTTTTAAGTAGAAAGTCAGTGTGTCCATGTCCATTATTTCCCAAAGTTTGTTCTCCATGTATTGCAATATTCTTAAATATAGTTGCCTGAGGAAGACTAAAAAAGTCAAAACCGGTCGTGTGCTCTACAGACTCTTCAGTTCAACTGACTGACTTCACAAGCAGCAAATTTATGTTTAGTTTGTTACTCATTCTGATGTATGGAGCATCAACATTAAACTTGTAAATTTGTATTTGTTTGCCCAATCTAAGTTTATATTTCATACCTGTTTATTGATTATTGACCTATACATACTATTGTATTTGTGGGTATAGATTACTTTGGTGGATAATTAGGATCTCATTTAATTTATATATGTAATGGTAAGGGCTCTCCTGTCATGTTTTTTCGTCCATTTCTGGACCACGTGACAGCTTATCACGGCTCCTCCTCCCCTATTCAGCATCATGCAGTGCACAAAGAGGCTGCTACATGCTGCTCACACGGGGTTTCCCTGTGAGCCCTGCCTGTTGGACCAGTCTGAATAGAAGAATGCCGTGACATGTCTTATGCACTGCTTCCTTAATCCCGTTGCTCAAATCCAGATTTCCTTGAAAGGAAGAAAGAAAAGGGTCCCAGGAAGCATGCTTCCTTAACTCAGTTGCTTAAACACAGACTCTCTTGAAGGCAAGAAACGAAAGGGTCTGAGAAAGGATGCTTCCTTAACCCATTGCTCAAACTCTGACTACCTTGAAAGGCAGAAAGGAAAGAATCCCAGTTTGGCTATATAATAAGATAATATGACTCCTGAGCAAAGTAATTACTGCTAAGTATGGCAGAAAGCAACAGCAAAAGAGGAAATTCCTCGTTGCCACCAATTGGCCAGATCTTCCTGGATCTTTTGGCTGCCTAGCCAAAAACAGATATTTCCATTAGCCAATTTTCGGGAGGCTTTCAAAAAATGGATCTAGGTGTCCAACAAAATTTGGATGCCAAAACCAGATTGCCTTCCAGCTAAATTGCACAAGCCTATTGGCTATCCCCAGGCATGTAGCCAGGGGAGGGGGGGGGCTTGAGGAGCTTCAGCCCCCCCCCCCAAATTCTCATGGTGGTTCGTGAAAAGGCCTTACTGGTACATTATTTAAACTGTTATGTTTATTCATATCATGATCTGATCACTATGCTCAATATATCCTATATGCATGGAGGTATTGGGATAACGATACAAAAGGTTTGCTAGGGTAGATCCCCAGCCCCCCCCCCCCCCCCGAATCAAACTCAGCTCCCCCTGAATCAAAATCCTGACTACGGGCCTGGCTATCTCTGATTTCTCTTAATGAGTTGAGAGTGTTTTTTACACTACCAATAATAACTAAGGAAGCCATCAAATGTTGATATTGCCATGTATGAGGCGTTGAAGCTAACTCTTGTGTGTGAAATATTTGCTAGCCATCAAGCAAGTTCTCCAAGATGGAAAAGAAAATGGTACGAGTAAATGGCTACTGAATCAGAGATCCCATATGGTCACAGGCTGTTGTGAGGAGGATCTGGAAAACACAACTAGAGAAGCTGCCAGTTTTAAAACAATAGTTGTTGATGTGGTGTGAGATTTTGGCCTTGCTCCAAACTACCTTGCCTGATTTCATTACAGAAAAAAAATGAATGTGTCTGAGCAGTTTTCATGCAAGTATTTTGTCTTGTGTTTATGAGCTTCACTTTATATTTGTTCTATTTATATATACATTTTCTGGAAACAATATGCTACCAAACAGAATAATACATCATTTCCCCATGAAAAACAAAACCTTTTTCTACAGAGCACACAGAACATGAAGGGATTTTTAGATAATATAAATGGTAGTTCTGGCACAATGCAGCTCAAAAAAGAGAACTGCAGCAGGTTGGCACCAACTACTGATATTATTTAGCAATCAAAACAATAACAATACAAGAACAGCATCTAGGTGCTATACAAAAATTAAAGCACAAGGCTTAGTGAAAAAGACTAAGGAAAATGCTAAGAACAAAGAAGTACAAATTTGTCCTTCTGATGCACTTTATCTCTTCCTTCAATGAAGAAACCCCATTGTTTATCCTACCCAAGTCTCCCACTAGACACACCATAGATTTTATTTATCTCACCCAGGAGTTTTATAATTATAATTTTACCATTTGCATTTGGCCCAGATTGCCTTATTTTATTATTTTTTTACTTTATACTATGTGTTATTATGTTATTGTCATTACTTTATTATATTATCTGGCTATTGTTCACATTTGATTTGATGTTATTGTTTGTTGTAAGTATTTTATGTTGCCTTATTGTAATTCTTGGGCTTGGCCTCATGTTAGCCAGTCCGAGTCCCTTCGTGGAGATGGTGGCGGGATAGAAATAAAGTGGTTTATTATTATTATTATTATTATTATTATTATTATTATTTGAAACACAACAAGATGAGTCTACAGCAAACAAGATGATTTTGCTGGTTGTTGTATTAGATCACATGTCGGACACTTTCCAAGTGTCTAGGACTGTGTGATGTATTGGCGAATAATGTGTGCAGATCCCAGTAAGATGGCCTTTTGCAGCTGGCAGATGGTAATTTTGTCAGTGCCGATTGTGTTTAACTGTAGGCCAAGTTCTTTAGGCACTGCACCCAGTGTGCCAATCACCACTGGGACCACCTTTACTGGTTTGTGTCAGTCTTTGCAGTTTGATCTTAAAGCCTCGTATCGTGTCAGCTTTTCCAGTTGTTTCTCATCAATCCTGCTGTTGCCTGGTATTGCAACATCGACAATCCATACTTTGTTTTTTAACATGATCGTGAGGTCAGGAGTATTGTGCTCCAAAACTCTGTCTCTCTGAATTCTGAAGTCCCAGAGTAGCTTGGCATGTTCATTTTTTGTAACTTTTTCAGGCTTGTGATCCCAACAGTTCATTGTTGCAGGCAGATGGCATTTGTGGCACAAGTTCCAATGAACCATCTGAGCAACAGTGTTATGCCTCTGCTTGTAGTCTGTCTGTGTGATCTTCTTGCAGCAGCTGAGGATATGATCTATTGTTTCACCTCCTTCCTTACAGAGTCTACACTTGGGATCTGTCGTCAACTTTTCAATTCTGGCTTTGATAGCAATGGCTTGTTCTTGGGCTGCCAGAATCAGGCCCTCCGTCTCCTTTTTCAAAGTTCCAAAGTTCCATTATTATTATTATTATTATTATTATTATTATTATTATTATTATTATTATCTCGTGAAGCCAGAGCGCAGTCTGTTCAGCGCCTTCCAAGTCACCCAGTTTTCTGTGTGCCCAGGGGGGAGACTCTCATTTGGTATCAGCCATTGATTGAGGTTCTGGTTTTGAGCCTGCCACTTTTGGACTCTTGCTTGCTGGGGTGTTCCAGCGAGTGTCTCTGTACATCTTAGAAAACTATTTCTTGATTTAAGTCATTGACGTGCTGGCTGATACCCAAACAAGGGATGAGCTGGAGATGTCACTGCCTTGGTCCTTTCACTATTGGCTGCTACTTCCCGGCGGATGTCAGGTGGTGCAATACCGGCTAGACAGTGTAATTTCTCCAGTGGTGTAGGGCACAGACACCCCGTGATAATGTGGCATGTCTCATTAAGAGCCACATCCTAAGAAATGGGGCTACAAAGTGGAATTCACGACATGCGAGTGTGGAGAAGAGCAAACCACTGACCACCTGCTGCAATGCAACCTGAGCCCTGCTACATGCACAATGGAGGACGTCCTTGCGGCAACACCAGAGGCACTCCAAGTGGCCAGCTACTGGTCAAAGGACATTTAATCAACTACCAAGCTTGCAACCTTTGTGTTTTGTCTGTCTGTTTGTTTGTTTTGTTAAAAATGTAATACAACTGTCTGGTTGCTCCTGATACGATAAATAAAATAATAATAATAATAATTATTATTATTATTATTATGAACATACAATGGGCTACTGGGATTTGGATCCAGAACCCTTGTGGATATCCAATGTCCCGTTATATACAATAGCATAGTAAAATAATATCCTTCACAAAAATGACAAGATTTGCTTGTTGTTGTTGTTGTTGTTGAATATTTTGAAACCATGGATGGTTGGATCTATGGTTGCAAAATCCGTTGATATAAAGGGCTGGCTGTACTGCCTTAAATCACAAGGCAAAGGTCTGAGTCTTGCTCTGAGCATGATTTAATGCTCTTGTCAAAAGCTTTTACTATGTTTACAATACAAACACTGCCTGACAAGGCTATATTGGAACTGACTTGCCAGGAATGGAAGCATCTCTGCTCAGTTCCTGGAATGAGGAGTTGCAGAAACTCAAAATGTTCGACTCCTGCTAAGTTCACCATTCTCGGCAGAAAGCACTGGATCTTGGGTGTATGCCTCAGAATGTTCCAAAGAGGTCACATTTTTTCTCCTAAGGGTTTAAATCTTACATAAGGAAGCAAAATAATGTATTATGTTAAAATAGCAAACAAGCAAGCAGTCTCAGTTGAAAAGAAAGCAGAAGCATTGTGTGGTTGGAGATTTTTTCTACTATGTGCCAGTTGGAATAGCGATCAGACTCAACTAATTTAAAGATTAATGTTCTATTCTAAGCCATATTTACCTGGCACTAAATCAAATTGAATTCAATGTGAGGTAATTCCTTGACAGTATAGTTTGAGTTCTGTTTTCTTTCCCTATTCTAATTTGGAATGACTAAATCACCACCTGGAACAAAAGAGGGTAAACATATACCCAGAATCCTTGGCAAGTAGATTGGCACACCACAGATTTCCATGCATTATGTGTCCTACAAGATATATAAAATTGTAGTAACTAGTCGGCATGTGCAAACAATTCAGAAGTGTTGGAAATCATAAGAAAAATGAAAGTTTTGTATGTTAGAAGCCATATCTGAAGCATTTGCATGGCCCACACCAAAAATTTTAGATTCAAAAATTACCCCATACTTTTTTATTTTAGTTTTGTAAATCTTGGAAGGCCCCCAAAGTCAGTTTCATATTCAGTGCAAGGAAGCAAAGCCATTTAGCCAAAAAGGCTGCCTGCCTGCCTGCCTGGAATTAATGGAGTCTTGGCATTAGGAGCTGTGAAAAGAGGGAGCAGTGCATTTTGGGAACAGTATAGAACCCTGGGAAATGTAGTCTGGGAAGGGGAGGAGCCCTATGCCAAAGAATTCAAAAGGCTCTGCCCTAAACTACATTTCCCAGTATACATCAGCATCTGAAAGCCCCAATTAGGAGAGGAGATCAGTCTGTAGCCAGCCAGAGTTCCAATACATTCTACACTATGATTTCTGTTCCTGGGTTATAAATGTCATTTCCTAATTGATTCTGTCATAAAAACATGGTGAAATTATATTACCCTGCAAAAACTTTGTCTTTGCGCAAGGGGCATCATCTTATATATAGTACATTTTGCTTTGTTGAATCTCTACCAATGTAGCGAAGTTTCTGCCACAAAGAGTAGAACAACTACTTTCAAAGTAAAGACTACACAATTAAACAGGAACTAACACTTTCAAAGTAGGAACAGATTTTCTTTGTTATTAAAAACGTTGTTTATAAAAACTTTGAAAATTCGCCAAAAATCCATATATGTGAAATGTCCTGAAATTTGATGGGCTAATAGTGGTAAATGTGTTCTACCAGTGTAACACGTTTCACCCCAATATCTTTAAAAATGAGGAAGATAGGTGCCCCTGAAGTTTCCCCAATTGCAGTAATTTAATTATGCACAATTACTCTAATGAAATAGTAACTAAATTTCGTTAATCTCAGTATAGTAATGAAATTTTCACTAAATATACTTTAGAAACAAAACACAACCCCCCCTCCAGTTTTGTAATGACTTTTGAACCATTTTTAAATGGACTGCACATCCCAGTAACTACTAATAGAACCCAGAGTTTGCTTTTCAGTATCATATCAAGAAGTGCATTTACATCAGGTCAGATGGTGTGAGGATAACTAACCTTTTTCTTTGAGGGATAATTTTTGCACTCAGATTTCATAACACAGCAAGTCCTCCATATTCTTGGAGAATACATTCCCAGATGGACTGCAGCTGTGTGCAACTTTTCTGTCCAACCCTAGTGTTTTCTTTATATAGGGTAAAGGTTTTTCCCTGACATTAAGTCCAGTCGGGTCCGACTCTGGGGGTTCGTGCTCATCTCCATTCCTAAGCCGAAGAGCCAGTAGTGTCCATAGACAACTCCAAAGTCATGTGACCAGCATGACTTCATGGAGCGCTGTTACCTTCCGGCCGGAGCAGTACCTATTGACCTACTCACATTTGCATGTTTTTGAACTGCTAGGTTGGCAAAAGCTGGGCCTAACAGTGGGAGCTCACCCCACTCCCCAGATTTGAACCTGGAACCTTTTGTTCAGCAAGTTCAATAGCTCAGCGCTTTAATCGACTGTGCCACCGGGGGGCTCTTTATATAAACCCACATGAAGGTGTTGGGGGAGGGGGTTGCCCCCTATTAGGAAAATATGGAAGCCCTGGTGACACAGTGGGTTAAAGCGCTGTGCTGCTGAACTTGCTGATTGAAAGGATGCAGGTTCAAATCAGAAGAGCGGCATGAGCTCCCGCTGTTAGCCCCAGCTTCTGCCAATGTGCGTAGATTAATAGCTACCGCTACCTTTCTTTATGTGTGTGTATGTATAGGTGTGCGGGTGTATGTATGCGTATGCTTATGTGTATATGTGGGTGTAGACATATATATATATGCATGTGTATATATTTGTATATATAAATATAGTTTGGTTTTTGTTCTATGTTGTTTTCTTCCTTTTATTGTCTTTTTTTTCTTCACTCTTTTTTTCTTTCTTTTCATTATTCTTTTTCTGATTTATGACTTATAAACTAGACATGTGATTTTATTGTATATTTGAAAACTTAATAAAATAATATTTTAAAAAAGCTACCGTTCCGTTGGGAAGGTCATGGCACTTCATGCAGTCATGTCAGCCACATGTCTTTGGAGGTGTCTACGGACAACGCTGGCTCTTTAGCTTAGAAATGGAGATGAGCACCAATCCCCAGAGTCAGACCCGATTGGACTTAATGTCAGGGGAAAACCTTTTCCTGATTAGGAAAAAACACACTGCTTTTCAAAAGGCCCGAACAAGAAATGCAAATAGGAGATTCAGTTGTGTTTTCATTGACTCATTTAGCTTGACCCGATTTCATGGCTTGGAGTGATATCAGTGTAGCTTTCCACTTTTATATGGGCAGTTCACTGAAGAGACTGCATAGGCCAGAGGAGTTGTCTGCGCTCAGTACTTTTAGAAATAACTATGTCAAATCATACATTTTTCAAAGTTAGGATGTATGCATCAACACAGAGAAAAACACTTCTTTTGGGAAAAGAAAATCATTTTCTTAACTTAATCTATAGGCAGAAGAAGCTGTTAATATCTGTGAATGCAACAGAAACGTCTTGGTCAGAAATATTTGATGAGCATATTTAATACAAATACTTAACACTTATGTAACATAATGCTTTATAATCTTTGAAGAGCTTTATGAATCTTCGCCGGCTAATCCTTACAGGAAGCCTGGGAGATCAAAGATGAAGGCCACAGCTTGACAACCTCCCACACTTCTGCTTTGCCTGATATATTCACTAGCCTCTGTGGGGGGAAAATCTGGTCCCAACAGCTGCCAGAGGTGCACCATTCTAGGAAAATATGCCGATTACTAATTTTTTGTTGAATGGTAAGAGATTTTATTTGCACAGAAAGATTTGCTATCTACCTAATAGCTATCTACCCGACTATCTAGTTAGGGCTATCCACCTGACTAGGCTCACATTTCCAAAACTTAGGCAAGCCTTCTCAGCCCTTTGTTTTCAAAGTATGCTCACAGCAGTGATCAATGGTAGATACATGGGCAGGGCACCCCTCTGGCTCTTTGTTTATATGCTTGTAGGGATTTGCCTCACTACTTGTTTTCTACTTAGATACTCCACTTAGGCAGAAAAAAATGAATTGCAAAGATACGTGGGGGGGGGGGGAGCATCTGTAGCTGGAGATCCTACATTGAACAGGTTGTTGGATTTTATTGCCCACGAGCCCCCTTCCAGCTCTAGGTACTAGAGGTAATGTCAAATAGTGGATTTTCTTCTTAGCAGTTTTCCCCCCTGTCCAACTTCCATAACCACACAGACATTGGAAGCACAATGGCATGGGCAATTCTGGTTCTGGTATTCCATATTGCATCTTTAAACAATCAATTCCTCATCCTTGTGAGAATTTTATTTATTTATTTATTTATTTATTTATTTGGAGTGCTTCTACCCCGCCCTTCTCAACCCCCTAGGGGGACTCAGGGCGGCTTACAAAAGGCACAATTCAATGCCCAACAGTTCACTTAATACAATATACAAAATACAATATAACGACAACAGTTATAACTAGTTAAAACAATCAAATTGATACAATAGCAGCAATAAAATCATCTTGTGGTCAACGTTTGCCAATTCATAAATCCATAATCCATCCAGCATTGTCATTGTCCTTTCCTACTCTGGTCGTCATTGTCTTTTATCCATCTGCCAGCTTTCCCAAAGGCCTGGTCCCATATCCAGGTTTTTAACTTCCTTCTGAAAGATAGGAGGGATGTTGATGACCTAATTTCCCCAGGGAGTGCATTCCACAGGTGAGGGGCCACCACCGAGAAGGCCCTGTCCCTCGTCCCTACCAGTCCCACTTGTGATAAAGGTGGGGCCGAGAGCAGGGCCTCCCCAGAAGATCTTAAACTCCGAGGTGGGATGTAGAAGGAGATACGTTCGGACAGGTACGCTGGGCCGGAGCCGTATAGAGTTTTGTAGGTCAAAACCAGCACTGTGAATTGTGCTCGGAACTGGATCGGCAGCCAGTGGAGCTGACATAACAGCTCCCTGTATAATGTTCTAGCCGCCGCCCGTTGAGTAATCTAGTAATGAGTAATCTAGCCACCGCCCGTAGGACTAATTGAAGTTTCTGAACAGTCTTCAAAGGCAACTCCACGTAGAGCGCGTTGCAGTAATCTATTCGGGATGTAACAAGAGCGTGGACCACCGGTGCCAGATCAAACTTCCCAAGGTACGGGCGCAGCTGGCGCACAAGTTTTAATTGTGCAAAAGCTCTCCTGGCCACCGCCGAGACCTGGGGTTCCAGGCTCAGCAATGAGTTCAGGATCACTCCCAAGCTGCGAACCTGCGTCTTCAGGGGGAGTGTAACCCCGTCTAACACAGGTGCCATCTCTGAAGAGAACTATGGAAACCCTAAATGTTTTATTATTTTTAAATATATATCTCATCAAAACCAATAAATATTTGTTGTCTGAAACTGGGAAACCCCCCCCCCCCTCAAAAGGTTGAGTTTTAGAAATGACTATAGTTACCCTGCCCGACTTCAGAAATTAATCCCTCGCTGAGTAACACTGACAATTCCCCATTTTCCTTTCCCCACCAAAAATGGATAGGGCAGAGATTGGAACTCAGATATCTTCTGATCCTATGTAGATACAATGAATTCATCCCAAAGATGACCCAAGCCCATCATCCCAGGATTACTATTCATTGTTTAATCGAGGAACCTTCCCTTTCCCAGCCCTGATATCAATCAGCAACCATTATTTCCCCCGAAGTAATGAGATTTCACAGACACGGCTACAGAATATGGACCCCAGAATTCCTTCAATAAAAATATCTTTATTGAATTTCCCAGCAATCACAAACTTAAACATGAGAACAAGGAATGTCCTTTGCACCAATGAAATACCCGAGTTGTAGTTTGTAACAATCAAAGCAATATCTGTTTTGTTTTTTTTTTCCAAATATCTATAAAATGTCTGGGTCTATGAACGTAAAGCTTGTCAGGTCTGGGAGATGTTCCTTGACACCCTTCTTTGACCAAGCAAAGCAATAAAGTGATCTCTGACTCTTCCCTCAAACTCTGTGTGTCTCTACTGGGTCGATCGGAGCTTAGCATGCCAGGTTGAACCTCAAGATTTTGGACAACAGATTCAGTCTTCTTGCTTTTAATCATAGTACTTTGTTCATTGATTTCCTCTGGACATGGAATATTTCTGTTTCTACAAAACAAAACAAAAAAGCAATTAAAAGGATACAATAAAACAGTAATACCAGTATGGGGATGGAAATAAACCACTCTAGTCATACTTCAAATAACCTGTGAGATTCAAGGTGCTGAAGCCTATTTTAAAACAAGTGCAACACCTAGAAAAACTGCTTCCAAGTTCACACTAAACGCTGGAGTGGGTTCACCACCACCTTGATATTGGATCCCCTGGAAAAAGAAGTCCCAGTCACATTGGGAAATCAGCGAGGACGCCACAGGGACTTGAACCCCGTCCTGGAAGCCAGGAGTGCCAACCACCAGCGTCTTTTGCTTTTTTCTGGCAATGTGACAAGGGGAAAAGCAAAACCTGAGAGAACACATGTGTGTTCTCTCAGGAAAAGAAAACCTTACATGACATCTGAGGCTGGGGGTAAATATCAGGTTATTAAAGCAAAGGAACCCCATAGAAATACATTGAAGAATACATTTGTATGTAGAGCAAGAGGAATTACATGTACTTACATGACTTCTGAGGCTGAGGATAAATATCAGGCTATTAGAGCAAAGGAACCCCATAGAAATAAATCGAAGAATACATTTGTATGTAGAGCAAGGGGAATTAAATGTACTTACATGACTAATGTGGCTGTGGGTAAATATCAAGTTATTAGAGCATAAGTGTTTAAAACATAGAAAGGGAATCCCATAGAAATAAAAAGACAACATTTCTATGTAGTGGAAGAGGAAGTAAATGTACTTACATGACTTCTGTGGCTGAGGGTAAATATCAGGTTATTAAAGCAAAGGAATCTCATAGAAATTAATAGAAGAATACAGTTCTATGTAGTGCAAGAAGAATTAAATGCCCTTACCATATACACTTGGATATAAGCTGAATTTTTCAACACTTTCTGGGGGCTGAAAAGGCCCCCCTCAGCTTATATCCGAGTGAAGGTCCCCAACATTGCCTTTGCCTCCGCAGTTCCCTCTTCCACTGCATCTTCTGCTTGCGACGAGGCCTCCGGGAGTGGCTTGCGGAGGCCGAACCTGGCCCCTAGCGGCGGCCTGGTCTGGTCCCTCATGGAGGCCTGGCCTGACCCCTCATCGAGGCCTGGCCTGACCCCTCACGAAGGCCTGGCCTGGCCCCTCGCCGAGGCCTGCCCGGCCCCTCGCGGGGGCCTGGCTTGACCCCTCGCGGCCGCCTGGCCTGGCTCACCGTGGAGGCCTGGCCTGACCGCTCGCGGAGGCCTGGCCTGACCCCTCGCGGAGGCCTAGCAGGCCGCTCACGGGCACCTGACCTGGCCACTCGCGGGGACCTGACCTGGCCGCTCGCAGGGGCCCGGCCTGGCCTGGCCTGGCCACTTTTGGAAGCCTTGCTGCAGCGGACACAGCGGAGGTGGCGGCTGCAGAGGCAAAGGCAAGGACGGGGCCAGGAGGTGCATTTGGAATGTAAGAGGAATTAAATGTACTTACATGACTTCTGTGGCTGAGGGTAAATATCAGGTTATTCGAGCAAAGGAACCCCATCGAAATAAATAGAAGAATACATTTGTACGTAGAGCAAGAGGAATTAAATGTACTTACATGACTTCTGTGGCTGAGAATAAATATCAGGTTATTAGAGCACAACTGTTTAAAACATAGAAAGGGAATCCCATAGAAATAAAAAGAATACATTTCTATGTAGAGCAAGAGGAATTAAATGTACTTACATGACTTCTGTGGCTGAAGATAAATATCAGGTTATTTGAGCAAAGGAACCCCATAGAAATAAATCGAAGGATACATTTCTATGTAGACCAAGAGGAATTAAATGTACTTACATGACTTATGTGGCTGAGGATAAATATCAGGTTATGAGAGCACAATTGTTTAAAACATAGAAAGGGAATCCCATAGAAATAAAAAGAAAACATTTGTATGAAGTGCAAGAGGAATTAAATGTACTTACATGACTTCTGTGGCTGAGGGTAAATATCAGGTTATTCGAGCAAAGGAACCCCATAGAAATACATAGAAGAATACATTTGTATGTAGTGCAAGAGGAAATAAATGTGCTTATCATATACACTTGGATATAAGCTGAATTTTTAACCCTTTCTGGGGGCTGAAAAGGCCCCCCTCAGCTTATATCCAAGTGAAGATCCCTAAAGTTGCCTTTGCCTCCACAGTCTCCTCCTCCGCTGCGTCCTCTGTTTGCGACGAGGCATCCGGGAGTGGCTTGCGGAGGCCGAACCTGGCCCCTCGTGGCGGCCTGGCCTGGTCCCTCATGGAGGCCTGGCCTGACCCCTCATCGAGGCCTGGCCTGACCCCTCACGAAGGCCTGGCCTGGCCCCTCGTCGAGGCCTGTCCCGGCCCCTCGTGGGGGCCTGGCCTGACCCCTCACGGCGGCCTGGCCTGACCCATCGTGGAGGCCCTGCCTGACCGCACGCGGAGGCCTGGCCTGACCCCTCGCGGGGGCCTAGCAGGCCGCTCACGGGGACCTGACCTGGCCACTCGTGGGAACCTGACTTGGCTGCTCGCGGGGGCCTGGCCTGGCCTGGCCTGGCCACTTTTGGAGGCCTCGCTGCAGCGGACACAGCGGAGGCGGCGACTGCGGAGGTGAAGGCAAGCATGGGGCCAGGAGGTGCTTATGTAAGAGGAATGAAATGTACTTACATGACTTCTGCGGCTGAGGGTAAATATCAGGTTATTAGAGCAAAGGAACCACATAGAAATAAATGGAATATGTAGAGCAGGATGAATTAAATGTATTTACAGGACTTATGTGGCTGAGGATAAATATCAGGTTATTGGAGCACAACTGTTTAAAACATAGAAAAGGAACCCCATAGAAATAAACTGAAGAATACATTTCTGTGTAGACCAAGAGGAATTAAATGTACTTACATAACTTCTGTAGTTGGGGATGAATATCAGGTTATTCGAGCAAAGGAACCCCATAGAAATAAATCGAATAATACATGTCTGTGTAGCCCAAGAGGAATTAAATGTACTTACATGACTTTCAAAGAAGAATGATACACAGATGGTACATCACACCACAAAAAATTTCAAAATGTTATAAGAATGCATCCAACAAATGTTGGAAATGCGAACAACAAATTGGAACCTTTTTCCATGCCTGGTGGACCTGCCTAAAAGCAAAAACTGTTTGGAGTGACATAAATGAAGATATACGAAAGATTTTAAAGATAAAAATCCAAAAGGAGCCGGAATATTTTTATTAGGAATGTTAGACACAGAGAAAGACAAAAATAAAGAGATGTTGTTGAACTATTTGGCAACTGCAGCCAGAATAGTATACGCGAGGAATTGGAGATTAAAAGAGATAACAAAAAGAGAAGATTGGCAAAACAAGGTTCTGGAGATAATGAACAGGGACAAACTGGCTATCACCGAATCAAGGCCTACCAAAGAAACAAACCAATTGGGACCAATAATAGATTACTTCAAACATGGAAAATAGATCTTATTTGTTAAAAAGAGTTAATCATAGGGAAGGAGAAGATAGAGGAGAAATAAAGCTACCCTATGTGATCACAGTGACAAAACAACTAAAGACCACCAAAGGCTAGAAGGAAGTTAACAAACTTATTTTATTTTATCCTAACAAATTCTCCTTTTTTTCTTCTTCTTCATTTATTTTCTTCCACCTTTTTCCTACTTTCTATAATATTATATTATAATGTAATGCAATATAATATAATATAATACTAATAATATAATATTATAATTATATATTTATATTACATGTAATATTACTAATAATATTACAATATTACAACCTTATATTATAATAATATTACAACATTAACAACCTTAGATATGCAGATGACACCACATTGATGGCCAAAAGCGAGGAGGAGCTGAGGAGCCTTCTAATCAAGGTGAAAGAAGCAAGCGCAAAAGCTGGGTTGCAGTCAAACATAAAAAACCCCCAAGATTATGGCAACAAGAATGATTGCTTTTGTGCTTTCTTCTTTCACCTTGATTAGAAGGCTCTTCAGCTCCTCCTCATTTTCGGCCATCAGAGTGGTGACATCTGCATATCTGAGGTTGTTAATATTTCTTCCAGCAATTTTCACCCCAGCTTTGTTTTCAACCGAGTATATACGATATAGATATATGGAAATGTTCTCCCATTTTCGATGTAAAAGGAACTATTTTCTTATAACTTTATTTTTTTCAAATAATAATAATAATAACAATAATAATAATAATTATTATTATTTTATTTTTGCATCTCGCCACCATCTCCCCAAAGGCACTCGGGGCAGCTTACATATTCCCCTACTTTCCATCAACTTCTTTATAGTTTGAAATAACAATCTCTCCTTCCCACATTTAACTATCTGCTCTCTAAATAAAGGAATAAATAACTTGTCCTATCTCCCCGAGGAGACTCAGGGTGGATTCAAACATCAGAAGGCAAACATTCAATGTCTATACGATAATAAATACAAATATATTGATAGACACCCCCCCCCCCCGAACCCAAAATGTTTAGACAGTGACACACATATATCAAAATAAGCTCACAAGTCTAACAAGGAGACTTGTTTTTGTAAGTGAAGATTTCATCAAAGTTCCTTGGTTTGCTTTGAAAAATCTGAGCTATGATTTACTGTGGCTTCATCAGATTGCCCAATTGTTGCTCTCCCCACTTTTTTTGTGGGGAGGGGGGTTGTATATGTAATGTTTCTTCGCCTACCTGTTCCCCAATCCCTCTCCCTCATCCGGTCCAATGCTCTGGCAATAGAGGGAGTGGGGAAAAACAGTTTGGAACCAATGGGACAGCCTCACTTACTTGAATGGGCCGGATCCTTCCGCCAGGCATTGCGCATCACAAGAGGACAAAAAATAGTCCCTGGCCACAGTGCCCAATGCATGCAAACATGCTCCTTGTAAATCCTTGCTCACATAATACAGCCTGAGCATCCTTTATCTGGCAAATACAAAATACAAGGCTCAACAATAACTCCAGTTATAATGGAAAGGAAATCCCCCCTCAAAATTTTTAAAAAAATGGAATGGATTTTTAAAAACTAAGGGAAAGAAATCTAGATAAAGTAGGGGATTGGATAAAGGTTGTTATGAAGAAAGAAACGATGATGGAGGAATTTAAGGAAATAAAATGATCATGGTTCCACTGTATACAACTAGAACAATGGCTCAAGAATTGGGTAAAAAAATAATAGAAATGGACATAAACTTACCCAATTTGAGCAAATAGTACAAAATGGAAGAAATATGAAATAACATAAAATTTAAAATTAAAATGTATAAGATAATAGTCAAAATAAAAGAAGAAAAAAAAACAAAGAATAATATCCTTATGGAGATATGGGAAGAAGACTTAGCGGTCAAAGTAAGTGATATGGAGTGCACACAATTATGGGAACAAAGGCATTTAAAAAACTTATCAATACATGTTTTATCGTATCGTATCAGAAGCGAACTGAGGGTACAGTTGTCATGTATTTGAAAAACTCAAAGTTTAAAAAACTTGGCATTGTACTAAATGTTCTTTGACCTGAAGCTGGTCATTTGGAGTGCCTTTGGTGTTGCTACAAAAAGGTCCTCCATTGTGCATGTGGCTGGGCTCAGACTGCATTGTAATCAGTAGTTTTTGGTTTGCTCTTCACACTTGCATGTTGTGGGCTCCACTCTGTGGCCCCATTCCAGTTTAAGATCGTCTGGGGAGGCCCTTCTCTAGGTCCTGCCAGCTTCGCAAATGTGTTTGGTGGAGATGAGAAACAGGGCATTCTCGGTTGTCCCCCCCCCCCCAACCTGTGGAACTCGCTTCCTAGCAAGATCAGGTCGGCTTCATCCCTTCTGTCTTTCAGGAAGAAACTGAAATCATGGTTCTGAGACCAGGCTTTTGGACAGCAGGCATAACAGCACTTTAGATATGGAATTGGACTGGACTGGCTATATGATTTGACTAACAGCTTTTAATTGTTTTTAACTGAATAATTTATCTATTGGTTTAAACTGGTGTATATTGTTGTATTTGCTTGTTTGTGCGGCATCGAATTGTTGCAGAATGTAAGCCGTCCTGAGTCCCCAATTGAGGGGTGAGAAGGACGGGGTAGAAATGCTGGAAATAATAATAATAATAAATAATTCCTTAAGGTTGGCTCTGCATCTCATGGTGCCAGAACGCAGTCTGTTCAGTGCCTTCAGAGTCGCCCAGTGTTCTGTGTGCCCAGGGGGGAGCCTTTCATTCGGTATCAGCCATGGGTTGAGGTTCTGGGTTTGAGCCTGCCACTTTTGGACTTTTGCTTGCTGAGGTGTTCACTTTAGGGTTATCATAAGTCAGAAATGACCTGAAGGGCCAAGGAATGGGCTTCACAACAGCCATGGAATTGCCTTCACATTTCTGTTTATTTTTTCATACGCATTTCTGCATCTTTTCCCCATTAACTGGAGCATGCGGGTGTACATTTTCAGTGTATCTCATTTAATGCATACATTTGGTTCCTCCAAAATATACTGAAAGCCTTGAAAATGTATATACTTTTGAAGCAAGGCGGGCTCTATCTATCTCTGCTTCCTAAGGAAACAGAAAACTGTATCTCCACTATATGAAATAAATAATTTGCCGTAAATTGTGCAGCATAGGAAGGGTACCTCTGTTTATAGTAAAGGTTTATGCTCTTATTATCAGTTGTAATTTATTAATAACCAATGAGATCATAAGTCACATCATATACTAAATTGAAAACAGAACGATTGCAAGAGGGGTGGTGTGGTTATCATGCACAAAAGGGATTTCGGTCATCTATCATGTTGATCTTTGGGAGAATATTTAGACCATCTTTGAAATGGCCTTACAAACCTGGGTTTGTGTCCGTGCATCAGATGATCTCTTCCAAACTGACTCTCCTATCATGCTGTTTAAAAGATGCAGCAAAAAAAGGAGTACAGCTAGTGTCGGACCTTAAAAGAAGAAGCGAGGACAATGAGGTTCTTATTATCAGGCCTGTGCAATGAATTAAAATTACATGAATAGGCCACTTAGACGAAGCCTACAGGGCAAATTTTCACAGATACTTTACCATCTATCTTGGATTCTTTGACCCCATTAAATGACACAAACTCGCTGTTGCTCTGTGAATAGGCACAGCCTATCAATCAGCACACAATCAGGAGCCCCCAGTGACACAGTGGGTCAAACCCTTGTGCCTACAGGACTGCTGACTGAAAGGTCAACAGTTTGAATCTGGGGAGAGGGATGAGCTCCCATCTGTCAGCACCAGCTTCTCATATGCAGAGGCAGCCCTAAGTAATTTTCAGCGGTAAGCAAACAGTATTTTGCCCCCCCCCCCCCATCACTGATATATATTTTCTGTTTGTTGTGAGAGTTCTGTGTGCCATATTTGGTTCAATTCCATCATTGATGGAGTTCAGAATGCCCTTTGATTGTAGGTGAACTATACATCCCAGTAACTACAACTCACATATGTCAAGGTCTATTTTTCCCCAAGAGCGCCTCAAGAGCGCCCCTGGGCAAAATCAACTATACTGCAAATGCTTACTTTGCATAATGAGTTGAGCCGTCCTTGCTCATACGAGGACATGAGAAAAGCCTCCCACAGGATGGTAAAACATCCTGATGTCCCCTGGGCAACATCCTTGCAGATAGCCAATTCTCTCACACCAGAAGTGGCTTGCAGTTTCTCAAGTCACTCCTGACACGAAAAAAAGCACACAACGTTTAGATTTCTTTCACGGGTTTGTCTTTATTCAACAAAACTCTTGTTATAAAGAGAAATATATTCACTATGGCAATGCCAGTGCTCAAATGTGCATCAGACAGAGTGTATTCCCTCCACACATGGACAGTGAGGGGAAATAACAGGGATGGTCATATAGAATTTCCAAGGTTTGGGACTGGAGAAAAATTTGCCCTTTCTAATTGATTATTTAACCCCCACCAGAAGTCTCATTTTCAAAAATGTTAACAAATCTTTTTATTTCCCTGGGTTGCTGTGATTTTTCTGGGCTGTATGGCCATCTTCCAGAAGCATTCTCACCTGACGTTTTCCCCATCCTTGGAGGTTGTGAGGTCTGTTGAAAAATAGGCAAGTGGAGTTTATTGATCTGTGGATTGTCCAGGGTAGGACAAAGAACTCCTGTCTATTTGAGGCAAGTGTGAATGTTGCAATTGGCCACCTTGATTAGCATTGAATAGTCCTGGTGTTCATCTCCGGCTCTGGGGGTGGTGTTCATCTTCATTTCTAAGCCGAAGAGCTGGCTTTGTCTGTAGACACCTCCTAGGTCATGTGGCTGGCATGACTACATGGAGCACTGTTTACCTTTCCGCCGAGGTGGAACTCACATTTGCATATTTTTGGACTGCTAAGTTGTCAGAAGCTGGGGCTAACAGCAGGAGCTCACCTCTTTATGCCCATTTGAACCACCAACCTTCTGGTCAACAAGTTCAGCAGCTCAGTGGTTTAACCTTTTGTGCCACTCTGGCCCCTATAAATCCCAGGATTTCATAGCAGTTCCATTGGTGTCCAACTGTATTAATTCTACATCCTGAGTCACAAACTTCAGTTTCAGTGAGATCAGGTAAACCTTTGCTCCTGGCTGCTTTCAATCTCCTAACCAGGCAGCTTTTCCCACAACAAAAGACGTGAGAGACATATTTAACAGAGTGGGAGGGCGATGTCAACAGAATTAAAATCTACATCATAGCCGACTTTTTCAGTGACATCCCAAGAGTCATACTTAATATTTATTAATCGGGGGGGGGGGGGGGTCTTAAGGGCATCGAAATTAAAAGCTTTAACCGAAATGTTAGTATAGAGGTCATACAAAGTTTAAGGTTTGGGCTTTTTGAAAAGTTGCTATATTAGCAAGCTTACATAGGACATTGGTTTGTGGTTAAGCACAAAGTCTGCAGGTGCGAGAAGGTACTTTCCATCAAGAGGTTGATGGGAGAGGGACAGGAAGAGTAAAGATCAAGGTACTTTTCATGACAAAAATATTCTTGTTTATCTGAGGGTATATAAAAGTTTGCAAAAACAGAGGAGTGGGTGGCAGTCATTCGCAAACGTTGGTGCCTGTGTGCACTTAATATGTCTGTCCAACTTCCTCATGGCTATGATGAAAATAAAACCTTGTTTTTGATCTTTTTTGGGACTGTTTCTTTCCTTACATGCTCCCGTGACCTGGACCATAAGTATTGGAGGTCCGATTTAGGGTGTCTAACAACAACATCTCTTTAGCACCCCGAAACTGTAATATTTATCCATCAGCTATCCCTTAAGAATCCGTCAACATTTCTACTTAATGTGCTACTGGAGGAGTAGGCTCCAATCTTCCACCTGCAACTCCACTGTGCAGGACAATAGTTGCCATGTCTCTGTCTAGAGCATGAGGTCCTCAAACTTTTTAAACAGAGGGCCAGGTCACAGTCCCTCAAACTGTTGGAGGGCCGGATTATAATGTGAAAAAAGCATGAATAAATTCCAATGCACAATGCACATATCTTATTTGTAGTGCAAAAAACACTTTAAAACAATACAATAATTAAAATGAAGAACAATTTTAACAAATATGAACTTATTAGTATTTTAATGGGAAGTGTGAGCTTGCTTTTGGCTGATGAGATAGGATTGTTGTGGTGGTGGTGTGCTTTCAAGTCATTTCAGACTTAGGTTGACATTGAGCAAGAGCTGGATAAATGACCTTGGAGGGCCGTATCCGGCCCATGGGCCTTTGTTTGGAGACCCCTGATCTAGAGAAAATTCAGAGCTGCTGGTGAGAAAAAGATAGACCAAGCTTTTTCAAGGACACATGCTGGTGAAATCCAGTATTTTGAAGCCACAAAGGCGACAGACTGGAAAGTACTGGGGAGTGCATATTGTCAGAGTACTGGGCAGCTGAGGTAGGAGGGCATCTGTTCAGACAGTCTTTCATTTTCAAAAATCTTTCCAATGCCTTTTTTTGTCTGGCATAGTAACCGGAGATGATACGCAGTGCATCTCCTGGGATACTGCCTCTTTTGCAGTAAGTATGGCAGTAGAGTAGAAAGCTCTGGCTAATCCCACATAATCTGAGAGCTAATCTTGCCATCGGATTGTCATCTTATCCTAGTCTTACCGAAGTCACATTAAAAGAAAATTATTCACAAGTGACTCTGTGATCAAACATTGGCTTAATCTCCCAAAGTTAGGAAAGAAATGATCCTAGCTGCTCCTCCCGAAGAAGTCTGAGATATTATTTAATAAAAGATTCTAGGAGAAGCAAACAGTATGGCAAATGACACACATAGAAATAAGTTGGGACCAAAAACGACCGTCTCCCATCACTGACATATTGTGACAACGGATGAGATGGTAACAAGCTGCAAATCCCTGTTCTATAAATAATGGTGCTATGATTACAGCTGTAGTCAACACGCCTTCCTGTGACTGATTAGAAGCTCTTGTTCATTTGAGCCTACTGTGCTCTTACGAAAGCTGTGAAGTTGCCAAGCGGTAGGACACAGCATTTTGGAAGACTTATTATTAACCTATTAGCTGTAATGCTGCAGGATCTTTTCTGGTCTCTTCTAATTCACATGAAGTAGCGAGAGTGCTGGATTCATCTCTGGTAGTGGTCATGAATTGAATGGGAGCCAACAAACCAAAACTTCATTTGGACAAGAGCAAAAATGGATTCAATCTCATTCAAAAGATTCAACCTGCTCTGGATTCAACTTCTGAAGTATCCATCACGCCCATTAGAGGTGCAATTTGCCTCAGCTTCAACTTATCCAGTACAGTGATGCCTTGAGTTGAGAGTTTAATTTGTTCTCTGACTGAGCTCTTAACTCAGATTGCTCTTATTTCAAAGCAAACTTTCCAATTGAAATGCATTGATGATGGTCCATGATGTATCCAGTTCTGGTTTCGGCTGTTGCTTTTGTCGTTTGTGGAATTTTTGTTTTTGTCTGTTGGTGTGGACAACCATGTTCTTCTCCATTTTCCTGTAAGTGAGATTGTCTATTTTGTCCCAGTCCTGGGAATTCATCTTCTGGCTGATATTGATATGGAGATGCAGCAGTTCCTTGTCTGTGTTTGCGAGTTCTTTGCGGATGGTGTGGATTCTCTCTCTTAAGAGGTTGCGTCAACCAGATGTTCCCAGAAGACATCACGGCTCTGTTTCACCATTGCCTCACCACCAGTTACTTTCAGTGGGACAATGAATTCTACGAACAGAAAGATGGAGTAGCTATGGGGAGCCCTCTCAGCCCAGTCATAGCTAACTTCTACATGGAACACTTTGAAGAACAAGCCCTGGAGACAGCAACCAAAAAGCCCACGATATGCTACGTTCAGCAAAGGACAAGAGGGATCCTCTCACCTCTGCAGGAGTCTACCGTATACCATGCAGCTGTGGACAAGTCTACATAGGGACCACCAAACGCAGCGCCCAGACACGCATCAAGGAACATGAAAGGCACTGCAGACTACTTCAACCAGAGAAGTCAGCCATAGCAGAGCACCTGATGAACCAGCCTGGACACAGCATATTATTTGAAAACACAGAAATGCTGGACCACACCAACAACCACCATGTCAGACTACACAGAGAAGCCATTGAAATCCACAAGCATGTGGACAATTTCAACAGAAAGGAAGAGATCATGAAAATGAACAAAATCTGGCTACCAGTATTAAAGAACTCTAAAATTATAACAGCTAAACAACAGAGAGGAAGAAACCAGGCACAGATTAACACCTCCCAGCAACAGGTTTTCCCAGGTTCAGGCAGGCCTTCAAATGCTAATGAAGGTGATTGGCTAAACATTCACACCTATTGCAGCAGGGAAGAGCTCCTTGCCCCACCCCAGCCATTCCACAGATATATAAACCCATTGTCCTAATTCCAACAGACCTCTACCTCTGAGGATGCTTGCCATAGATGCAGGCGAAACGTCAGGAGAAATGCCTCTAGAGCATGGCCATATAGCCCGAAAAAACCCACAAGAACTGAATGTAATGTTAGTTCGTGCTACCATCAGAACTCAAAAACCACTGGGGGGATTGACACCAAATTTGGACACAACACACCTAACAGTCCAATTGATGTCCTCCACTCAAAAAAATTGATTTTGTCATTTGGGAATTGTCGTTGCTGAGATTTATAGTTTACCTACAATCAAAGAGCATTATGAACTCCACCAATGATGGAATTGGGCCAAACTTAGCACACAGGGCTCCCATGACCAACAGAAAAAACTGGAAAGGCTTGGTGGACATTACCCTTGAGTTTGGGAATTATAGTTCACCCACATCCAGAAGCACTGTGGACTCAAACAATGATGGATCTGGACCAAACTTGGCACGAATATTCCATATGCCCAAATATGAACACAGATGGAGTTTAAGGGAAATAGACCTTGACTTTCAGATGGGGAAGGAACTGATGGTATGCTCCAATTTGTTGTCCCTTTAAGACCTGAGCCTGCCAGCTTCCATTACATGACGTACCACTACTTCTGGCAGGGCTCCATGCTTAAAGGGATGGCAAAGTGGAGAATGCCACCATGGTGGCAATACAGTTGGCTTGAAGCAATGGGGGGAAGTTAGACAGTTGACACCTCCCATAGTGGGATGGCCCTGCAAGTAAGACAGGCGATGCGGGGCAATGGGTTCCCCATGCTCCCCAACGGCAATAGCTGGATTTGCCACAATGCATCGTGATTCTGGCGGCCAGTGTGAAGAGGTCATTGCTCTCTCCCCCTTCTCTCTTCATGAAGCAAAAAATACCTGGAATAAAAACAACACAAAATCAGCTAACCCAAAGTTCCTCAAAGTACACAAGAGCAAAGAGGACAGCAATCCCACTGTTACACCAGCTCCAATGGCTGCCAGTCTGTTACCAAGCACAATTCACAGTGCTGGATTTAGCCTATAAAGCCCTAAATGGTTCCAGCCCAGTTTACCTGTCAGAGTGTATCTCCCTTTATGAACCATCTCGGAGATTAAGATTGTCTGGAGAGGCCTTGCTTTTGGTCTCACCTCCTTTGCAGGCACGATTGGAGGGGACGAGAGGCAGGGCCTTTTCAGTAGTAGCCCCTTGGCTATGGACCACCCTCTCCAGAGGGATCAGATCAGTCCCTTCTCTCCTGGTTGTTAGGAAAAAAAATTAAGGCATGGCTTTGGGACTAAGCTTTTGACAAATAATTGGAGCAGTGCAATGTGATTGACAAATGGAACAGCCCTGGATTATGTTTTGGTTGGCGTGATTTTAATTGATGTTTTAATAATTGATGTTTTACTTGTTTGGTTTTAATTGTAATTGTTTATTTTATGTATGTATGGCACTGATTTTAAACTGCCTTAAACAGACAGGATTATTTTAAATATATGTGCTATTGTGGTTTTTAATGCTTATATTGTCTTGTTAATTTTATATTTATGCTGTTTTCTTTGTATGTATTGATTATGTTACTTGGAAACCGCTCTGAGTCCCCTTGGGGAGATAGAGCAGTATATAAAGTTTTGTTGTTGTTGTTGTTGTTGTTGATGA
This sequence comes from Anolis sagrei, assembly GCF_037176765.1. Lineage (NCBI taxonomy): Eukaryota > Metazoa > Chordata > Lepidosauria > Squamata > Anolidae > Anolis > Anolis sagrei. The sequence continues at coordinate 72,917,052 of NC_090025.1, read as the reverse complement.
ATTGTGGCCTGTTATAAGGCTGCCTTGAGGCCCTTTTGGGGTGAGAAAGGCAGGATATAAATATGGTAAATAAAATAAATCTCCCATAGTAGGATGAGGCATGGAGGCACAAGGCATGGAGGCTGCTCCCTTGAAGCCCTAAAGCCCTGTTCTCTTGTGCTAGTGCACCCCCTGGTGCTAGCTCTTAACTCAAAATGCTGCTCATATGTCAAAGTGAACTCTTGGCCAAATGACAGCTCTTAACTCAAAATGCTCTTAACTTGGGATGCTTTTTAAGTTGAGGTTCCACTGTATATTTATATTAATCCGTATTCTTCTTTGCCTTTTGTCTTTTGATTCATTCCTGAGTCCACTTCTGAATTTTGACTATATTCCCTAAAGCACATGTATCAAGGCCCATGGTTTGAATCCGGCCCATGATGTAATTTTATGTGGCTCCCCAGATGCTGGACTACAACTCATCTTTAGACATTCCTCATCATTAGACATGATTACTAGAGCCAATGGAAGTTGTGGAAGAGGCCTGAGGCTGGATCTATATCCCAGGATTGGATCCCAGATTATCTGTTTTGCACTGGATTATGTGAGTCTATACTGCCAGATAATCTGGGATAAGGAGATAACCTGGGATCAGATCCTGGGATATAGGGCAGTGTAGACCCCAGTTTATCTGCTTTGAGCTGGATTATATGAGTCTATACTGCTAGACAATCTGGGATAATATGGGTTCGGATCCTGGGATATAGGGCAGTGTAGATCCCAGATTATCTGTTTTCAACGGGATTATATGTGTCTACACTGCCAGATAATCTGGGATAAGGAGATAGCCTGGAACTGGATCCTGAGGTACAGGGCAGTGTAGATCCCAGATTATCTAATTTAAACTAGATTATATGAATCTACACTGCCAGATAATCTGGGAAAAGGACATAATGTGGGATTGTATCCTGGGGTACAGGGCAGTGTAGATCCCAGATTACCTGCTTTGGATTATATGAATCTACACTTCCAGATAATCTGGGATAAGGAGATAGTGTGGGATCTGATCCTCGGGTATAGGGCAGTGTAGATTATAATCTTTGAACCGGATTATATGAGTCTACACTGCCAGATAATCTGGGATAAGGAGATAACCTGGGATTGGATCCTGAGATATTGGGTAGTGTAGATACCAGATTATCTGCTTTGAATCGGATTATATGAATCTACATTGTCAGATAATCTGGGATAAGGAGACAACCAGGGATTGGATCCTGGGATATAGGGCAGTATAGATCCCAGATTGTCTGATTTGAACTAGATTATATGAATCTACACTGCCAGATAATCTAGGATAGGAGATAATGTGGGATTGGAACCTGAGGTATAGGACAGTGTAGATCCCAGATTAACCGCTTAGAACTGGATTATATGAATCTGCACTGCCAGATAATCTGGGATAAGAAGATTACCTGGGATTGGATCTCGGGGTATAGGGCAGTATATATCCCAGATTGTCTGATTTGAACCGGATTATATGAGTCTACACTGTCAGATAATCTGGGATAAGGAGATAATGTGGGATCAGATCTTGGGATACAGGGTTGTGTAGATGCAGCCTAAAACACCGCCTACAGCAGCGGATCTTCCCCCTCCCATCCAGACCCTGCTTAGCATTCAAAGTCTGGTAGGACCTGTCACTTCATGGCTAAGCTCCCAAATTGGAGCTGCAAAGCACAAGCAAGCCTTTTCTGCATATAAACACACAAGGCAGCGTGCCTTTCCCTCCCCGCCGAACCCCAACAGTGGTACATTCCTGCTTCGGGAGCCCGAAATCGAGCGCTACCACTGGAGGGCGGGGGGGGGGGGATGCGCCTCTTGGGTCCAGGCACCGCCCCTTTCTCTCCGCCTCCCTTCCTCCTCCTCTTGTCTCTCTCCACTCCCGGCAGGATGCAGGCTGAGCGGCGGGGAGCCGAGCCCGGAGGAGGAGGAGGAGGAGGAGGAGGAGGCTGAGGCGGGTCCCTCCCTGCCTCCTACCGGCCGGTGCAGGTAAGGAAGAGGGGCGGGGGGCGGCCGCAGTGGCTCCGTCCTTGGGACGGCTTTGGAGTTGCGCGCCTCTTCGGAGGCATACGGTAGCATTGGTCCCTCAGGGGAGAGAGAGCAGGGGAAATAGAGAGAGAAGGCTGCTTTGGACGCCTTGGGATGCTGGGGGAGGACGTCCCAGTCATCCTCCTGGTGTGATCTATGGGGATTTGTCCTCTTCCCCTTTCTGCCTTGCTTGCCAATGCCCTCTTTCCTGCAGCAACTTCTCTATTGCCACCCCCCCCCCCCCCACCTGCTTCTTCCTTTCCTGGCTTGGCTTGATTTTCAAGTTCCTCCCACTGCTTGAGATCTTAAAATAGAGCCCATCTTTTGGAGAGAGGTGTGGGTGGGGATGGCACTGGATCTCCACTACCATTATAGGGCCATGTAATGCAGCTCTGCATCATTTGGCAGTGGAGATCCAACCTCACAGATTGGCACAAGCTTTGGATGCTCTGTAGCCTCTTCCTTGGCTAGAAACTACAGGCAGACCCCACATTGTGAGCAAGATATATTTGTTTATATCCCATTTTATCTGTCCATAGAGACCCCTGTGAGCTGCTGAAATTGCTGACCAAAAGGTTCAAATCCTAGGAGCGGGGTGAGCTCCTGCCATTAGCCCCAGCTTCTGCCAAGCTAGCAGTTCGAAAAGATGCAAATGTGAGTAGATCAATATGTACCGCTCTGGCAGGAAGGTAACAATGTAATATAATAATGGAGCCCGCAGTGGCACAGCAGGTTAAACCACTGAGCTGCTGAAATTACTGACCAAAAGGTTTCAGGTTTGAAGCCAGGGAGCATTGTGAGCTCCTGCCGTTAGCCCCAGCTTCTGCCAACCTAGCAGTTCGAAATCATGCAAATGTGAGTAGATTAATAGGTACCGTTCTGGCGGGAAGGTAATAATGTAATTTAGTAATAGAGCCTGCAGTGGCGCAGCAGGTTTAACCGCTGAGCTGCTGAAATTGCTGACTGAAAGGTTGCAGATTCGAAGTCAGGGAGCATTGTGAGCTCCTGCCGCTGGCCCCAGCTTCTGCCAAGCTAGCAGTTCGAAAACATGCAAATGTGAGTAGATCAATAGGTACCGTTCTGGCGGGAAGGTAATAATGTAATTTAGTAATAGAGCCCGCAGTGGCGCAGCAGGTTTAACCGCTGAGCTGCTGAAATTGCTGACTGAAAGGTTGCAGATTCGAAGTCAGGGAGCATTGTGAGCTCCTGCTGTTGGCCCCAGATTCTGCCAACCTAGCAGTTCGAAAACATGCAAATGTGAGTAGATCAATAGGTTCCGCTCTGGTGGGAAGGTAATAATGTAATATAGTAATGGAGCCCTCAGTGGCGCAGCAGGTTAAACCGCTGAGCTGCTGAAATTACTGACTGAAAGGTTGCAGATTCGAAGCCAGGGAGCATTGTGAGCTCCTGCCATTAGCCCCAGCTTCTGCCTACCTAGCAGTTCGAAAACATGCAAATGTGAGTAGATCAATAGGTTCTGCTCTGGTGGGAAGGTAATAATGTAATATAGTAATGGAGCCCGCAGTGGCACAACCGGTTAAACCACTGAGCTGCTGAAATTGTTGACTGAAAGGTTGCAGGTTTGAATCCGGGGAGCGGCGTGAGATTCTGCCACTAGCCCCAGCTTTTGCTTTTGCCACTAGCCCGTTATCTGTCCATATGAAGACTCAATGTATCTCACAATCAAAAACGTTACAACTTCAAATATGCAATAATAAAACAGTATATATGTATTATTATATATTATCAGTAGTCATTATATTTAATATATTAGTATTACTATGTCAAAGGTAAATGTTTCCCCTTGACATTAAATCTAATCATGTCCGACTCTGGGGGTGGTGCTCATCTCCATCTCTAAGCTGAAGAGCCGGTGTTGTCCATAGATGCCTCCAAGGTCATGTGGCCGGTATGGTGGCATGGAGCACCGTTACCTTCCCGCCGAAGTAGTACCAATTGATCTATTCACATGTGCATGTTTTCAAACAGCTAGGTTGGCAGAAGCTTGGGCTAACAACGTCAGCTCACCCCATTCTCCGGATTTGAACTGCTGACCTTTCGGTCAGCAAGTTTAGCAGCTCAGCGGTTTAACCCGCTGCACCACCAGGGGCTGTTACTATATTACATTATTATTATTATATATGATTATTTTGTATTATTATTAGTATAATATTGTATTATGTTATATCATCAATATTATTTGTATATACCATATATTATATTATCACCATAGTACAATGTTAGTATTATACTTTACTATATTGTAGCACAAGAGTGAACAAGAGGTGTGTTCTTAAATTGAATTTGTATGGAAGTGAGAAACGGGAATTTCAAAAAGTGTAATTCCCACTACATATGTACACACACACATATTTAACAGTGTAGATCCAGCCTTTTTACACACAGGCACACACATTTGGCAGTGCATCATTTGGCAGTGTAGATCCACCCTTGTAGATCCACCCCAGGCTGTGAACAAGATAGATTCTGTAGGTTTGCTCTTAAATTGAATGTGTATGTAAGTGAGAAATGGGAGTGTAACTCCCACCATTGAATGTTTGCCATAAAGTTATTGTGTGTGTGTGTGTGTATAGTGTGTGTGTGTGCATGCTTTGGATCACATAGGGAAGGGTTAATACCCTTGTGGTTTTTGTTTTGCTGTCTGTGTTCCTGTTCAGAAGATTTTACCTCACTTTACGTCTCCGTGATTTGTATTTTGACAAATTTGGCTTCTGGATTGGTGCGAAAGCTTCAGTGGAGACCCCTTTCCCCCATGATAACAGTTTCAGAAGTGAATTTCCCTCCCTGGGGGTAGATTTCTCTTGTTTCCTGTTGTTCCACCCCCGTTCTTAACTGTGAGTCATTTGTAAGTCAGATGTTTGTAACTCGGGGACTGCCTGTACACTGCTTTTTCACAGTGACTATAAGATCCCATGTAAATTGCATTATGATCACTAGTATTTCACCACTCAATGGGGGGTGGGGTGCCTGTTACTGATTCTTTTTTAAAAATATTGATAGGTTTTTAATACATAAAAACAAGAAAGAAAAAAAAGTGGGGAGAGAGGGTCTTAGGGGAAGGTGAGAGTAAAAACACTGGGGAGAAGAGGGGAGGGATGGGTTCTAGATGTAAGGGGGGAAGGGTACATGGGGGAAGGGTAATAAACTGGGGAGAAGAGGGGAGGGATGGGTTCTAGGTGTAAAGGGGGAAGGGTACATGGCAGAAGGGTAATAAACTGGGGTGAAGAGGGGAGGGATGGGTTCTAGGTGTAAGGGGGGGAAGGGTGGATAATGGAGGGTTGGGGAAGGGCAGAGGGGGAGTTCTTCCGTTTATCTTCATAGTGGTTTTCTCCAATTTGTTGGTCTTTACTTCTTCGTATTTTTACCTTCTTTTCTTCTTTCTTCTTGTGGTGGCTCTGTCTGCCTTAATGTTTATAGTCCATTTTATATCAGTAGTTTCATTTTGTTATCTTTAATCCAAGTTTTTTTTAGCAAAGTCCAGTCAGTCATCTTAATACATTTGTTCTGTGTCTTTGTAAAAAAGTCAGTTTATGTCTTTGATTTTCTCTATCCATTCCTCTTTCTGGGGTCTTAATTTTTGTCTCCAGGTCCTTGCATATACAATTCTTGCCGCTGTTGTCATATAAATAAATAGTTTGTCTTCATTGGAGTCTGGTTATAGATTAGTCATTCCTAAAAGAAAAGCTTCCGGTTTTAGTGGAATTTTTTTCTTTAAGATCTTTTGACATATCTCATGTATCTGTTTCCAAAAAGCTGTGGCTGTTTTTGCATGTCCACCATATGTAATGGAATGATCCTTTACACTCTCCACATTTCCAGCATTTGTCGTTTATATTTTTAGTGAATTTGGCTATCTTCCTCGGTGTCATGTACCTGTTGTGACTCAGTCTGAGCCTGAGCTTTCTGAGCTTGAGTTTCCTCAGGACCAGGAGGATGATGGGTTACAGATTTCTGAACATGTTCCTGTTGCAGAGGCAGACAGTGTTGATACTGAAGAAGAGACGGCATTTCTGTTTCCCAGAGAAAGGAATGTTGATTTAAGTGATACTTCACAACTGCAAGTGGAGGAGTCGGCCGCTCCATCTGTGAGCTCAGTGCCTCTCGATTCCCAGAGTGACCAGTCCCAGGATAATGAGTTATTCAGTCTTGAAGGTGATGGAGATTTGATTAGGAAGGACCGTTTTCACTTAAGAGTACGCCGAAGTGCTCAGCTTGCTAACAAACGGGAAGTTCAAGGTCAACGTAATGCTTTCGTGCTGGGGAAACATTTAACGATCTGATTGAAGTCAATCCTTTGTCAGTGCAATGTTGCTTACACTCTGTTAACTTCTCTGGAATTGCCCTGGCTTTTGGGGAAAGCTTTTGATCTTGGTTTTTGGGGACTTTGTCATGCTGCCATGGAGTCTTGTTTGACCAATGCTTCATGGTATTTGCCTTTGGGCCTTGAAAACTTTGCCTTTGCATTTAAGACTCTGTTTTGGCTATTGAACTTTTGCAACTTTATTTCTATGTTTATGATTTTGCTTTTTCTTCAATAAACTACAAAACCTACAGCCTTGGTGTGGGGTGGTGTTCTGAGCAAGGTGAATTTACCCTGAGTTGCGACAGTACCTTTGATGTCCAATTTTCTTTCAAATCATATGCATATGTGTATTTTGTTTTTTATTCCATATCACTTCCCAGTCCTCCAATAGTATACTTTTTCCTATGTCTCTGGCCCATTTAATCATGCAGTCCTTAATTTGTCCCTTTTCCATACTCAAATATAGTAATTGTTTATAGATTTTTGTGATTATTTTTTTTTCCACTTTCAAAAATCTTTTATTTTTTTTTAAAAAATATATTGATAGGTTTTAAATACATAAAAACAAGAAAAAAATGGGGGGAGAGGGTCTTTTCGATGCTCGCCTCTGATTCGTTGGCTCGAGAGAACTTGAATTGGGTGCCTGGCCAATTTCCAGATCGCTTTCCCTCTTTGCTCTGTATTGCTATTATGTCCCAGCTCTATTAAAGTGGCAGGATGCGTATTGATTTCCCTGTATGGCTACTCTTTCTGTATGGAAAAAGCAATAGCACACTATTGCCTGTAATGGAGAGGCAAGACTAGATTTACAGGTAGTGACATGTAAATTGATATTTTGGTCACAAATTTTCCCACCCATCTTCATACAGTTGGGATCACTCACTGTACAGGAAAATCAGTATGGTGGCGTTAGATGTACCAAAGAGATGTACATCTGATGCAGGTACAATTATTTTATATTCCCCTCCGTAGCTCGGTGCTGGGATTTGTAGACAGTAATGTGATAATAATGTTGTATGTCTGGCGTTCAGATTGCAATCGGTGGCAGGTGGCCAGAGGATGCCTTGCTTGTTCCTCCTTCTGTTGCTGGTCTTGTGTTTGCATAGCTGTGCACTGACTATGTTTTCTTTCCATGCAGCATCACAGCCATATGCTGCCCTCTTGAACCCTCCCGTTGTCGATCTGTTTCCTCAACAGCGTTTTCCATAGTTTCTTTTTTCTTCCTATTGTTTTGAAAGTTTGCATTATGGCAGTTTTGTAGACCATCCTAAAGCGTGTTAGGTGTGTCAAGGGATTATCAGGGCCTGGGAGCAGAAACGTATTAATGCAGAACAATAAACCTGCGGCACTAGCAACGTGAAACAATACATAATTACATAATGGAAGTGTGTGCGACAGAATGGCCGTATACAATTACATCTTAATGCCGAAGTTCAGAGTTAATTTAATGCGGAAGGAAAACTTATTGAATCGGACTTTTCAATGCTTTATCATATTTATTAATCATGGTATTGAAATTTAATTATAACATCTTTTAAAAGAATACTTAATTTTCACAAACCTTAATCCAAGAGTTGCATCTAGTAAATAACCAGGCTTTGATTTCCCACTCAGACCCCTTCTACACTGCCAAACAATCCACATTATCTGCTTTGAATTGGGTTATCTGAGTCTACACTGTTATATAATCCAGTTCAAAGCTGAGAATCTAGATATTACATGGCAGTGTAGTAGGGGTCTTAGTTTGTAAGGCCAGATCTGTTGGTTATACTTTTGGAGGACTCTAACTCATACGGCTGCTGAATTGGCACAAATGCCTACCAACAACAAAAGTCATGTGGATAATGGTTTGAAGCATGTAGAACTGCCACGTAATATCTAGATTCTCTGAAACAAATGACATTTTTTCCAAATTGGATTTAAAGCTAAACTGGTCAAGTTTATGCGTTTTGGATTATCTGCTTTGAATTGAGTTATCTGAGTCTACACTGTTATATAATCCAGTTCAAAGCAGACAATCCAGTTTTTATATGTCAGTGTAGAAGGAGCCTCAGTCATGGAAACCCATTTGGTGACCTTGATTGAATCACGTTCTCTCAGCTTCAGAATTTGGAAAGGCATGATCTTTCAGAGATCATAACCTTTTGGAAAATCAGGAATCTCCAGAGCCTTTTGGAAGCGTGACCCTTTTGGACATTAATTGGTATTCAAGCTATTTGGAATAACCATAGCCTTTTGTAAAGTATGATCTTCCCAAGAAGAGTTCAATACTCATTTGAGTGAATCGTCTCCTTAGTGCTAAATATTCACTAGTATTCATGCAAGGCAAATTAGGCTTCTCAGTTGTTAGACTGATGTACCTGGGCATCTCTGAACTGTTAGGAACAAAGAACAACATACATAGCATATCTTCAGAAGTGTTATTTCAGTTGCCCAAAAAACATCTACTCTCCCATAAATATATTGCTTTTAAATCATGCTCTCAAGAGACCAAAAAGTAACACAGTTGATTTACTTACAAACTTCATGTATTTAGTATACAGGTATATTTCTTATTGGTTAATAGTTTAAACAGTAAGTTCTTTAAAGTCTTTTGTTGTATACTGACTAACACTCTCTTCAGTCTAATACATTACTGAACATTGACTCAATAAAGACTATTCATTCTGATACTGACTGAATTCTAAACTGCACAGTACTTCTGATGCAAACTCAATACTGATTTCTGATGCAAAACTCTAAACTGTACTGACTTCTGATGTAAAACTGGCTTCTAAAACGGAGTCTAAGTCAGAATAGTCCCAGATCTGGTCACATGGTCTGCAGTCCCTCCCACAACCTCAAACAACATAGAGTTAAGGAAAAGCTGCATATCAATATATACATACAATATAGTAAGCAAAAATCCTAGGTTTGCCATAATTTGGAAATCAATTGAAGGCAAACAATAACAAACAATGCTTAGCGGAGTACATTTTCTACATGTTATCTACGTCTCTTGAAAGAGACAGCAATCTTCCTTTTGTTTTGCAAATAGATGCAATTCTCTCATGTTCAAAAGAAAGATGAAATTACCTGTGAGTTATATTTTTGTGTGGATATAATATTTCACTTTTTTCAAGATAGCATTTGTTTCCATCTTATGTCATGCTTTTCTAGGCACATTTCATAAAACTGTTATATGGAGTTATAAATATATGCTTATATATTTACTTGTTTGTTTATATATGTGCAGTTTATTGTGCGTTTCTTATTTTTCTCAGTAAGGACAAATAGGCTGAGAGATCGCTTTTATCCTAGAGCTGTGACTATATTGAACTGTGTGGTTTCACGCAGATGTGGCATTAGGGGTTGTGCAATTGGGTGCTTTGTATTCTATTTTGTACATATATAATGTGATTGGGGATGGCATTCAATTTTGTTGCACGATGTACTATGACAATAAAGTTATTCTATTCTGTATGTTCTGAACATCTTATTCATTAGTCATGTTCGGTGGTGAATTTTCTTCCTATAGACCAGTGGTTTCCAACTTTTTTTTACTACTTTGACCAGGGACCACTCTCCAACATTAGTACCAAAGAGTTACAAATCAGTTTTTGGTCTACTTTAGATTCGGTTTGGTTATTTGGGATGCTGATCCAGAAAATTGCTTTGGATAGACCACATCAGTTCTAGTTTCTGAGGCAGAACATATGCCATCCAGTAGTTGCCATCTGCTCGCCCACAGAAAACAATATTTAATGAGCCTCGGCACTATAAGAGGGTTTTGTGAGACCAGTTGCTCTCATTGCAACAGTGTAGTAACACTGAGGCCATGGACTATATTTTAGTTCTTGCGGACCACTGGTGGTCCCTGGACCACAGGTTGGGAACTACTGCTATAGACTTTTGGGAAGCATGTTTTCTATTAGGAGTGAGAAAAGTCTTCTGTTTCAAGAGAGTCTTTGAGCAAAGGTCATGAAGCATTCTTTGGATTCATAGCAGACTCTTAGCAATTAGCTTTTAAACTGTTGATTGAATTTGTATAACACCTTTATTTTAATGGAAATGGCCCTGAAGGCTAATCCAGTCATAGGAAAGGGTATGATTTCAAAACATTCATAGGAAAGGGTATACATTCAAAATATATATCCAAAAATACAATAATTATGAATACCTAACATCCTTATGCCAACATCCTTATATTTCCAGCCTTAATATTTATTAAATAAAGTTTTTTTCTCCTTTCCCAAAGTATTGCATATATACAGAAAACTGTGTAGGTAATAGGGAAATTTCTCTAGAGGTGCTCAAAAATAAATCTAATCCCTGTTTAATGTTTTGTCAAAGCCTTTCATGGTAGGAATCACTGGGTTGTTGTGAGTTTTCCAGAATGTATGGCTATGTTCCAGAAGCATTATCTCCTAAAGTTTCACCCACATCTATGGCAGGCATCCTCAGAGCCCAAACACAGCACTTAAACACGAATCAAGGAACATGAAAGGCACTGCAGACTAATTCAACCTGAGAAGTCAGCCATAGCAGAGCATCCTGAAGATAGCATATTATTTGAGAACACTGACATGCTGAACTATTCTAACAACTACCATGCCAGACTACACATACAGAGAAGCCATTGAAATCCACAAGCATGTGGACAATTTCAACACAAAGGAGGAAACCATGAAAAGGAACAAAATCTAGCTGCAAGTTTTAAAAAACTATAGAACCTGGACAGTAAATAAAGAGCAACACTCAAAAAGCAGGGCCAGCTATCACCTCCAAAGGATTCCCCCAGGCAGCAGTTAGTCAGGCTTTGAAGCTACAAGGCCATTAAATGCAAATCAAGGTGGCCAATTGCAACATTCATGCTTGCCTCAAGCAGACGAGAGTTCTTTCTCCCACCATGGACGTTCCATAGATATATAAACCCCACTTGCCTAGTTTCCAACAGATCCCTCAACCTCTGAGGATGTGCGTGAAATGTCAGGAGAGAATGCTTCTGGAACATGGCCATACAGCCCGGAAAACTCGCAGCAGCCCACTGTTCCCTGTTTCTTAAGTTTTATCAAGTGAGTATTATTTGAGCACTGGGCATTTGCCTTTCTGCTTGATTGATTTTATATACTTAGTTTTAAACATGCTAGACCCTTATGCTTAGGTTGTTGCTCTTTTGCACAAATTTGCTGTACATTTTTACAAAATACCCTTGGGCTTTTCCACCCTATGGCATGCATGTGTTCACTCTGTCCCATTATATTCTCTGTCTGTATGTTTTTGAGGTAATGCAGTAGAAATGTATAAGTCAACTAAATGCAAAAGGACCTTTTCATTCTGCAGCTGCAGAAAAAGAATTTACAAATCAGGTCATTCATTATTTTTTTTTCCGTTTGGAAAGAAAGAGGTGAATGGAATAATTTCAGTATTGCTGCTAGAGCTGAGAAGGAACCGAGGGGAAAAAATCCACCTGACTCATCCTTATTTCACCTCTGCCTGGGAGCAATGTGAACTCTGCGTATGACTTGAGTCTTGGCATGAATGAATCAGGATTCCAAAATAGATCTTTTTGGAGGGGGTGGGGATCAGATGTTACACAATCTTTTCAAAGCTATTTTAAAAACTCAGCTTTAAAAAGATTTCTAATTGCTTTTGTTATATGCTGAGAGACTATTTCCAAATTCTGAGCCTTTGTGTGAGTATTTAATGTAATAAAAACCACACACAACGCATGCAGAAATAATACTGGTGGTTGTTAAGGAATGGGTGCTAGAAACGGAACTAAAAAGTAAGTATCTGAAAACATTTCCTTTTGCATGTGACTACATAACAGACATATAAACATCACCTTGCATATGAAATTATTTATTTATGTATTTATTTATTTACAGTATTTATATTCTGCCTTTCTCACCCCACAGGAGACTCAGGGCGGATCACAATACACATATACATGGCAAACATTCAATGCCATAGACCAGCGGTCCACAAACTTTTAAAACAGAGGGCCAGATCACAGTCCCTCAAACTGTTGGAGGGCCGGATTATAATTTGAAAAAACCATGAATGAATTCCTAGGCACACTGCACATATCTTATTTGTAGTGCAAAAAAAAAAAACACTTAAAAACAACACAATAATTAAAATGAATAACAATTTTAAGAAGTATAATTTAACTTGATTTACGAGGGCATAAAAATCTCCAGGAAGTATGCAAAGAATGACGAAGTACTTAATTAATGTCACAAACGGACGGTGAAGCGACAGCTCCCCTGGTAGCCAGAAGCTGGAATGTTAAATAGCCTCTGAGTGTCTGTCTATATATGTTATGTGTCTATGGCATTGAATGTTTGCCATGTATATGTACATTGTAATCCGCCCTGAGTCCCCTGTGGGATGAGAAGGGTGGAATATAAATACTGTAAATAAATAATAAATAAACTTCTTAGTATTTCAATGGGAAATGTAGGCCTATTTTTGGCTGATGAGATAGGATTGTTGTTGTTATGTGGTTTCAAGTCGTTTCAGACTTAGGTTGACCCTGAGCGAGGGCCAGGTAAATGACCTTGGAGGGCCGTATCCGGCCCCCTGGCTTTAGTTTGAGGACCCCTGCCATACACAGACAACATATATAGACAGACACACAGAGACTATTTAACTTTCCAGCTTCATGAGGGTATGCTTTGAATTCGGTCACCGGGGGAGCTGTTGCTTCAGTGTCCACTTGTGACACTGAGGGAGTACTTCCTCATTCTTTGCATGCTGCTGGAGATTTTTTTAAATTGTGTCGTAAATTAGTTAAATTAGCCTCCCCGCATAAGCGATATCTAAATTTCCTACTTGACAGATGCAGCTGTCTTTTGGGCTGCAAAGGTCGACAGCAAGTTAGACAATGGTCAGGAGCTTACTTCTACCCGGGCTGGCTTTGAACTCATGACCTTTCAGTCAGTAGTGATTTTAATGCTGCTGACTCCCAACCAGCCTCACCACAACCCGGTTACTGACAGATATACCAGCAATCCACTCACCAGCCATTTCCCATCTTATCAAACTCAGGCACAACTCTGCCATTTCATTTGGTGACTCAAAGATAAAGGTCTTCAATCCCTTACTAACATGGATGAGGTGCTCCTACCAGTTGAAAGTCCAAAGGAATATCTTTCCAGAGATACAGAGCCAGGTCTTGAAAGGATCAGCCTTAACAAGCACATGTGCTGGTGAAATGGATAATAATCCTTTGCCCGTAAATCTAGGAATTCAAGATTCTAATAAATCTACTTGGGCAGCACTTTATAGAAACTTATCATATCACCAGCTACACCAGTTTTCATATTCATCTTTTAAAGCTTCAGTTGCCATCATAAACCAGCAGTTATTATTCTTTATACTACATAGAACAAGCAGTCTAGGGTCTGTGAAAACGTGTAGACCAGGGGTCCTCAAACTAAGGCCCGGGGCCCGGATGCGGCCCTCCAAGGTCATTTACCCGGCCCTCACTCGGGGTCAACTTAAGTATGAAACTATTTGAAAGCCCACAATAACAACAACAATCCTATCTCATCAGCCAAAAGCAGGCCCACACTTTCCATTGAAATACTAATAAGATAATGTTAAAATTGTTCTTAATTTTAATTATTGCATTGTTTTAAAATATTTTTGCACTACTAATAAGATATTTGCAGTGTGCATAGGAATTCATTCATGTTTTTTCGAGTTATAATCCGGCCCGCCAACAGTTTGAGGGACTGTGACCTGGCCCTCTGTTTAAAAAGTTTGTGGACCCCTGGTGTAGACTATGGATTACATTCTGGAAGAATAGTAATACATAAAAATAAACATATAGACTGAGAAATCTGACCTAAGAAATGACAGTAGTACAAAAGCAGTGGGCAACATTGCAACCTCCCAAGACAGTTTGTTACTAAGCCTGAAGGTGCTGTTCTAAAGCAAAGGCATTTCAGGCCCTATCTACACTGTCATGTTAAATCCAGATTATCAGCTTTGAATTGGATTATATGGCAGTGTAGACTCATATGATCCAGTTCAAAACAGATAATGTGGATTATCTGCTTTCATAATCTGGATTATATGTCAGTTTAGAAGGACTCTGCTTTAGAACAGCACCTTCAGGCTCTGGGGGTTGGTGCTCATCTCCATTTCAAAGCCGAAGAGCCGGCGTTGTCCATAGACACATCCAAGGTCATGTAGCCAGTATGACTGCATGGAGCGCCGTTACCTTCCCACCGGAGTGGTACCTATTGATCTACTCACATTTTCTGCCTTGATATTCTGGGGGCCCTTCCACACAGCACTATATCCCAGAATATCGAGGCAAAGAATCCCACATTATCTGAGTGTGGATCCAGATAACCCAATTCAAAGCCGATATTGTGGGATATATTCTGCCTTGATATTCTGAGATATAGGGCTGTGTGGGAGGACCCTTGAAGACAAACACAAAGATTCATACTATGTACTTCATCTAGGCCTGATCTACACTTTGAACTGCATTATAATGGTCATTATAATGGTCATTATAATGCATTATAAGTTTTAACTGAATTTTAATGATCAGTGTAGACTCATGTAATGCAGAGTTCTTCTAAACTGACATATAATCCAGATTATGAAAGCAGATAATCCACATTATCTGTTTTGAACTGGATTATATGAGTCTACACTGATATATAATCCAGTTCAAAGCAGATAATCTGCATTTTATATGGTGGTGTGGATGGGGCTGCAAACTGAAACACATTGAACTTGATTATATGAGTTTACACTGCCATATAATCCAGATTATCAAATCAAATAATCCATATTATCTGATTTGAATTGAATTCAAATCAGTGCCAGTGCTACACTGCCAGATAATCTGGGATAAGAAGATAATCTAGGATCAGATCCTGGGACACAGAACAGTGTAGATTTAGGTCCCTTCTAAATCACCATGAAATCCAGATTATCAAAGTAGATAATCCATATTATCTGCTTTGAACTGGATCATATGCAAAGGATTTTCCCAGGCAGGAACAAGCCACACCTTGCTAATGCTAATCAAGGTGGCCAATTGAAACATTCACACCTAGTTCCAACAGACAAGATTTCTTTCTCCCATCCTGGACATACCACAGATATATAAACCCAGTTTTCCTAGTTTCCAACAGACCTCACAACCTCCGAGGATGCCTTTCACAGATGCAGGCGAAATGTCAGGAGAGAATGCTTCTAGAACATGGCCATACAGCCCAAAAAACCTACAACAACCCGGTGATTCCAGCCATGAAAGCCTTCGACAATACATTGAATACAGCTACATTTTGAAAACTCATTAACAATGCAACTCAATTCAACATTTCATGCATCTGATGGACTGTGGGAAAGCTTGTATGATAATGCACCTCTCAGCCTTTAAGGTGCTACAAAGCTCTCTTGTTTTGACCATAATCTGGAGTTTTCAACCACATTGACAAAGTTTTATCCTCGATCCAAAAGAAGCAACTGAATTCCCTCACGAATGTCTCTTCCATTCAATCCTTTGTACAAAACTAGATCCTAAACTTGGTAAGCATTGTAATTTAAATGCAGTGTACCAAGGGAACACTGAATAATTAATTGGTGATGAACTTAATTCAATGCTATTTTGTTAATATTTAATACTGTTTCAGTAGGTTAGATAATAAAATCTAATCTAAAACAACAGCTTGGAAGTTGAGATGAATACTTCAATGCATGAATCATCCGCAGCAGATAATATATTCCTTCACATTAAAAAGTCAGTGGCAGCGAGTACACTTTTAATTAGCCCGGCAACATCAAAGAATAATCACAGTACTTTTAATCTTGTTGTGAACAGAAAGATATAAAAAAAGATAAGCATCAACTATAATTGCCACACTATATAAAGACTATCAATAATTCAGCGTATGCCATAGTTTTTAGCTCAGAGAGATTTTCGATCATTAGAGAATGATTGTAGTATTGATGCTGATGAAATGCACATTGAAATCTCGGTTTGAAACTCAATTACAAATCTTTCTTATTTAGTTTGTTGGGAAAGGATTAGTCTTCCCCCTGACACAAAGTTCATTTGTTTTCGAAAATTGAATAATGACTGGCAAGAATAAAGCACTCCCAAGATATTCCTAGCCTAACAGACTGCATAGTAGTTAAAATTGATATTGATATATATATATAAACTTTCTGCTAGCCATGAACCATTTAAGGGCACAAAATTAAATTAGGTAAAGCCAGCCAGTTTTAGAAGTTTTTTTTCGTGTCAGGAACGACTTGAGAAACTGCGAGTTGCTTCTGGTATGAGAGAATTGGCCGACTGCAAGGACACAACGGAAAAACCCTGACACGATGAAAAGAAAAAGTAGCTATTACTACTTTTGTATTAGCCTATAACTATTCTGTTTATTCCAGGGCCACAACCAGAAAAAAAATCGAGGAGGGTTTTGAAAAAAAATTTTTTTAGCGAATTATGAAGAGTAGTTCCATAACACAAAATAATTTAAATAGTATGGTTCATTCTATATTTTATATAGACTTAAATAAAACAATTTTCTGGTCTTCTTCATGGGGGGGGGGGGGTGTCAAATCCCTCCCATGTCTTAGGCTTTGCCTGCTAGTTATGTGTGGGCCAACATGGTTGCTTCCACTATATCAGCTCTTGCTGCAAGTAATGACTGTGAATAAATTGACAAAATTTACTAGTGATCGTGCTTGCAGTTCTGGAGGGACTCGTTTAATTTTTGCTTCTCATAGACTTAGCACAAGGATTTGGTTAACCAGTTAAAATTCATGAGTAAATTCATGAGTTTTTCTAACCTGAAAAATTTCTGGGGGAGGGGGGTGTTCCAGGAGTTGCGTATGACGTCAGTAGACAGTCCATGTTACGCAGCCATAAAACAGGGTTCAGAGGACAATCTATATAAATAAAAATGTCATGTTCGTTTGTGGGATTAACATAACTCAAAAACCACTGGATGAATTGATATCAAATTTGGACATAATACACCTATTAGGCCAATGAATGACCATCACTCATAAAAACACTGAAAAACACAGTGGAAGGGACTCAAAAAGCCAAAAAAGCAAAAAGATGCTACAGCGCATGCACAAAAATGACTCCCCAGCCAAAAAAGCCAAAAAAAAACCCAAACAAAAAACCACGCGCACACACACAATAGCATATCCACACTGTCTTCTGGACTACAGCTCCCAGCATCCCCTAGACCAGGCCCTTTAGGGGAGGAGGATGATCCAAATGCACTGCTTCCAAGCTGCAAGTTTTCTTCTCCTTGGATTTCTTTGAGAGCATCCCAATCCCTGCATATTTCCAATTTCCTATTCCTAGGCTGCAACTCCCAGCAATCCTCCAGATAGATAGATTAGATAGACGTAGGTAGGTAGATAAATCGATCAGTAGGACTGCTGGGAGTGGCAGTCCAAGAATAGGTAGAGAAGGAAGAAAGGGGAGGAAGAGGAAAGGAAAGAAAGAGGGGAGAAAGGGAAGAGAAGGGGAGAAGGAAAGAAAAAAGGAAAGGAAGGAAGAAAAAAAAGAAAGAAGGAAAGAGAGAAAAGAGGAGAAAGAGGGAGGGAAGGTTGGCCACAGCAATGCATGGCAGGTACAGCTATCTGGAAAATAAATTGTGCTGGAATGAAAAAACATAGATCCAAATAAATATAAGAAGGATCTGATTGTAATTGTTTGCTGGATTGGGTCTAAAGAGTATATTAACTAGCTGCTTCATCTGTAGACACACAAACACATATAAGTATCTGCTCCATTCTGCAGGAAGGTTAGATAGATTGCTAGATAGGTGGATAGATGGATAGACAGACAGATAGATAATAGACTGAAGCCCCTTCCACACATCTGAATAAAAGCCCACATTTTCTGCTTTGGACTGGGATATATGGCAGTGTGGACCCAGGGCCCTTCCACACAGCCCTATATCCCAGAACACCATGGCAGAAAATCCCACATTATCTGAGTATGGACTCAGATAACCCAGTTCAGTGGGATTTTCTGCCTTTATATTCTTGGATATTGAACTGTGTGGAAGGGCCCTTAGATAACCTAGTGGCATCTTGGTCTCCCTGCAGATGTCCAGGTCCTCAAATACTCTCTGCTTCATTTGGAAATAAACATGGACAATGTTTATTTGTATGGAGAAACAATGTTAACTCTTATCACACATTGTAATGGCCATGGGAAAAGGTCGGATCCAGCTCCTACCATTAGTCAGAGTGAAATGATTGACTCGGGCAGCAAATTAGGGGTGTCATGAAATTTATTTATTTATTTATTTATTAATGCACTTGTATACCGCTAATATCTCAGCCTAAATCGGCGACTCATTGCGGTTTACAACATTTAAAAAACAATATTCAGTTAAAAGCATAAAACACATATACAGTACAAATTATTGGGCCACCAATAACAATCCTATGCATCTCATAACTGGAATCGTAATCCAAAATTCATCGTCCGTGTATAACCAATCCTTAGTCATCACAATTCGTTACAACGGATTAACCGAATGCTTGTTTAAACATCCATGTCTTCAATCTTTTCCGAAACACCATCAGCGAAGGGGCTGATCGTACCTCTATGGGGAGGGTGTTCCAAAGCCGGGGGGCCACCACAGAAAAGGCCCTATCTCTCGTCCCCGCCAGCCGAGCTTGAGAAGCAGGCGGGATCGAGAGCAGGGTCTCCCCGGAAGATCTCAAACTCCTGGTGGGTTCATAGGCAGAGATGCAGTCAGATAGGTAGCTTGGGCCGGAACCGTTTAGGGCTTTAAAGGCCAACGCCAGCACTTTGAATTCAGCCCGGTAGCAGATTGGTAGCCAGTGGAGTTGGCGCAACAGGGGGGTTGTATGCTCCCTGCGCTCCGCTCCTGTTAAAATCATGGCTGCCGAGCGTTGGACTAGTTGGAGCTTCCGAGCTGTCTTCAAAGGCAACCCCACGTAGAGAGTGTTGCAGTAGTCTAAACGGGATGTAACCAGAGCGTGGACTACCGTGGCCAAGTCAGACTTCCCAAGGTATGGGCGCAGCTGGCGCACAAGCTTTAGCTGTGCAAATGCTCCCCTGGTCACCGCCGAAACCTGGGGTTCCAGGCTCAGCGATGAGTCCAGGATCACACCCAAGCTGCGAACCTGCATCTTCAGGGGGAGTGTGGCCCCATCCAACACAGGCTGTAACCCTATGCCCTGTTCGGCCTTGCGACTGACCAGGAGTACCTCTGTCTTGTCTGGATTCAATTTCAATTTGTTCGCCCTCATCCAGACCGTCACAGCGGCCAGGCACCGGTTCAGGACCTTGACAGCCTGAAATTTGCTGAAATGGGCAGCAAATTGTTATTAATTTGAATATCTGGGGTTACCCTTTGCTGCTTTGCTCTAGGCAGTAACATTTTTTGAAATTGGGAATGGCGGAATATTTTCCCGCAGATAGCTATTAGAAACAGAAAATATTTTTTTAAACACACACACGCTTTTCCCCAAGCTCTGCAGAAAAAGTTGAAAAGCAGTGAGTTTTCAAGTGAACAAAGAATAATGTGTTTGTGCTGAATCTGAAGGACTAATGACTCATTTCCTCATTGAAAATGCTCACAAGTGTTTCAGTATTCACTCTGCCTGGTATGTTCCCTCTTCACAGATAGGCAACCCCCCTCCTTTTTATTTGATATAATAATATTGAACAAACATGGTAAGACACATGGCCACGTGGGAGAGATTCTAGTTTAATGTTGTTCTTAAAAATCCATGTGCACTCAAGCAACAAGTTTGTGCGTAAATGGAATCGACTAAGGACAATGACTTAATTTTTTTAGAAAAATCATTCAAACTGGCACTTATACTATAAACATTTGAAATAAACTAAACCTCACCCACAGTCTTATGATGCATTTGCAGGTATCTGAATACAATAACAGGGGGGATGAAATGGATACGTGTTGTAAAAAGAGATTGAGGGAACTTCAGAAATTGGCAAACAGGTTAGCAATAGTGATAGCAATCTTGAGTTTCATTACAGCATTAGATAGCAATCTTAGGTTTCATTGTGGCATTGGAGGAAGGCTGGAAAAAAGTGCAGTTTATGGACCATTGTATGCCCCCCTTCCCATTTCCCACACGGAGAAGAATTTTGCTACGATTGTGTTCCCTGGGCTTCTTTTTTCCAAGAGGAAGTGACCTAGAGCTCTTCTACACATGCATTGAAACCCAGAAGTAACTGGATTAAAGGGGTAGGGGGTGGCTAAATGACGTTTATCCGAAATGCAAGAGGAATCAGGATGAATTGGTTTAAGGGTTGGAAAACATGTGTTTAAAATGTGCTCTTTAAACCTATTGTTCCTGAAAAACATCCCAGCGGTCATGGAAAACATGTGCTTTCCTTCTCTCCCCCTGCCCCTGGTGTGGACTCCTCCATAGCATTTGCATTTCAGAAAAGCCCAAAACAGCTGATCAGCTGTCAAATGGCAACACAGGTGGATCAGGGAGGCACAAGTGGAAAGCAAATACAACTCTCTTGTTTGAGCTCAGACTGTGATTGTGTTTAAAGACCAGGGTGCTTTAGATGTGGGGAGTGATGACAATGAGTTTCAAGAAGGTAATGGTCTGGTCAATGAAATTGATGCAGAGAACGACCAGGAGATCCCTATTCAAAGTATAGTTTCTCATGAGAATGTCCCTGAAGGGTGTGGGGATGATGGTGTGCTCCTTGAATTGCTACCAGAGATTTCCCATGATTTGGAGCTTGAGAACAGCTCAACACCTGGCCCAGCTGCAAAAATTAATGAGCAAATAGATAGGCGGGAGGTGATTAGTCAAAACAGAAAAGCAGAGCAGTGGCTTCGGCGTTCTGCCAGGCTCAGAGAAAGAAAGATAAGAGAGTCAAAGCTAAAGTGAAACCAATGTCTGAGCGCTTGGGGCATAGCTTAATGAGATAAAAGTCCCAAGTACAGGATCTGTGGTCAGATGAAGCATAGTTTGGAATCAAGTCAAGATCTCATTCCTGTTTCTTGGAAGCTTTGCTTGGGAAAGATTAATGCTTAAGTGACTTTGTTTCATGGTTTTGATTCTTGGATTCTATGCTTGTGTATTCAATTGCCTTGGATTCATGTTTCCTGTTTTTTTGTGCGGATTTTATTATAGAAGTTTTACTGCCTTTGTTTTTCATGGACTTTGATGGAAAATACTGATTTAAGTGAATTCTGATGGATGTATTGTTCAGTTTGGGAAGCAGGTAGTTAAGGAAGAAAATAGATAGGAAGCTGGAAATTGGGACCCCTTCTACACTACCATATAAAATCCAGATTATCTGATGTGAACTGGATTATATGGCAGTTTAGACTCATATAATCCAACTCAAAGCAGATAATGTGAATAATCTGCTTTGATAATCTGGATTATGTGACAGTGTAGAAGAGGCCTGGGAATGATGTGAAGTGGTTGTTGTTGCTGGTCTCTAAGACCCCTTTTACACTACCTATTTCCAAGGATCGGATCCCAGAGTATCAATTTTGAACTGGATTATATGAGCCTCCACTGCCATATAGTCTGGAATAAGCAGATAATATGAGATCAGATCTTAGGATATAGGGCAGTGTGCAAGGGTCTTAAGATGACAGTAATGGTGGGGAATAGGTTGGTGGTGGGAGAAAAGTAATCACTGTGTGTTGGAGAGATTATTTGAAATAGTGTTAATTAATTGTATTTTGCAGGGAGGGAAAAAGAGAGACCGGAGAGATGAAGTATTTTAATCTATTTCTGACTCAGTGGAAATTAGCAAAGAAGAAAATGGATGGAAAGTGTTGGTGGGAATGAGCTCAGAGTAAGGTTGATGGGCTATCTGATGTAATGGAGATGGCAGGGATTCATGTGGTGGTGGAGACATTTCTCTGGAGAGTGGAGGAAGACCACTGAAATATGACTTTTTGATAAATATACCAGATTGGAAATGCTCATTGCTTGGCTGGTGACTTGGATTAGATAACTCAGACCTTTTTGTTTTGGTTGGACTACAACTCCCATCACACCCTAGCCCAGTGGTTCTCAACCTTCCTAATGCTGCAACCCCTTCATACAGTTCCTCATGTTGTGGTGACCCTCAACCATAAAATTATTTTCATTGCAACTTAATAACTGTAATTTTGCTACTGTTATGAGTCGTAATGTAAATACCTGATTTTCATTCACTGTCACTTGGGAGTTGTAGATACTGGGATTTATAGTTCACCTATGATCAAAGAGCATTCCGAATCTCACCAACGATGGAGTTGAACCAATCTTAGCATTCCCATAACCAACAGAAAATACTGGAAGGGTTTGGTGGGCACTGACTTTCAGTTTTGGAGTTGTAGTTCACCTACATCCAGAGATCACTGTGGACTCAAAACAATGGTGGATCTGTACCAAACATGGCACAAATACTCAAAATGCCCAAACTGGTGGTGTTTGGAGAAAATAGACCTTGTCCTTTGGGAGTTGTAGTTGTTGGGATTTATAGTTCACCTACAATCAAAGAACATTCTGAACCCAACCTATGGTAGAATTGAGCCAGACTTCCCACAGAGAACCCCCATGAGCAACAGAAAATACTGTGTTTTCTGAGGGTCTTTGGTGATCCCTCTGACAACCCCTCATGACCCCCCAGGGGTTCTGACCCCTAGATTGAGAAATGCTGCCCCAGCCCTTTAGTGAATGCATATGAATATAAATCAGAACCATGGAGAGAAAACATTTAAAAAAATTGTAACTACCTTAAGTCCCAGTGCTGTCAAGGAAAAATACCAATTAAAAAATATTTCTGTCACCACCACCACCACTTTCAGTTTCACAGTCTATCAAGAGTCACTGTCAGAGAGTCTAGATCAATTACTTGGATTCTATCCAAGAATCTAGGAATCAGCGAGATATCATTGGATATTGTGACACATTCTAGGCACTGTACCTTTTTGCAATGGTGCTATTGTGATTCGTTTTGCGTCAGTTTCATTCAGATATTTCATCAGTTCACCTGGAATTGTGCTCTTACCTATCATTACTGGAACCACCATTGTTTTCTGTTCCCAGATATGTGAAATGTTTATTTTTAGGTCTCAGTAATTTCCCTCCTCTCTTTACCTTCGGTTTTGTGGTTGCTTGGGATTTCCAGAACTATAATTCATACTTACTTTCCTAACACAGTTCTCTTTGGTATATTATGATCTAATTGTTCTGTGGGTTTTTACGTAACCATTTGACAACCTTTTCAGGCTTCTGTTCCCACCAATTCTTTGCAGATGGTAAATCAATTTTTTTGTTGCATAAATTCCAATGTACCATTGTCACCATATTTTCCATAGCATTTCTTATATTCAGACCGTGTGACCTTGCTGTGCAAGCCGATCTAGTGGTCAACAGCTCCTGATTAAATGGATGATTTGAGGTTGTCGGATACTGGATGGGATTTATTATTATTATTATTATTATTATTATTTGAAACACAACAAGATGAGTCCACAGCAAACGAGATTGTTCTGCTGGCTGTTGTATTGGATCACACTTTGGATAATGCATGCAGATACCAGTAAGGTGGCCTTCTGCAACTGGCAGATGGTAATTTTGTTAGCACTGATTGTATTTAAGTGCAGGCCAAGTTCTTTAGGCACTGCACCCAGTGTGCCGATCATCCCAAAGGTCAAGGTCTATTTTCCCCAAACTCCACCAGTTTGGGCATTTTGAGTATTTGTGCCATGTTTGGTCCAGATCCACCATTGTTTGAGTCCACAGTGATCTCTGGATGTAGGTGAATTACAACTCCAAAACTCAAGGTCAATGTCCACCAAGCCCTTCCAGTATTTTCTGTTGGTCATGGGAGTTCTGTGTGCCAAGTTTGGTTCAATTTCATCATTGGTGGAGTTCAGGATGCTCTTTGATTGTAGGTGAACTATAAATCCCAGCAACTACAACTCCCAAATGACAAAATCAACCCCCCCCCAACCCCACCAGTATTCAGATTTGGGTGTATCTGGTATTTGTGGCCAGATTGGTCCAGTGAATGAAAATACACCCTGCATATCAGATATTTACATTACTATTCATAACAATAGCACAATTACAATTATGAAGTAGCAACGAAAGTAATTTTATGGTTGGGGGTCACCATAACATGAGGAACTGTTATTAAGGGGTCACGGCATTAGAAAGGTTGAGAACCACTGTTCTAGAACATAGCCATATAGCTCGAAAAACCTACAACAACGCAGTGATTCCAACCATGAAAGACTTCCAACAATAGCATTATTATTGTTTTGGATTCCTACATAAGAGGGGTTTTTCTCATGGGTTTGACTATATACTCTAAACTTAAATGTGCATTTCATTTCAAACCAGAGTTGTTGGACATGAGATGGAAAAAAAAAGATTACAGAACTCAATGTGTTTTGCTAGGCAACCAGGATAAGATACTGTGAAGCGACTGAAAGGACAATTGCAGTGGAAGAAATGAACAGTGGCAGAAAGCAGATTAATAATGGAACACTATTGTAATGCTAATCCATCAGTTTGAGGACATCAAAGATAATAATGTATTATTGTTGTTGCTGTTATTAAATTTATTCTCTGAGTTTGAATGACATGTTGTGAGTTTGAATGACATGTTGTGAGTGCTCTGGCAAGATACCCAGGTTTCCATGTCTTGGGAGCTTCTGCTTACTCCAAACCCCAGTGTATGATTGAGAACCATGCAGAGATGTGTTGATGTGATCTCCAAGGAGCTGCAGTATGACAGAAAACAACAATTCCTTCCATCCTATCCTCTGTCATATGCAGAAGACTTTAAGGAAGAACTCAGTAGTAAGACAGTATTACCTGTAGTGTATACTAGGCTTGTGCATATTGACTGAACCTCAATCCATTTCTGCTGGCTGGATTCCAGTAGACCCCCATATCCATTTTCATTTTCACGGGCAGGCAGCCAGATCATCGTTTTTGGTCTGCAGCTGAAAAATATGGCTAGATCCGGTCCATTGGAGGCAATGGGGAATTTAGGAGGCTTCCCTTTCCATTCCTGGGAAAGCAATGGTGTTAAGGAAACAAACACAGCTTGCGTAAGAGCCTGAATAGGGGAGGAACTGTAATTGGCTGCCATGTGGTCTTGTTATGGACAGGAAACCATGATGGCTGGGCCCTTGCCGTTACGGCCATCCAACCAAGCCAAAGAAGCCAGATTGACTGAAGAAAATGGCTAAAATGGATCTGCACACAATCCCAGTGTATACACAATCGTGTATAATCTGGTTCAGGGCCTGCCTATCTTCATGACTGCATCCTCCCCTCCACACGGTTCTTAAGATCTTCTGGAGATGCTCTTCTCTCACTCCCGTCCCCGTCTCAGGCACAGCTGGTGGGGACGAGAGAAAGGGCATTCTAGGTGGTGGCCCCTCATTTCTGGAACTCCCTCCCCAGGGAGATTAGGCTAGCACCCTCCCTATCCACATTACGTAAGGAACTAAAGATGTGGATGTTTCATTGTGCATTCGATTGACGACTCCTGTGACAGATGATCTAAATCATGACCTGAATCCAAATTCCTATATTTCATTACTACATTTTTAAGTTAAGTTGAACTGATCCTGTTTAATTGCTCTATTGCTATGCTATTATTCCTATGCCGCTATACGTTTCTGTCCATCTTATTGACCACCCTATCTTTTAACTAGTTGCACATATTGGTCCCCTCCCTCCCCTCCAAAAATGAGTCTGTTGTTGCTTCTCATGCTTGTTTATTATTGTTTATGCTGTTTTTATGCTATTTTAATATGTTACTGTTCTGTTTTTAATTGTATGTTGCCTTGGGCTTGGCCCCATGTAAGCTGTCCCAAGTCACTTCGGGAAGATGAAGCCGGGGTAGAAAAATAAAGTTCTTCTTATTCTCTGTAGATTTTGTAACCACAGATTACAAATTTCCACTGTATTACAATTTTTCCTGAGAGAGTTCTGCTAGACCAAAGCAAAAGTCATTCTACTTCAATATTATCTTTCTACCTTTTCTTACCTATCACTAATCAGATGCCTTTCAGGCCCGATCTTCACTGCCATATAATCCAGTTCAAAGTAGATAATCTATTTTTATATGGCAGTGTAGATCAGGCCTCAAAGGCAGATAAGAAGTACAGGATACTGACTATGATCCCAGTATTTACTAAATGGAATTGTTTGCCTTTGTCTATAGCCTCACAATGCACCAAGGCTCCCAAAGTGATATGTAACAAGTTTTTGAACATCAATTGCTGATATAACTATTAGTTCCAGCAACTAAGAGGGAAATCCTTAGTCCTTTTGAGGACATGAGGTCTCTTACAACTCTATGATTCTATGATTCTACATGTGAGGGTGGGAGTAAAGTAGTAGGCCATTTTTTACTTCAGAAATTTGGCCAGCTAAGGACCTCATCCTAGGATGCATGGAGTCTGTCAGAGACCATAGGGCTATTTCTGGTGGGGCTCCATTCTTCCAGCATCCTCCAAGTGTCCTAGGACACTTCCCAGAGAATACGGGAGACTTTCCAGGTTCTCATAGGAAATAATAGGGTGAGTGTGTGTGCGTGGGGGGGGGGGGAGCTGGGTGTTAACGCTTCCCATTGTGGGATGGGTAAGGGGGTGATGTGGGTGATGTCTGCCGTATTTGCCACGCTGCCTGGTGAATCCCCCTGCTTTTGCCTGCTCTTTGGACCTCAATGTGATGCATGTGACAGACATCACATGCAACTCCTGGAACGATTCCATCAGCGCTGCCTCCAGAAAATTTTGCAAATATCTTGGGAAGACAAGCAGACAAATGTCAGCATGCTGGAAGTGCAAAGACCACCAACATTGCAGCGATGGTCCTCTGCCATCAACTCTGCTGGACTGGCCACATTTTCCAGATGCCCGACCACTGTCTCCCAAAGCAGTTGCTCTACTCCGAACTCAAGAATGGAAAACGGAATGTTGGTGGGCAGGAAAAGAGATTTAAAGATGGGCTCAAAGCCAACCTTAAAAACTCTGGCATAGACACTGAGAACTTGGAAGCCCTGGCCCTTGAGCACTCCAGGTGGACGTCAGCTGTGACCAGTAGTGCTGTAGAACTTGAAGAGGCACGAATGGAGGGCGAAAGAGAGAAACATGCCAAGAGGAAGGCACGTCAAGCCAACCCCAACCAGGACCGCCTTCCACCTGGAAACCAATGCTCTCACTGCGGGAAAAGATGCAGATCAAGAATAGGGCTCCACAGTCACCTATGGACCCATGAGTGCACTGACCTTGGAAGACTATCCTACTCGGACAATGAAGGATCGCCTAAGTAAAGTATAATCTATACCTGAAGTTCTTACATACTGTTGGATTCTCCTTCAAGACCCTTATCATTTGCTGAATCTTGTCAGGAACATCCTACCCATTCATCCAGAATCCATTTGAACTTCTTCACCTGCCTTGCCCCTTGTCAGGATGTTAGATACTCTGTTTTAACAAGTTCTGGCTTATACCACTAGAACAAATCCATATTGACTTTGGGTTTTACTTGAGAGGTGACTTTAAGCTACAGTTAAGGTATGACAATGCATTGTTGGCCTAACTTGGCAATTCTGTAACATTATTTGCACTTAGTGTAAGCAGCTATGTTCAAGACGTGCAAGAATGGAAAGAGATTTTTCTGAATGAACAGAAAGAACATTTGGCATCTGTCTACAAACCACTTAAGAAAGATTGTTCTTACTATGTTCAGTGACATCAAGCTGGCTGAAACAGAGAAACTGTTACTGTATGTATCTCGCCTTAATGTATAAGTCGAGTGTACATTTTGATATGAACGTTACGGATTTTGATATAACTTATGGATACTTCAAATATAATTTCATGGAGAAGAGGGAGCCCAGTTCCATCATCTCAGGGCCAGCTGCCCTTGGAAACTGCCACTGCTGTCTTCCCAACCTGGCATTCAAAAAAGGCTTTTGCTACTTTGCTCGGAAAAAGAAGTATTAACATTTCTGAAAAAGGTTAATGTACAGGATTAACTATTAACAAAAAAAAAAAAAAAAGGAACCATCCTCTTCTCTGAGCAGAGTGATGAAAGACAAAAGCTTAAGAGAATGTAGGATAAGCAGCATCCCTCTCTATTCTTTCAGTTCTCCATTGTCGGGAAGTGCCAAAGAACCACTGCCATTTTTCTTCCAGACGTTCAAAAAGGCTGGAAGGCAGAGAGATTAGGGGACGTGGGTGCTTTTAGATTCTCCTAGGATGAACCAAGCTCTAGCCTTCATCACTCTACTCAGAAAAGAGGTTAGTTCCTTAAAAAAAAAAATCAGCATTAAGATGCAGTGCTTCCATTGACCTATGGATAATTGACCCAGATATTTTGGGTCGAATTTCGACTATAATAATAATAATAATAATAATAATAATAATAATAATAATAATATATTTATTTATACCCCACCACCATCTCCCCGATGGGGACTCAAAGTGACTTACGGGTCCAAGCCCGAACAACATATTACATCAAAATAAAACCAAAACATGAACAACAAGCAACATCATCAAAATTACATGAAAAAAAAACATATGAATACAATAACAAAATAACATTACAATAAACAAAAAACACAGTCACAGTAACATGAGTTTATTCAAGAAGGAGTTTGTGGTTTGCACAGAACACTAAAACCAGGAGAGCAGTGTGAGAAATATGCTTTGATAAGTCTGTATGATCCTTGTTGTTGTTATATGTCTCCAAGTCAATGTGGATTTAGGTCAGGCCCATCATAGGACTTTCTTGGCAAGAGTTGCTCAGTTTATATTGCCTTTTCAGGCTGAGAAAGTATGACTTGCCTAAAATCACTCAGATTTCTTCTATACTGCCATATATAATTCAGATTATCTGCTTTGAGCTGGATTATATGGCAGTGTAGACTCATTTAATTCAGTTCAAAGCAGACAATGTGGATTATCTGCTTTGATAATTTGGATTGTGTGGGCTTCCGTGGTTGAGTGGGAATCTGAGCATTGGTCTCCCAGAGTCCTAGTCCAACACTTATTACAATCACGCTATTCCGTCAGATTCTTATATAATATATATTTCTGTTGCTGGTGCTAGTTTGTCCTATTAATGGTTCATAACTGCAGCAGTGCAGATATAATATTTTTTAAATGGTTTTAGGAGTGAGACATTGAAAATTAAGACATTTGATCTATGTGCCAGTGTTTCATATAGCCCTTAAGTGCTGTACTTCTGTATGCTTTTATGTATTGCTTGCTTCCTTGGAGATGTTCGGGCAAACAAGCTTTAGCCTGCTCTGGCTGATTTAAAGTAATGGCTTTTTCACCCTTTGTTCCATTCTCCTCCGTGGTAAGTTCAGCAGAACTGCAATTCGATGTTTTTAGCCCTAGTACTTTGCAAGCTAATCTCCGACTCCATGAAGTGAGCAAAGTCTTTCCAGTTCATATTCTGGGGGAAAAGATTTTAAAAGCCTAGATCATAAAGCGGGTAGAGTGAAGCTGTTGCCATGTGAACAGTCTATACAGCTTGGGTTACTTCCACATCAGTGCCCATTTTCAGTTGGTGTGGATGTAATAATACAAATGAGATTATATATGTGGTTACAGATTGCGTACCTAATAGCAACTATGTTTACTTTTATTTATTCCATCCCACCCTTCTCACCCTGCAGGGGACTCAGTGTACAAACTTTATACAGAACACGTATAGGCAAACATTCAATGCCATTATACAATTGACAGGACAAGCAATATATAGACAGAGGTATATAAATAATAATAATAATAATAATAATAATAATAATAATAATAATAATACCAGTAAAGGTGGTCCCAGTGGTGATCGGCACACTGGGTGCAGTGCCTAAAGACCTTGGCCTGCACTTAAACACAATTGGCGCTGACAAAATTACCATCTGCTTGCTGCAAAAGGCCACCTTACTGGGATCTGCACGCATTATTTGCTGATACTTGGGAAGTGTCCGACGTGTGATCCAATACAAAAGCCAGCAGAGAGTCTGCTGTGGACTCATCTTGTTGTGTTTCAAATAATAATAATAATAATAATAATAATAATAATAATACTTTATTTATATACCACCCTATCTCCCCTAGGGGACTCAGAGCAGTTTCCACACATACAAAATAATACAAAAACATACAATATAAAACAAAAACATAGGCATAAACTGTTAACACAACATATACATTAAAATCAATTTAAAACCAGTTTTTTCCCATTTCTGACATCTGGAGGCTATGCTCGACTCTGGCCATGGGGAGAGTGTGTGTGCTGTTGCTCCATCTTCCATGCCGAGGAACTTTTTTGTTGTTGTCCGTAGACGTCTCTCGATTGAATTGACGGTATGTCCTTTATGGAAACCTTTATTACCTCTCTGCTTTTTAAAGCATTACCTATTTATCTATTCACATTGCTATTTTTGATCTCCTAAGTGGGCATAAGCTGGGCTGATGGTCAGGAGCTCACCCCAACCTGGGCTTGAACTGTCAATAGTTTGATTGGAAAGATTTACTGCAGCTGGCAGTTAGCCTGCTGTGCTAAAGTCCCAATCACACAAAAGTGTTAGGTATATCTTTCAGAAGCTACCATAGCTGACTGCTAGCCAGGTATTCTGGAAGTTGTAATTCAACAGGTTTTTTTCTTTCAAAATCTGCAGAAATGTTGGCCCTATTGTCAACTTGATAAATTGAGCTGGTAATTAAGAGAGCCAGTATTTAGGCCTGTGAGTATTTGCTGACTACTCGAAGGATGAGATTATGGCATCAGGTTTGATTTGCAGCAAAATACAGGAGGAAACTGTGGCTGAGAAGAGCAGGGAGAAGTGCTGTGAAAGTGCATAACAAACAATTGGCTGGTTTGGTGACAAAGAAAGCTTTGAAAAGTTGTAACTTCTCATCAGAATATGGACTACTGGTATATGTGGGGAGTTGTAACTTCTTGACAGAATATGGATATGTGGGGAGTTGTAACTTCTCATCAGAATATGGACTACTGAGATATGTGGGGAGTTGTTGCTTCTCATCAGAATATGGACTACTGAGATATGTGGGGAGGACCTTTCCCATACTGTGTTTCTTGAATTTAACTTGAGCACACACTATTCACATTGTTTGATGTGCATGTGGTCATTATTTCCTGCAGGATGGAACATGAGGCTTCCCAGCTAGAAAAGCAACATGTACATAGTGTCTATGAAAACACAGCCACCTATTTCAATGATCTTCAGGGCAAAGCATGGCCTCGTGTTCGACAGTTTCTGCTAGAACAAAAGCCTGGAAGCCTCATTGCAGATATAGGTAAGTTGTTGTGGTTGTTACTTAGCACAATAGGATGATGGAACTGGATGTCGCTTTTGGCCTCATCCAACTCTGTGATTATATGAATCCTTATCTCTGAGAGCCCTGAATAACACAGAATAGGTTTTTGTGTCCACTAGGTTGCACATTTATCTCCATTAAATCATGAATTTCGTACACGTTTTCATATGTATCAAGGCACTCAATTCTCCAAATACTGGTGGGAGGAAGGTCTGGGCAAACTGCCATTTTTCAATTTTACAGATGCCAAAAAGTGAGGTGAGTGTCACCTACTACCTTGTGTTCTAGGAAGCCCAGCCAATCTGATCCAAGTGCTCTTCACAACAGGAAATAGTCCTCTAACTCAGTGACTTCTAAAATAGAATCATAGACTCATAAAGTGGGAGGAAACCTTGTCGGCCATCCAGTCCAACCCCTTGCCAAGAAGCAGGAAAATCACATTCAAACATCTCCCTTTAATTGTGGTGCCCAGAATTGGACACAATATTCCATTTGTGGTCCAACCAAGGCAGAATAGTTGCAATGCTTTTGTGTTCTAGGTCTTAAAATATAAAATCTAAGGTGATCCCTGATTTCTTAGCAAGTGTGTGCTTATTTATTTATTTATTTACGACATTTATATGTTGCCTTTCTCACCCCGAAGGGGACTCAGAGCAGCTCTCTCTCTCTCTCTCTCTCTCCCTCTCTCTATATATACACACATACACATACATACATACACACACACACACATATACACGCACACACAAACACACACTTATATACGCTCTCTCTCTCTCTCTCTCTCTCTCACACACACACATATACACACAATATATTATATTGTATATTAAACAGCGCTCCATGCAGTCATGCTGGCCACATGACCTTGGAGGTTTCTATGGACAACGCTGGCTCTTCGGCTTAGAAATGGAGATGAGCACCACACCCCAGAGTTGGACCCGACTGGACTTAATGTCAGGGGAAAACCTTTACCTTTATTATATTATTAGCATAGTATAATATCAGTACTAAATCCTACTATATTGTACTATATCATTATATTGTAATATTATTAGTAATGTTACATGTCATATAAATATATAATAATAATAATAATAATAATTTATTATTATTATTATTATTATTATTATTATTACAATAAACAGTGGAACAGCACATCCCTTATACTTCCCTTTTACTGTTGCCCGACACAACTCCTACTGGGATTGAAAAAGCGATCCGGCATTTGGATCAGGATGGTCCCTCTGCCAAACTGTGGGCCATTGGCAAGGGACTGATCATACCAACCCACAATGCTAAGGCTGTTTAATAGCTGTCTAAAATGTTGGCCAAGCTCATGGTCATGCCAGAATGAGCAATGCTTACTGAATCACAGCAGGCAAGGAACTGAGTCCATCTGTTTTTGGAGATGGGCATTAAATGCTTCAAAGGCCTGTGTACAGAGCCAATTGTGTTTATTTTATATTATTATTTTGAAATAATTTTTATTGTGTTTTTTTATAGAAAAGTATTTTTGTTGCAATGGCAACATTTTTACTCCAGGAACACAATCAAACATAATTTTACTCTGTTTTTGTGTTCAGTATGTTTGAACTGAGAAAATGTATTTATTTTTGCTATGTTTTATTTTCCTAGCAGTAAAGCAAAGTTTGATGTATGTGCATTTTATTTTTTTAAGGTTGTGGGACTGGAAAATATCTTGGTGTCAACAGCCAAGTATATAACCTTGGATGCGATTATTGTGGCCCTTTGGTTGAGATTGCAAAGACTAAAGGTTGTGAAGTGATGGTCTGTGATAACCTTAATCTCCCTTTTCGTGGTCAGTGCTTCAATGCAGTCATCTCTGTGGGAGGTAAGAGAATTTGATAACTTGAAGGTCTGAAAAATACAATGTCAGAGTGATTGCCTAGTCTTTTATCATATGTATGTCAGCTAGGAGCTTCTCTCCAGAGTCTCAGGTAGAGGTCTTTTATGTCACCGGTTGCTACCAAATCCTTTCAGTGATTGTGCCAAGTCTGGAATTGGAGACCTTCAAGAAGATTAGTTGTTCTTGATGGCATGTGTATAGAATATTTATTCTCTTCTGCAAGCATTAAAAAGTTGAGATAGAGAATATAATTTATTATGTGATGTGGTATGCGAGATACCACATCAAAATGGTAGTTGGACTAATTGTGACACAGTTATTTATGTAGGAACAGGCAGGAGAATTCACTGAACTCAACTACTGTAATGGATTCCTTGCAGATTATCTCCTTGATATATTTTTTTCCCGTGTCAGGAGTGACTTGAGAAACTGCAAGTCACTTCTGGTGTGAGATAATTGACCGTTTACAAGGATGTTGCCCAGGGGTCACCAAAATGTTTTATCATCCTGTGGAAAGCTCCTCTCGTGTCCCTGCATGAGAAGCTGAAGCTGACAGATGGGAGCTCACCTGGATTTGAACCACCAGGACAATGTAAAATATCAGGGAGGGGATCCAGGGATGAGGTAGGATTTCATTGCACAAACCATAAAATAAGTTGCTTATGCAAAGTTCGGTCAGGGAGTATCTTACATTCAGTCATTGAAGGCACATTGGAATAACCAGGTTTTCAGGCTCCTCCAGAAGATTGCCAGGGTGGGGGCTTGCCTAATACCTCTAGAGAGCAAATTCCAGAGGTGCGGGGGGGGGGGGGGGGGCACCACAGAGAAGGCCTTCTCTCTCGTTCCCATAAGTCCCACTTGCAATGAGGGCAGAAGCGAGAGAAGAGCCTCTCTGGAAGATCAAAGAGGTCGTGTGGGTTCGTAGACAGAAATGCGGTCACGCAGGTAGGTGGTTCCCAAACCGTTCAGGGCTTTGTAGGTCAAAACCTGCACTTTGAATTGGGACCGGAAAATAAACGGCAGCCAGTGGAGCTCCTTAAACAGGAGGGTTGACCTCTCTCTGTAATTTGCACCAGTTAATAATCTGGCTGCCGCCCGTTGGACCAATTGGAATTTCCGGGCCGTCTTCAAGGGCAGCCCCACGTTGAGCGCATTGCAACAGTCCAATATAGAGGAAACTAAGGCGTGGACCACTGTGGCCAAATCTGATTTCATGCGGTACAGTCGCAGCTGGCACACGAGCTTCAATTGTGTGAAGGCCCTCCCAGCCACCACCGACGTCTGAGCTTCAAGCGGTAGCGCTGAGACTAGGAGGATGCCCAGTCTGCGGACCTGTAACTTCAGGGGGAGTGCAACCCCGTCAAGCACAGGTTGCCACCCTGTACCTTGATCCGGCCTACGATTTGATTCTCCCTCTTGATTTACAGAGTTAATTGTAAGAAAAATTAAGATTCCAATATAACATTTTGCTTTCTTCTATCTGCTAGAACAAATAAATATGATATACTTGATTAATATATGTTCCTTTCTGAGACTGGGAAAGACTCCAATATTTCACTATTCAAAAACCATTGAATGTTTAATATCTTTGATTGATTGTGTTGAAAAACAAATTGCAGGTTGGAGCCCCACAGAGTAATAATAATCTAGAGACAGCCAGAAAGGAAGTTCTGCCCATTTTAGGAGCTGGATAAAAAAAAAAATAGGCAAAAATGCTGGTAATAGATATGATGACTTTGTTCTTGTGGGTTTGCTATGGTCCTAGACCTTGTCCCCATTCTGTGAGACACAAATGCTCTGGTAAGAAATGCTAAAGGCTTTGAATAACTATGATTCTTCTGTTTCCCTTGCATTGGCCATGGTAGTCCACGCTCTGGTTTCATCCCGTATAGACTACTGCAACACTCTCAATGTGGGGTTGCCTTTGAAGTTCAGAAACTTCAAACAGTCCAACGGGCAGCAGCCAGGTTGTTAACAGGAGTGGCGCTCAGGGAGCACACAACTCCTCTGTTGTGCCAGCTCCACTGGCTTCCAATTTGCTACCGAGCACAATTCAAAGTGCTGGCTTTAGCCTATAAAGCCCCACACAATTCCGGCCCAACTTACCTGTCCAAACATATCTCTCCTTATGAACCATCTAGGACTTTAAGATCTTCTGGGGAGGCCCTGCTCTCGGTCCCACCTTCTTCACAGATTCAGTTGGCGGGAACGAGAGACAGGGCCTTCTCAGTGGTGGCCCCTTGGCTATGGAGCGCCCTCCCTAGGGATATTAGATTGGTCCTCACCCTCCTAACATTCCGCAAAAAAAGTTAAAACCTGGGTTTTTGAACAAGCTTTCCCAAATGCAGTGTAGCAGCCAAACTCTGACCTTCGGAACGACTGGACAATGCGATTGGGTAACGATTTTAGTAATGAGACGCTGAGGACTTATACTTTTATTGGTTTTATTGTATTTTATCTAATGTTACTTATGCTAAATGCTTTAATTGTTTTTATGTGATTTTGCTGCATCGAATTATGCCTTTTGTAAACCACCCTGAGTTGTCTTCGGGCTGAGAAAGGCGGTATATAAATATGGTTAATAAATAGCCATGGCATTTAAAGTAGTGTCAAGCTGCATTAATTCCTCGGAAGACAAAGCAATAGCCAAATGAAGTATTCTAGATGTCAGATGGCAGAGATTTAGTGACCGATACAGCCTTTTGGCTCTCCTGAGATTAGCAAAACAATATTCATAATGGTAAAATTGTTAATTATTCAAAACAATAGAAATATTCAGATGTACTATATGCATACAGGTTGCAGAACTGAGCTTTACTTGGTGCAGAATTTTAATATGTTCTTTGCTAAATCCACATTTTTCTGAACATGCAACATCTTTTTGGTATTTTTGCAGTGATTCACCATTTCTCCACCAAACAAAGACGAATCAAAGCAATAAAAGAAATGGCCAGGGTGCTGGTACCGGGAGGCCAGATGATGATTTACGTTTGGGCGATGGAACAAAAGAATCGGCACTTTGAGAAACAAGATGTGTTTGTCCCATGGAACAAAGCCTTGTGCTCCCAGTTGCTTTCTGAATCCAATAAGGTTGGACATAGCACGGATATTGCACATACAGGGAGTTCTCAGTCCATGCATTCACGCCAAGTAATGGGCTCTAAATACAGCTACCCTTTTACCCTTGATTTGAAACATCCCCAAAGGACTGATGGCTGCTTAGCTGAAGCCTGCTGTGTGAAAATTTCTAATGGGGTAGAAAACCGATTTTACAGAGGCCTTGGGAGATCTTTCCGTTCGTGGTTTTCCTCCAGATCCCTAGATGAGTCAGCTTTGAGTAAACAGAATGAAAAAATGGAATCATTGAAAAACACAGTTGGGTGGACAAACAGCACGGTATCAATTCAGCCATCAAGACACTGCAGCTTAGACCTAGGTTGCCATGGATCATTGTTGAAAGAACCCGTTGACTATGATGAAGTGTTCATGAAGCATATGGCTTGTAAGAAAATGGAATGGCTGACGGCTTCAAGATCAATGAGAGATTTCAATGGCGAGCCACCTGCATTAGTCCAAAGCCACAGTGGTGATGCCTCATTTCTCAGTAGTCCTGTTAGAAACATAAACAATGGTTATATCCATCCAAGCAATACTCGACCCTTTCCAGGCAAACACATCCAAAGGACTTCTTCAGTTAGCTCTAGCGAGTCTGTTGTAGATGCTGCTGTGGCCGTGGGAAATCAGGCCGATCTTGGAGAGGATGCAAAAGCCTTCATGCGTTACTACCATGTATTTCGGGAGGGGGAGTTGTTTGCTTTGCTTGAAGAAAATGTGCCTGAGGTTCATGTACTGAGTTCAAGCTACGATCATGGGAACTGGTGCATTATTGTGAAGAAGACTGAACCACAACAGAGATGAACTATGAAGAATACAGCTGTCACATATTGCTTCCCGTGGAATTTTAGAGACCTTCGTTCAGTTCTTGCCACCATTCTATGTGCATCGGTATAACATGCGCATAAAGGATGCCATAGAGGGGGAAGGGGGTACTAGACATTTTGAGAAAACACAGGTGTGTTACAAATAATATTTGTCATAATTTGATATTGCTTTTACGAAATCTGTTTTGTGTTTCAAAAAACCCCTTTTAAAAGAAATTTCATATAAGATAAGGAAGAACAGCTTTTTCATCCTCTCCCCACAAATTATCCTGCTGAAAATATCTGTCATGAGCAAAAAAATGCTAAGTTAACTTCTTGGGGGTGCAACTTCGCAATTGCAAACTGGTGGCCACCCCCTTAGTAGTAGTGACCATCTCCCAGGGCCATTCTACATGGGCCAAGTGAGTTGGGATGGGGAAGAATGGATTCTGTGATATCCACATGGCACATGGGGTCCATTTGCCTTATTGTGGAACAAGTCTGTATAATGTGGCCTTTCCCACACTAAAAAAATGTGGCAGAATGCTTTGGAGCTTCCCCAAAGCTCCAGATCTCACCTGCACTTTGCCATCCCACTTTCTCCAGACTCGCATCATCCAATAACAGAGGATGGCACCTACCACCAGTTTCATCCTTGGCTTAGCAACTGGGCATAAAACTGGTGGTGGTTGTCACTTGTAGCATCCACTAACACTAGCTGATCACACTATGTAACAGGATTTTGTCCCTGGGTTATAAATGTATTTTCCTAATTGTTTATATCATAAAAACACATTAAAAGTTTATTAAATTTCAAAAACGTTGCTTTTACAGAACATCCAACAGCACATTGGAGTCAGTCTTGACTGGGACCTTACAGGAAGGCCCAGGTCTAATGGAATATCAAATTAATTCAGTAATTCTCCATTTTGGGCCCTGTCAGGAAGGGCCCACAGAGTCTCAACCAATTCAACATAGGGTTTGTTTTTGTTTTAGAGGTGGTGAGGTCACCTCTGAGGATGCCTGCCATAGATGCAGGTGAAACGTCAGGAGAGAATACTTCTAGAACATGGCCATACAGCCCGAAAAACCTACAACAACCCAGTGACTTCGGCCATGAAAGCCTTCAACAATACAATTCAACATAGTTTGTGGCAGAGACAAAAACAACGTTTCTGGTGTATGACAGCTGCTTTCAAAGTATGTACTACACAATTAAACAGAAAATAACACTTTCAAATCAGAAACAAAATTATTTTCAAATTTTGTTACATAATGTCAGATAAGGAAGGGGCAAAAGGAAGGCATGATTCATCCTTCCCTCCTTCCCTTGTCTTGTGTTGTTTCATCTAGTGTCAGTGGATGCGATGAGCAACAACCACCAGCAGTCTTAATGTCTGGTGATTTCTGCTAAGCTGAAGATGGGAGGGGGGAAAAAAGGCTGTTCCAAACTGGATTTGGCACCACTGGGCTGTGTGGACTTTATTCAACTACTGCACCAGCTCAGTGGTTGATCATGTAGACTCCAGTGGCACTGATCCCGAGTACCTCACTCCAGATCAATATTACTGTATGAAGCCCATGTAGATTGGTTCCCAATTAGCACTGGCCATTTTGGCAAGGGGATTTGGAGAAACAAAGTGAAAAAATAGATCTCCAGCCCCAAACATTGAGCAGATGTCTCTTGTATTTTTTAAAATTCAATAATGTGTATGCTGTAATGCTGGCTTTTACTTTTTAGAATGGTTTTAAAAAACTTTGTTATCCAATGTATTGTCGAAGGCTTTCATGGCTGGAATCACTAGGTTCTTGTGGGTTTTTTCGGGCTATAGGGCCATGTTCTAGAGGCATTTCTCCTGACGTTTCGCCTGCATCTATGGCTCTATCCATCTATGGATCTATCCAAATTGGCTCCAACTACTACAGAATATTTCGTACAACTAAAGCCTCCAAAAATTAAGATTCGACTTCTAATGGAATATTAAGAAGATCAGGAGTTCTTCCCCTTCAGCTGTAGCTATTTATTACATACATTCATTTATTTTTATATTAGAATGTAGTCATAATGCAATTCCAGCTTGTTATTCTAGAATTTTGATAGCTTTTGCTCATCTCAACCATGACTGAGTGAAAGATGCCATATTTAAATCAAGGTTTATGATTCCAGTAGGTTGTCTTAAACCAAGCATGGGCAACTTTGGTAGGTCTGGGACAATTTTATCCCTGGAACTTGCTGTGTACTTTGTCGCCACCAAAAAGATGGACACAGAAATATTCAGTACAATGTCTGTTGCACAGAAATAAATGTCACTATAATTGGCGCCATTATTTCCTAGTACAGTGTTCCCTTGCTACTTCGCAGTTCGCTTTCCGCAGACTCGCTGTTTCGCGGGGATGGAGGAGGAGGAGGAGGAGGGCTTGCTTCCCTTCCTTCCTTCCTTCCTTCCTTCCTTCCTTCCTTCCTTCCTTCCTTAAATGAGCAATTGAGGAAGGAGGAGGGGGAAAGGGGGGGAGGAGGAGGAGGGCTTCCTTTCCTTTCTTCCTCGAGTGAGCAAGAGGAGCATGCCTACGCTGATTTTCACTTATCGCGGGTGGTCCTGGAACGTAACACCCGCAATAAGTGAGGGAACACTGTATATAGAATTGTAATCAAAGTCAAATATGTCCAGTAACCTTTGTTCTGCATTATTCTATTTGAAATGATCAAATGCGTATTGGTATTTTGTTTGTTTGTGACTTACAGTTAAAATAAGGATTTTTGGTGAAACATTCTGTACCTGGTTAAAGCAGAGAAGATGATGATTTTTGTAAGAATAGTTTGCACCAGTGTTTCACAAGCTTCAGCTTTTAAAATGTTTTAGACCTCAGATCCACAGATACTTGACCAGTAGGCATGCTGTACAATTTTCATCCCTAATGTACGTCATACTTTAGGGCTCAACTCTTACCAAATTACCGTATTTCCTAGATTTTTTCTTTTCATTAGTGGGCTTAGTAAGCTTTCCCAGTGGAATATTTTTGTGTAGCAAGAAAGAATTCTGATAGTGAAGCTTTGGCTATCGCCGCATTTAGAAGCTGGGAAAAGCCTCCAAATGGGTTGCAACCGAATGTCATGGGCAACAACAAATTTTCTACATTCTTGCATCCATTAAAATAATACACAGCTTCTTATGAATTAACCAAACAAACACTGTTTGTTTTGGCATTAAAGCACACAACTGCTGTCTATAGTGTATAATTATAGCTAGTCATTGTAGCAATGAACAAACAATAGGATTTCTTTCACAGTGCTGCTAAGAAGCCTTGGTCCTGCCTCCAAATATTAACTTAGTTCCTGACACTATGGTTATATGCACTTTAGCCGTCCATGTGATTGTTAAAGGTGTCAAAATTGTTGCTGAGACTTGTGTCTCCTTTAGGTTCTTTTCTCAAAATGGCCTGCTTCTGTGTGATTTCCCGTTATCATTCTTTTGATAGTCTTTTATTTAAAATAATTTAATTCCCTTTGTTTTCCCAGAACAAGGATCACAGCATGTGTATTTTGAAGAAGACCTTGTAGGCTATTGGCATACTACCTTGGACTTGTGCCTTCCTGTCCTCATTCAGAATGGGCTTGAGATTAGAAGCATTAACTTTAAACTAAGAATTGAAATCAATCTTAAGTATATTTATAGCAGGAGTAGACAAAGTGCATAACTTCAAATATTGTTTACTTGCAGTTCCCATCAGTCCTAGCCAACATAGGCGACAAGCAGGAATGCACAGTTGTACTCTCAATTACATTTGATCCACATTTGTTTAGGAAACAAGTCACTATCAGAAACCACCCTTTGAAATTGACTTGTTTTCTTAAACTACGAGGGTTGAATGAAAAGTAATGCCTCCAACTCCTCAACAGATGGCAGTACTGGTATGCAGTAGGTACTGGCTTGTTCAGTAGACTCTCCTCTACAGTTTCATTTTGACGGGAAGCCTAAACATTGAATGATTGTGTTGTTAAAGTGCAAAGTATAGAACCCTGCGCAGACGGTCGGTCAATGCGACTTAAGCAACGTGCAGTCATTGAATTCTTGACAGCAGAAAGTGTCACCCCAAAGGAGATTCATCAGAGAGTGCAAGCTGTTTATGGTGATTGTGTTGGTGTGAGTACTGTGCATCGTTGGGCGAGAGAGTTTAAAGATGTTGAGGTTGGAACATCTGACTTGCATGACAAATAAAGAGTTGGACATCCTGTGACAGCAACCACCGAGTTTCCCAAGCAAAAGGTTGACAGATTGATTCAGGATGATCGTCGTATCACTCAGAGAGAAATTTCAAGCATAATGGGCATTTCACAAGAACATGTAGGTCACATTATTGCTTTGCTTGGCTATCAGAAGATTTGTGCACGATGGGTTGCGGAAACAGAGTGTCGACTTCTGTGATGGCTTTAGAAAACTGGTTCATCATTGGCAGAAATATATGTAATTGTCTGGTGATTATGTGGAAAAATGAATAGTGGTAGTTAAAGAGCTCATTCTAAGGATTATTTCTGTGTTTGATTTATTAAAAATATCCCCATGCAAACCCAA
Organism: Anolis sagrei; assembly: GCF_037176765.1. Taxonomy (NCBI): domain Eukaryota; kingdom Metazoa; phylum Chordata; class Lepidosauria; order Squamata; family Anolidae; genus Anolis; species Anolis sagrei. The sequence goes on along the minus strand of NC_090025.1, from coordinate 72,874,951 downwards.
GTAACAAAGGTGGAGGCATTACTTTTCATTCAACCCTCGTATAGTCCTCCTCCTGATGGCATTGGAGGGTGAGGTAGACATATTTAAGATCAGTTGACATTGTGTAAAATATTAAGTATTGTGCCAGATGGCAATCAAAATAAATGTTCAAAAGACAATTACTATTTGAGTAATTGTTGCAATAATAAGTGAATTTTCTATTTGTGAAGAAATTGTCTTCCATACTTTTAAGTGAGTTTCTTAAAACTTCTCTGTTTTGCTAATGAAGATGTGATGAATCAGTAGCTAGAAAACTGTAGACGAAATCTAAACCTGTCTCATAACAAAATGACAATTAATATTCCTACCTTTGTGTAGACATTGTCTTTTGTCAACAAATAGTGTTTCCCACTAGCAAAGAGCTCTTTAGAAAACTGACGTGGATTAACAGCTTGTTCGCTGACACATCCTAGGCATACGTTTTGATGATGCCCCTTGGCAACGTGCATAAATGTGAGCATATACTCGATGACAAGGTTGCCCTTGGTTAAAACCCTTGTATCATGGTGAGGATGCTCTAAGGATGTCAGAGCTCGGCTTTGTATTCAAAATGAGAGCTGTAACCACTGTTCATGAGCTGAACAAACACTTGAGAAATTTGCAATATTGAATGTTACGATTCTCATGTTGGGTACAAGTGGCTCTTTATAGCAATAGAAATGTTCTCTTGTTACTATTCTGGAAAATGGCTCCATTTACTCTAATGGGCACCACTCTGGATGCCATTTATGCAGAATGTGGTTCCTTTCTGTATCATCAGCCATTGGATGCTCTCATTGGATTTCATTTTGTAGGCTAGTGCTTCAAAATTACAGTCAGTATCTATGTCACACACAATGATGGGGCTTGCTGTTAAGCAGTGGTCCCCATTTTTGATCTTCCGGATGTTTTGGACTTCATCTCCCAAAATTCCTGATGGTTGGCGATGCGATCAGGATCAATACACCTGGAGACCAAAGATTGGGAGCATCTACATAGACGTAGAGTCATTCTGCTATTTATTTATCATGTCAAAAGTGAACTAAAGGTACAGTTTTAATGTATTTAAAAGACAAACAAAGTTAAAAACTTGGCATTATACTAAATGTCCTTTGACCAGTAGCTGGCCACTTGGAGTGCCTCTGGTGTTGCTATAAGAAGGTCCTCCATTGTGCATGTGGCAGGGCTCAGATTGCATTGTAATAGGTGGTCTGTGGTTTGCTCTTCTCCACACTCACATGTCGTGGATTCCACTTCGTTATTCCATTCCTTAAGGTTGGCACTGCATCTCGTGGTGCCAGAGTGCAGTCTGTTCAGTGCCTTCTAAGTTGCTCAGTCTTCTGTGTGCCTAGGAGGGTCAGTATCAGCCATGGATTGAGGTTCCGGGTTTTAACCTGCCACTTTTGGACTCTTGCTTTCTGAGGTGTTCCTGTGAGTATCTCTGTAGATCTAAGGAGGCTATTTCTTGATTTAAGGGATTGGTGCGCTGGTTGATATCCAAACGGGATGGGCCGGAGATGCCAATGCCTTACTGGCTGCTGCTTTCTGGCGGATGTCAGGTGGTGCAATATCGGATAAACGGTATAATTTCTCAAGTGGTGTGAAGTGTAGACATCCTATGATAATGTGGCATGTCTCATTAAGAGCCACATCCACTGTTGTGATGTGGTGAAATGTGTTCCACACTGGGCATGCGTATTCAGTAGCAGAGTAATTTGCACAAGGGTAGATGTCTTCACGGTGTCTAGTTGTGATCCCCAAGTTGTGCCCGTCAGCTTTCGTATGATATTATTTCTGTGCCCACTTTTTGCTTGATATTCAAGCAATGCTTCTTGTAGGTCAGAGCATGGTCCAGATTGACTCCCAGGTATTTGGGTGTGCTGCAATGCTTCAGTGGGATTCCTTCCCAGGTAATCCTCAGAGCTAAGTTGCTTGTCTGTTCTTAATGTGAAAAGCACACATCTGCATTTTAGATGGATTGGGAATCATCTGGTTTTCCATCTAATAGGCAACAACAGCACCTAAAGCTTCTGAGAGCTTCTGTTCAACCATTTCAAAGCTCCCTGCTTGGGTGGCGATCATCAGTCTTTCTGCTGATGTTTGGAAAGAGTCAGGTAGGTCCTTCAGCATTATACACATACCACACAATGCCCAGGGAATTTACCCCTAGCTGTGTCCTTATCCACATGTTTTATGAGGCTATGCAAACACACTTTATAGTGCTGAAGGACCTGACTCTTTCCAAAAACCAGCAGAATGACTGATGATAATCACCCAAACAGGGTAAGGACACAGCTAGGGGTAAATTCCCTGGGCATTGTGTGGTATGTGTTTGTAAGGGAATGCTATATGACATGTGCTTACAAAATAGAAAAGTTGTGGGAATGTGTAACATTAGGACCTATGCTCTGGCCAATAGAAAGCTGAGCTGTTGCTGTATATGGTGTTTGGAATAACAGTGGGTACATGCTATACTATAGGAAAGACATAGCATTTTCCATAGTAATAAAATGTACCTTTTGCTTGAGCATACCACAGCCCCTTGCATATCTGAGAAGAACAGCATGTCTTTTTCCCCAGTAGGAATTTAGAAGATAGAGGCAGCCTGCTTAGCAAAAATGAGGTGAGTTGAAAAGAACAGCCAGACCTGTTCAGAGATATCTGATTTCCAGATAAATGGAGCCGTGCCATAAGATGGTGAAATCATGCATAAAGCTTTCTTGGTTTGTTTCCTTTATGAAAAGAAGAATGTTTCCCAAGGTTCGGGGAAAGGAGGGCAGCAATCTTGCATATTTTCTTTAAAAATAAATAGTAAAAATTGACTGAAGTTGGATATACATTGCCCTGATCTGGTCCCTGATTATCTGCTTATGCCAGCATTATCTCGCAGTGTAGACTCATATAATCCAGTTCAAAGCAGATAATCTGGGGTCAGATCCTAGGATGTAGGGTAGTGTAGCTCACGACTGAGATGACATCTGTTCCATATCTTGAATTTCTGGAGAATTTACAAAGTGGAATTTTGTATAGCTGACAAAAAAGAGCTGTTTATACTTCTCTTGTACCTTGTGTAAGTATGCAATACATATGTTGTAAATTGTTGTAAAATTCAAAAGGAAATAATGATAAACACACTTTCCATATTTGTAACTAGTTGTCCTCAGCCACGTGTTGCTGTGGCTCAGTCTGGTTAAATGGAAAAGAAAGAAAAGAGAAAGAGCAGGTTCCTCATATATTTAATTTCACAGTTCTTGTGGATATACAATATTTGTTATTGTTCCATTGTCTGGTTTGCCGACTCTAGAACACGTAACATATAATTGCCCACTTGTGAAACAATCTGTGTCTAGATCTGAACCACACAATTCTAAAGATTGGCCCTCAGCTTTGTTGATTGTGATTGCAAATGCCAATCGAATTGGGAATTGCAATCTCTTAAATTGAAATGGCATATCCATTGGAATCAGAGGAATGTGTGGAATGAGGATATCTTCAACCCAGAATATCAAGGCAGATATTCCACAATGTCTGCACTGTACTGGATTATATGTCAGTGTAGACTTAGGGCCCTTCCTTACATCCATATAACCCAGAATATAAACTCAGAACATCAAAGCAGATCTTCCACAATATGGGTTATCTGAGTTAAGACTGCCATGTAACCCAGTTCAGTGTGGATCATATACAGCTGTGTGGAAGGGGCCTAAAGAAAGACACAGGGTGCCCAAAGGAGCCCCAATGTCACACAAAATAATTAAATCAAAATATATGAAAATTCAACGTAGCAATGTATTCTGAAAGATAGAAATAGAATAGTAAAATATGTAATATAGCGTGTGTTGCTTTGACATCCAACAGATGGTGCTGTTTTTGCAAAAAGTATATTTTTACCTGTCACAGGTGTGACATCTATATAATAGTAAGTATGTGAAAACAGAAAAACATGCTCCTATTTGAACGCTACGCTGTGTAAAAAATTCAAAGCAATCGGTGAAATATCTTGGGAGACTAAAGATTTTGAACAAACAAACATTTACATTTTTAATTCTAAAGATTGGGGACTTGCATCTATCGGCATTTCCAGAGAGACCCTATATCCCAGGATCTGACCCCAGTTTTCTGCTTTAAACTGGATTATATAAGTCGCTACTGCCAGTTAATCTGGGATAAACCGAAAACCTGGGATTAGATCCTGGGATATAGTGCCTCTCTAGAAGGGCCCTTGGTTCTTGTCACTGGATCAGAAACACTGTCTTCATTTTACTTATGCATTTGATTAACAAAGTCTACATTTCCAAAGCCATGCAGAAAGTAACAACTAATATATTCTAATATAATCATCATCATTAGGAGTAAGTATGAAATAGATAACCTTTTAACTCCTCCCAGAAGATGTATGGATACAGGTTTCTGTGGATCTCAGGAATTAAAATCCAGAGTTAAGCAGGGTGTATTAGAACACCACTTTACACCCCCTTGTAGATCTCTGCTGTCATATTTTGGCATACACAGTGTTTAAGGAAGCATTTCTTGATCATTTAAAAAAGTAATAATGGGATTGGGCATGGATGTCTTAGGTACTCCAGACTTAAGTGTTTGGGACTTTGTAAACTAGTAGCCAAAGCCATTTTCCCAACAGCAGAAAGTCTAGCTCAATCCCTAATTGCTTTGTTTTCTCTTTACTAAATTGTAATCCGCAATAAAAAAGCATATTGGTTGGAGTGGAACAACCTTCATTTTTAGAACTCCACATACCAAGCCTTTCTCAAATGCTATTGCGTTTTATGGCTCTCTAGGTGTAAATATTTGTATTCTGCTGACATGAGCTTTCCCAAACATGCAATTCAATGGGTTCCCTCTGAGCGAAAGGGGTGATGATCTTGAAAGCACAAATGGGCTGTCGATGCTGTAACTGTTCCATATGCTCTGTGTTGACATTTGCTGCTTATCATATGCTGCTTTGCAAGGCTTTTTGGTTGCAAGAGTATAACTCGTACCAATGAAGAAGAGATTTTGTTTACAGGACTTGGTTTTACTCTTGCAACGTCATTTGCACTATTGAACCCATATTGAAATCCTATGGATCATAGGTCTGCACTGTTGTAAGGTATTGCTACATTTCCTGTGCTGGGGGGAAAGGGTTCATATTTATTAGCTTGTCGTATAGTGCGACTGCAAACTCACTCAAAACTTAAGGGTCTTCAGCTCAATGTCTATAGATTGCTTGTTATCCTTTGCCTTGTTTTTGGTTTGGCAGCTATTCAGTATTGTAATGTCCAAGTTTGTACCAAGTCGCATTACTGTAACTATCTGTGCCGATGTTATAATGTACAGCATTGCATAACTTCAGAAATGTTCAGATTTTCAACTGTTCATCAATAGATTAATAAAGATTATTTATGTTATCTATATAAATAAAAATGTAATGTTTGTTTGTGGGATTAAAAGAACTCAAAAACTACTGTACGAATTGCCACCAAATTTGGACACAAGACACCTGACAACCCATGTATGTCCTTCACTCATAAAAACACAACAAAACACAGCAGAAAAGACTTAAAAAGCCCCAAAAAGCTAAATTACGGAAAGCTAAATGACAATACAGAAAAAAGGGAAGAAAAAGGAAGGGGAGAAAAGAAAGAAAAAGAAAGAAAAAAAAGAAAGAGGGAGGGAAAGAAACAAGGAAAGGGAGAAGGAAGCATGGAAGCAAAGAGAGAAGGAAGGAAGGAAGGAAGGAAGGAAGGAAGGAAGGAAGGAAGGAAGGAAGGAAGGAAAGAGGTAGAGAAGGAAGAAAGGAGAGAAAGAGAGGGAAAGAAAAAGGGGAAAGGAAGGAAAGTTAGAGAAGGAAGGAAGGAGAGCAGGAAAGAAAAAGAAAAGGAAGGAAAGGGAGCAAAGGAAGGGGGAAGATGTAGAGAAAGAGGGAGTGAAGGAAAGAGAAGGAAAGAGCAGATGAGAAAGAAAAAGGGGGAGGAAGGAAAGAGATAGAGAAGAAAGGAAGAAGAGAAGGAAAGACGGGAAAGCAGGAAGGAAAGAGGGAGTGAAGGAAGGAGGGAAAGAAGGAGAGAAAGAAGGAAGGTTGGCCACAGCAACGCGTGGCGGGTACAGCTGGTCTATATAAATAAAAATGTAATGTTTGTTTGTGGGATTAACAGAACTCAAAAACCACTGGACGAATTGCCACCAAATTTGGCTACAAGACACCTACTAACCAAGGAGTGACCATAACTCAAAAAAATTGAGTTTGTCATTTGGGAGTTGTAGTTGCTGGGATTTATAGTACACCTACAATCGAAGAGCATTCTGAATTCCACCAACGAAGGAATTGAACCAAACATGGCACACAGAACTCCTATGACCAACAGAAAATACTGGAAGGGTTTGGTGGGCATTGACCTTGAGTTTGGGAGTTGTAGTTCACCTACATCCAGAGAGCACTGTGGACTCAAACAATGATGGATTTGGACCAAACTTGGCACAAATATTCCATATGCCTAAATATGAACATAGATGGAGTTTGGGGGAAATAGACCTTGACATCTGGGAGTAGTTGCTGGGATTTATAGTTCAACCTACAATCAAAGAGCATTCTGAACTCCACCAACGACTGAATTGGGGTAAACTTCCCACACAGAACTCCCAAGACCAACAGAAAATACTTAAGGCCACCCAGTCAAACTCCCTTCACCAGTGCAAGAAAACGTAATCAAATACTATTTACCCACAAGCATAAAGAAATTACATATATTAGAAACCAGCACTTTCTCATTACTTTATTTCCCATATCACGAGACTGGGCCACAGCAACGCGTGGCAGGGGATAGCTAGTCAAACATAAAAGCATGTCTTTGGAAAATTAATGTTTTTGTTACCTTGGGGTTGTGAGTTTTCCAGGCTATATGGCCATGTTCCAGAAGCATTCTCTCCTGACGTTTCACCCACTTTTATGGCAGGCATCCTCAGAGGTTGTGAGGTCTTTTACTTCATTTTCAAAAAAGTTTGAAAAATTTAAAATTCTAGATTTGAATACAAAACATATTAAATGTGCACTTGTGGATCAAAGAGACAACTTCCAACACATTATTTGTTCTTTATTTCCATTAGAGATTTCCTTAATGTGGAATAGTAGGAACCAATATTGACATTTGTGACAATGCTAGTGGAAAAAATGGGTAAAAAAATGGGGGTCATTGCTTGGGACTGGTAGGAAGTGGTTGCTTCTGACTTAGAAGAAGGATAAAAGAGTAAAGAACACATTGAAATTACTCCTACGGTATATTGGTAGTTGTTCCTGCTCCTAAAGAAGGCTCACTTTATTCATTGAAATGTACTAATAAAATTGAGCTTGGCCGAAAACTTTTGGAAAATTGATATTCATAACCATTTGGAAAAACCAGGAATCTCCACATGCTTTTGAAAGTGTGATCCTTTTGGAGATCAATCGGCATTCACACTATTTGGAATAATCATAACCTATTGGAAAGGCAGATTACAATCTTTTGTAAAATATAATCTTCCTGAGAAGAGTTAAAAACTCACTTGAGTTCACTTTCTCCTTAGTAAATGCAAAGCAATTAGGTTTCTCAGCTGTTAGACTGATATACCTAGATATCTCTTTGAACTGTTTAGGAACAAAGATACGCCAATGCACATTGACATTGAGCCTAGTCGTGTCCGACTTTGGGAAGGTGGTGCTTATCTCCATTTCTAAGCCAAAGAGCCAGCATTGTCCTTGGCCACCTCCTAGATCATGTGGCCAGCATGACTGCACGAAGCACCGTTATCTTCCTGCCGAAGCAGAACCTACTGAGCTACTCACATTTGCATATTTTTGAACTGCTAGGTTGGCAGAAGCTGGGGCTAATAATGGGAGCTCATCCTGTCCTGTGGATTCGAACTGCTGATCTTCCAGTCAGCAAGTTCTGCAGCTTAGTGGTTTAACCCACTGCGCCACTGCGGCCCCATAAACCTAGAATATCCCCATAACCACAGACAATTTATGGATACAAAAAACAGTACCAAAACAAGAGGCACCTAAATATGTGTGCCTCGGTTCAGTTGCAGACTGGGAACACTTTTTATCAACCACTGAATCTCTTGTAAAAATAGACTTGACAGTTGTCTTGACCTGAATATTACCTTTTACTTGGTTGATTGCCAAACCTAGTGCTTCTCTGCACTGATTGAAAAAAAAAGTATTGCTTTGATACTGACACAATGTATGACCCCATCAGCAGTGAAAATGCTTCCTTTGGGTATTAATGTGATATACCAAAACTCCTGTTCTGGGTCCTTGTTCTGGCAACAGCGTGCCACTCTCTTCTGGCTCTCGAGCAACAGGACAGTCATGACCGCAATAGCAGCAGTGGATGAGCTGGAAGCCAGAGTAAGCAAACATGGCACGAGGAAGTGATCATTCACTTGGTTACATGTGAGTAAATGGAAGAATTCAACTAAACCACTAAAATGGATTCAAATTTCAATATAATTTCAGTGTGGTGTATTACAGATAGGTGGGGCAACTAGCAGGGTGAATCCAGGACATCACTGGGGCTGAATAACAACACATAACAAATTTTGAAAACTTTTCTGTTCCTGGTCTAAACGTGTTTTTCCTGTTTAATTGTGCAGTACTTACTTTGAAAGTAGTCACACTCTTGTTGCCTTGCAAGCCACCCCAGAGTCACTTTAGGAAGTTGGTGGTGGGATATAAATAAAGTTATTGTTGTGATTATTATTTGAAACACAAGATTAATACACAGCAAACAAGATCACTCTGCTGGCTGTTGTATTGGATCACACGTCAGACACTTCCCAAGTGTCTAGGACTGTGTGATGTATCGGCGAATAATGTGTGCAGATCCAAGTAGGGTGGCCTTTTGCAGCTGGTAGATGGTAATTTTGTCAGCGCTGATTGTGTTTAAGTGCAGGCCAAAGTCTTTAGGCACTGCACCTAGTGTGCCAATCACCACTGGGACCATCTTGGCTGGCTTGTGCCAGAGTCTTTGCAGTTCAGTCTTTAAATCTTTGTATCGTGTCAACTTTTCCAGTTGTTTTTCTTCCATCCTGCTGTTACCTGGGATTGCAACATCGACTATCCATACTTTGTTTTTTAACACGATCATGAGGTCAGGAGTATTGTGCTCCATAACTCTATCAGTCTGAATTCGGAAGTCCCCTTTTGACATGTTCATTTTCTGTAACTTTTTCCGGCTTGCGATACCACCAGTTCTTTGTGATCCCACCAGTTCTTTCCGGCTTGTGATCCCACCAGGCAGATGATACTTGTGGTACAAGTTCCAATGAATCATCTAGGCAGCGGTGTTATGCCTCTGTTTGTTGTCTGTCTGTGCAATCTTCTTGCAGCAGCTGAGGATGCGATCTATTGTATTATCTGCTTCCTTGCAGAGCCTACACTTGGGATCTGTCGTCGACTTTTCAGTTTTGGCTTTGATGTCATTTGTTCTAATGGTTTGTTCTTGGGCTGCTGGAATCAGGCCCTTGGTCTCCTTTTTCAAATCATCATCATCATCATCATCATCATCGTCGTCGTCGTCGTCGTCGTCGTCGTCGTCGTCGTCGTCGTTCTACTCCAGAAACTTCATTTTTATGGCTACCACAAACTGTGTTGAATTGGTTGACATGTGATGAGATACTCTTTGAAACACTAGAGCAAAATGTGCTGAGGATTTCCGCAAAAACAAGATTTTAGCAGTTTAATAAAACTTTTTTATGTTTTTATGATAGAACCAATTAGGAAATGACATGCATAACCCAGGAACAAGAATTGTGTCACTCAGAGTCATCAGAATTATTTTGTTAGTGGCAAGCCCCTAGTAATTGTAAAGATCATTCAAGTATATATATAAATGGATGAGGGCTAGCCAATTGAAATTGAATCCAGACAAGACAGAGGTACTCCTGGTCAGTTGCAAGGCCGAACAGGGCATAGGGTTACAGTGTTGGATGGGGTTACATTCCCCCTGAAGACGCAGGTTCACAGCTTGGGAGTGATCCTGGACTCATTGCCCAGGTTTCAGCGGTGACCAGGGGAGCATTTGCACAGTTAAAGCTTGTGAGCCAGCTGTGCCCGTACCTTGGGAAGTCTGACTTGGCCATGGTAGTCCACACTCTGGTTACATCCCGTATAGACTACTGCAACACTCTCTACATGGGGTTGCCTTTGAAGACTGTACGGAAGCTTCAATTGGTCCAATGGACAGCAGCCAGATTGCTAACAGGAGCGGCGCTCAGGGAGCATACAACTCCTCTGTTGCATCAGCTCCACTGGCTGCCTGTCTGCTACCAGGCACAATTCAAAGTGTTGGCTTTAGCCTATAAAGCCCTAAATGGTTCTGGTCCAACTTACCTGTCCGAACGCATCTCCCCTTATGACCCCTCCAGGACTTTAAGATCATCTGGGGAGGCCTTGCTCTCGGTCCCACCTTTGTCACAAGTACTGTTGGTGGAAATGAGATACAGGACCTTCTCAGTGGTGGCCCCTCGGCTATGGAACGCCCTCCCTAAGGATATTAGATCAGCCCCCTCCCTTCTAACTTTTTGAAAGCGAGTCAGGACTTGGCTCTTTGTGCAGGCTTTTCCATATACAATGTAACAGACATAGGAATATGGAGTGGTTGGATTATGTGATTGGACAATGCTTTTAATAGGAGACTCTAATGTTCATGTTTTTACTGATTTTGTTATGGTTTTATTATTTGATGGCTTTATTGTATTGATATTGTATTTTATGGTCTTGGTACCAACTGTAAAACGTCCTGAGTTGCCCGCGGGCTGAGAGGGACGGTATATAAATATAGTAAATAAATAAATAAATAAATAAATAAATAAATAAATAAATCTGGTCCAGTTCTTTGAGCATGTGGAAATGTACAAGTTGTTCCGAAAGGAAAGAAAAAATAGTTTGTTTTAACTGCTGTTTTGATTTAGATGCTTTCCATTAATTTGAGGACAGGAAAAGTGGAGTTCTTAATATTTCAGTTATCTAAAGTGCACATGTCCCTGTGAAGGACGTTTTTGCTAAATATTTTTTTCCTAATGGTTTTCCCTATTGCATTTCAGAAGAGGGGCATCTGCTTGTTTGTGCATAAAGGTGCTGGCTGGTGAAACAGGAGACTGCTTTGCTAGGAGTATCATGCATTATTACTATGCCATGGATGCACTGAAGCCATGGAGATGACATTCAGCAATGCAACATATCCAGGTTTAATAGGTAATGTCCAGCACAGGGTGCATTTAGTAAAGCTAGTGAGATTGGATCCTACAGGTGAAAAGGACTGTTAAATTTGACAAACAACAAAAGTAGAAGGTTATGGATGAAGTCCATTTCTGATTTTAAAAACATGAGTTGCAAAGGTTTCTCCTTGATATTATGTATAGTCGAGTCTGACTCTGGGGGGTGGAGCTCATCTCCATTCCTAAGCTGAAGAGCCGACGTTGTCCGCAGATGCTTCCAAGGTCATGTGGCCAGAAAGACTGCATGGAGTGCCGTTACCTTCCAGTTGAAGCAGTACCTATTGATCTACTCACATTTACATGTTTTTGAACTGCTCGGTTGGCAGAAGCTGGTGCTAACAACAGGAGCTCACCCCGTTCTGCAAATTTGAACTGCTGATCTTCAAATCAGCAAGTTCTGCAGCTTAGCGGTTTAACCCGCTGTAGCATTGTGACCCCCAGGATGAGTTGTATTTGATATTAAATATTGTACCAATTTATAAAGTGAATCATTGGTGACAAAAGGAATGGTGGTAGTATTGATTCCTTATAAGAATGCTCATCCCTGTGAAATTTGCCTTCATTCCCCAATTTTTTTGCACAGCAAACTGCAAGTTGCTTCTGGCGTGAGAGAATTGGCCGTCTGCAAGGACGTTGCCCAGGGGACACCTGGATGTTTTGATGTTTTACCATCCTTGTGGGAGGCTTCTCTCACGTCCTTGCATGGGGAGATGGAGCTGACAGAGGGAGCTCATCTGTACTTTCCCCGGATTCGAACCTGCAACCTATTGGTCTTCAGTCCTGCCAGCACAAGGGTTTAACCCACTGCCCCACTGGGAGCTCAAGTCTCAAGTCGCAGTTTCTCAAGTCACTCCTGGCACGAAAAAAGCCCAGCAAAGAGTGAAACACAAATAACTAGGCATGGGTGATCCATAGTTCTAAATGGTTCTAAAGTACTTACAAAACTAGAGATCTCCCGCTGTTAGCCCCAGCTTCTGCCAATCTAGCAGTTCGAAAACATGCAAATGTGAGTAGATCAATAGGTAGCACTTCGGCTGGAAGGTAACGACACTCCATGCAGTCATGCTGGTCACATGACCTTGGAGGTGTGTATGGACAACGCAGGCTCTTTGGCTTCGAAATGGAGATGAGTACCAACCCCCAGTCGGACACGACTGGACTGAATACCAGGGGAAAATCTTTACTTTTACCTAGTCTATGAAGGGCTGAGATGATCCTACAGTTTTACCTTTAAAAACAATAGGATTGCATCCATTTGCTTGTGGTTTTGGTGCCCTCCTGCAATGATCTTGTGCTCAGTCGTGAAACCCAAATTTCTTGGGATGGTGCAAAATGAAAGAGAACCTTTCCCATCATGATAAGAGACTAGGGCTGGATCTATACTGCCTTATATCCCAAGATCTTATCCCAGATTATATATGGTAGTGGAGACTCATATAATCCAGTTCAAATCAGATCCCTGGATATAGGGCAGTGTGGATCCAGCCTAGGTCACACTTCCATGCAAATAACGTGAATTTTCATCACTTTGTTCACTCACCGCGGTTGATGACTTACCGCGGAATGGATGAATCGAAAAGCATTGTGTTTGGGAAGTGATCGGAAACATCTTATCTTCAGTGCGTGTGAGTGAGATGTCTGATGTCTCTCTCATAAATGCAAATTTGCCAAGAGATGGATATAGGGTGGAGAATCAGCTCATAATTTATACTTTTCACTTGGACCATTAAAAGAGCATCAACAGGAAAAAGAGCACCCTAACTGGAAGTCAGCTGTGACCAGCAGTGCTGCAGAATTTGAAGAGGAACAAATGGATGGCAAAAGGGAGAACTGTGCCAAGAGGAAGGCACGTCAAGTCAACCTTGACCAGGACCATCTGCCATTTGGAAACAGATGTCCTCACTGCGGGAGAAGATGCGGATCAAGAATAGGGCTCCACAGCCACATACGGACCCATCGTTAAGACACTACATCTGGAAGACCATCATCTTCATGCTACGAAGGATCGCCTAAGTAAGTAAGTATAAGAGCAACAATGAGCAAATCTTAAACTACCTCTATTTAATGTACTCTCCCTTTGAATAGCCGTAATAGACTCACAACCTCTAAGGATGCCTGTCACAGATGCAGGCGAAACGTCAGGAGAGAATGCTTCTACAACATGGCCATACAGCCTGAAAAACCTACACCAATGCAGTGATTCCGGCCATGAAAGCCTTTGACAATACATAACAGACTCTTTCCCACTAGAGGGTGCTCAAACTATTTGGGAAATTTATTGTGTGCCTCCCTAAAGGATCCTTTATACACATACACACTTACATAAATAGAGAGAGCAAATTGCTATGGTTGCCTGTGTTTCAATAAACAGTCTTTAGAAAATATTAACCATCGAATATAAGGCACCATAGTATCATAGATCCCTCTTGATCCATAGTGACATAGAGCCCTCTCGATAACACCATGTAACATGATTTTTGTTCCTGGATTATAAATGTCACTTTCTAATTGGTTCTATCATAAAAACATGGGAAATATTTATTAAACTGCAAAAACTTTGCGTGGGACATCCTGCAGCACATTTTGCTCTATTCAATGAATATCTCATAGAGTCTCAATCAATTCAACATAGTTTGTGGCAGCCACAAAAACGAAGTTTCTGGATTATAACAATTCCTTTCTGATTTGAACTGGATTATGTGGCAGTGTAGAGTCATATAATCTGGTTCAAAGCAGATAATCAGAATTCATAAAGTGGATTATATAGCAGTGTCAATCCAGTGTAACAGGAGATCAGTTGCTATCTTTTTAAAAAGGAAAGGAAGCCAAATTGGGCAGCCTTTGTCAACCTGGGGGTCGGGAACGTTTCTCAACCCTTGATGGTTGCAAGGGGGTGTCAGAGGGGTTGCTAAAGATCATCAGAAAACACAGTATTTTGTGTTGGGCATGGGGGTTCTGTATGGAAAGTTTGGCCCAATTCTATCGTTGGTGGGGTTCAAAATGCTATTTGATTGTGAACTATAAATCTCGGCAACTACAACTCTCAAATGTCAAGGTCTGTGCCCCCCCCCCCAAAGTCCACTAGTGTTCACATTTAGGTATATTGAGTATTTGTGCCAAGTTTGGTCCAGATTCATTATTGTCCGAGTCCACAGTGCTTTCTGGATGTAGGTGAACTACAACTCCCAAACTCAAGGTCAGTGCCCACCAACCCTTCCAGTATTTTCTGTGGGAGTTCTGTGTGCCGAGTTTGGTTCAATTCCATCATTGATGGAGTTCAGAATGCTATTTGAGTGTAGGTGAACTATAAATCCCAGCAACTACAACTCCCAAATGTCAAGGTCTGTTCCCCCCAAAGTCCACCAGTGTTCACATTTGGGCATATTGAGTATTTGTGCCAAGTTTGGTCCAGATCCATTATTGTCTGAGTCCACAGTGCTCTCTGGATGTAAGTGAACTTCAGCTCTCAAGGTCAAGGGCCACCAAACCCTTCCAGTATTTTCTGTTTGTCATGGGAGTTCTGTGTGCCAAGATTGGTTCAATTCCATCGTTGGTGGAGTTCAGAATGCTCTTTGATTGCAGGTTAACTATAAATCCCAGCAACTACAACTCCCAAATGATAAAATCAATACCCCCCCCAACCCTACCAATATTCAAATTTGGGGGTATCGGGTATTTGTGCCAAATGAAAATGCATCTGTCATGTGAAATATTTACATTTTGATTCGTAATAGTTGCAATAATTTTATGGTTGGGGGTCAGAAGTGTATTAAGGGGTCGCGACATTAGGAAGGCCGAGAACCCCTGGCCTAGTGGTTGATGATGATGCAGAGAGACTACACTGAAGGAAGATAACCAACTGAAACAGGGGCTTCCTTCTCTAATCTCTGTGAAAATAGTGGACCACATGTAGCTCCAAATGCTGTTTCTGTGGTCCTTGATCCCTTGAGCCCTCCTTCCAAAACTCCTAGAAGTGGACATTTTCCTTTTAAATAGGTCACAGCTCCTTGGCATCTGAATTTCCATCAACTTCCAGATTTCTGTGTGCAGCTTGTGCAATCCCTGGAGAATCTTGGGCCCCTTCTACACTGCCATATAAAATCAACATTATTTCCTTTAAACTGGATTATATGACAGTGTAGACTCATAAAATCCGGTTCAAAGCAGAAAATGTGGATTATCTGCTTTGATAATCTGGTTTATACGGCAGTGTGGAAGGGGCCTTAGGGAACTTCCAGACAGCATCAAAATGTGGGACAAATAAGGGGGGAGGAAAGCAAGATCGCAGTACTTGACAGCAAGTCCAGACACGGAACTGTCAGTCCAGGTAAATGGTGCCCCATCATCCTAAAAGGTTAGTTTGTAACAGATTTTAGAAATCCACAAGAGGGACTGGGTGCAGCCAAAGGAAGTTTACTTTGACTTTTTAATGGACGCTCCGAGATGTGCTGGACTAAATAAGTGCTGATGCAGATAACTGAATTGCACACAAGTAAATTTCTTGTCATTATCTCTTCTCATACTCCTGCTGCCATTACTTTTCTCTTGTGAGGCCCATTTCCCTTTGGGGTCATTTGCATCCCATGCTGATGCCCACTATAGAAATTCAAGCTCTGTTTAATTTCTTAAATATGAGAGCAAAGCATGGTCGCAAAGACTTCTCATGGGAATTGCTTTCCAGTTGTGCTTCCATTTAGCCACCCGTTTGTCCATGGCTCTATTTGTTTAGAGGGTGTTCAAACTATTTGGGAAACTTACTGTGTTTCATCATCAGCTGTTTTGGGATTTTATAATGTGGACATGTGTTGGAACAGTCCACACCAGTGTATAGTAGGCCTGGGTAACAACGGAAAAATTTGTTTCTAAAATCGATTTGTATTTGGGGTTTTTTTTGTTTCGATATTTAAAATAATTACAAAATTTTCCTTTTAAAAAGTTCGATATTTACGAAATTTCGTAAATGGTAAAAAATTAACAAATCGATTTCCGAAACAATAACGAATCGATTCGTTAATGGCGGACGCGACCGTGAAATACGCTAAAAAACCTCCAAAACCTTCTGAAGCTTCCCTCTCCCTCTGTTGTTGACTGTTGGTGTGATATTATAATTTTTTTTCACTAATTAAACCATAAAACTGGCCCAGACATGCGGAAATAATAACAAAACGACCTCAAAACAATAACGAAACGAATACAATATCGAAATACGAAGCATTTACAAAACGTTTTTGAAAATTCGTTTTTTTAATAATTGCTCCAGAATGGTTCGTTATCGTTTTGTAATTGAAAAAATTAACGAACTATTAACGAATTGCGAATTAACGAAACGAAACCGCCCAGCCCTAGTGTATAGGAATGAAGTCGTGTGGTTTTTTTTTCAGTGCAGGAACATACAATCATGGAAATATGCACATTTTCCAGATGTGAATAGATCAATAGGTCTGGCAGAAAGCTAACGGTGCTCCATGCAGTCACATGACCTTGGAGGTATCTACGGACAACGCTGACTCTTTGGCTTAGAAATGGAGATGAGCACCAACCCCCACAGTCGGACATGACTGGACTTAATGTCAGGGGAAAACCTTTACCTTTTTATCTCGTCTATCGTCTATTTATTCATTTGTTCATCTCTGTAATCTCCAAGTACCATGGTAACTTCTCTCCCTATCCCCATGTTGCCTCGCTGTTATGACAATAGAACAATAATGAATTCTTTCACACACAAAAATGAAGTGTTTGGGCATCTTACATGTAGTTACACAGACACTGGCTTTAACAAAGAATAAACTGCCAGACACCTCAGCTAAGTGATGTAATTGGAACGGCTCAGACTTGAGATGTTAAATGCCATTGATAAAGTCATTGTTAGATGCTCTTGGAATATAGCTGAAGTTTAACTGTCGCCACCTCACGGAGTCCCATAAATATCCCACTTCCTTCTCTTATAACTGAAAGTAAATTCATCTTGTACATGAAAGCTTGGGAAATGTTTTCTTGGTAAGATTTCTCTATTCCCTGCAGAGGTCTTCCAGGACTCATTGTGAATTAAAACAAAAGGAGGAGGAAGGGGGAGTTTGCTAGGAAAACAAACAGACACAGCTTTTGTGGTCCACTACCTTTTAAAGACAGTGAGCCATCTTTTCCTGAGGCTACAGTGTCTGCCTTTGCTGGAGGGAATGCGCCTACTTCAGATCTTAACCAGAAGTTATGACAAAAGGAAGACAGAGGTGCAAATAATTTTCCCCTCAGCTGCCTCAGTTATTTATTTTGGTGATGTCCTTAAATATAGGGGCAATAAAAACTCCACAATCCCCTTTACTCTGCAATTTGCCACTGCAGGTTGAAACAGCAGAATGGCTACCAATTAATTTCCAGTCTTTACAATCTGCAAAAGTCAAAGCAACAAATATGGGCGGACAACTGTATTTGCTCCCTGCCATTGCAAGTCCTTTATTATTAGGCTTGTGCAATCAGATAAACCTTGACTCATTTCTTGTCTTAGCTTTCAGTGGGGGCCCTGGACCATTTTTTGTGAGTGGGTTGTTGTAGGTTTTTTCGGGCTGTATGGCCATGGTCTAGAGGCATTCTCTCCTGATGTTTTTTTGTGAGCCTCCCAAAATCGGGAGGACAGACATCTGTTTTCACTCTGGGATGCTGAAAGATCTGTTTTCTATTGGCCCATTGGGGGGGGGGGCACTTCCCAGGCTCCCCTTCCCAACCTTTTAGGCATTTAAGCTCTACTTTAGAGGAGAGGCACTCAGCTGAAGGAAGGTGCGTGCTTTAAGGAAGCTTCTTTCATGTTTCTAACTGTAGAGGAGGCACTCAGTGTTGCACACCAAGGCTGAGATGAGCACCTTTGAACCTACAAACACACCAATGTTCTTTAATAAGCAAGCAGTACATTGATGAGTTGGAGCCTCCGGTGGTGCAGTGGGTTAAAGCACTGAGCTGCTGAGCTTGTTGACCAAAAGGTCGCAGGTTCGATTCCGGAGAGCTTTCGCTGTCATCCCTTGCTTCTGCCAACTTAGCAGTTCAAAAACATGCAAATGTGAGTAGATCGATAGGTACGCTCTGGCGGGAAGGTAAAGGCCACATGACCTTGGAGGTGTGTATGGACAACACCAGCTCTTCAGCTTAGAAATGGAGATGAGCACCACACCCCAGAGTCAGACATGACTGGACTTAATGTCAGGGGACAACCTTTACCTTTTTTTACCTATAGCAAGTGCCAAAAAGGCAAAAAGCAATAAAAAAAGAATATAAGATAGTGTTCAAAAAGCGATCCATAAGCTCAGTAGACATAAGCACCAAAGACCACATCAGGAGAACACGATAGTTCCAAAGTCCAGTTAACCAAGTCCACAGGAAAATAAGTCTAAAAAGTGGTAAAACAAAGTCCCCGGAACAAACTTGATAAAGACCAAATGCAGCAGCTTGAAATCAGGATACAACACTTAACAGAAATCTCAGCATGAACATGAATCCGGATCCAGATATTACATGAGTCTCAGCATGAAATAAAGACATGAAGCAGGCGTGGAAGTTGAACTTTGGACTCACTGAAGATCATGAATACATGGGCCCTATTCAGAAAGCCGTGGCAAAAGCATTCCGATTCCCTTGGGAAACCTCTTTCAAACCCTTTCTTTCTCTTAATCTGGCTGAACGCCTCCTCCCTAAGTCCAAGTGGTGATCATGATAGATTTCCCCATTGTGATCAAAGATTGCTTCCTCCAGTTTGCTCATTAGCACATTCCTTTCGCTCTCACTATCTAACCTTGACTCTTTGGCCTCAGCCTGTTTCATATCAGACTGTCTCAAGACATCTTTGCTTTGGGAACCAGCAGTCCCAGAATCCTTCGTTTCACTCTGGCTAACTGCATTTTCTAAGCCATCACCTACATTCACAACCCCCTGAAAATCAACAGAAACCTGATCATTAAAGTCAAACATGGGAACCTCTGAAGGTTCCTGATCATGGTCATTCTCCTGTGGCAAAGAGACAATTACAGGCTGAACCCCTACACTTGGATGCATGCAGACCTGCACACTTTCTGAGCCTGCATGCCACATGCACTTTCCAAGGCAAGGAGGCAAATTCTCTTACTCCAGAGGAGGCACTTGGCTGCAGGCAGGCGTGCATGCTTTCTGGTCCTGCACACCACACACACTTTCCATTGGACATGCTTTCTGGGTCTTTACACCATACACACTTTCCAAGGCAAGGAGGCACGTTTACTCTAGAAGAGGCACACATGCTTTCTGGGTCTGCATGCCACATGCACTTTCCAAGGCAAGAAGCCAAGTTCTCTTACTCCAGAGGAGGCGCTTGGCTGCAGACAGGTGCACATGCTTTCTGGGCCTGCATATCACCCATGCACTCTTTCCAGGGCAAGGAGGCTGCTCACGAATAGCAGGATTGTCTCCCGCTTGCTTTCATGTCGAGCTGATTTTTGTATTGGAAGGGGACTTCTCGTTACGTGTTCCTGAAGGTAACAAAAGTAACGAAAGAACGGATGTAACAAAGGAAAACAGATCCACGCAAAATTCTATTTGTTATTTGCCTGATCATCCAAATACTTCTGCCCAGATTTAATAGCTAATCCCAACTGAAGTAGACCTGCTAGGATTTACACAAGTGTTAACTTATATTTCAAAATGGAGTCAATGGGCACAATTTGTTTTGGATCAGCAGTTGGATTTAGGCTGTTCCTCTGACCGGTTGCAATGTTTTGGGAATGTCTGTTTCCATGGTACATATTTATATACATAAAGATACGTAGCTTGCTATGGCAATATTTCTTCTATAAAATAAATGTATTGAAAAATGGAAATGGGCCCATGGGACCCAAAAAGAAAGCAATACCTGCTTTAGAATATGTGATTTTAAAAAATTCTTACTTTATGTTTACATAAAGTTATCACTTTGGGGCTGTCCCACTGGCCCAATTATTATTATTCCTTGGCCCAATTGCTTAGAGTGAAGTATATCCTTTCATTCCAATGGTATAGTGTCACTGGCATGATGTGCAAAATTTTGTTAAAAATTGAGATTATGTTATGATTTGAAAAAGAATGTGTACAAGATGCTGTACGATTGGTATTTGACACCAGAAAAATTGGCCAGACTGCATAAAGATGTGTTGTTGAAGACTTTCATGGCCGGAATCACTGGGTTGCTGTGAGTTTTCCAGGCTGCATGGCCATATTCCAGAAGCATTCCCTCATGACATTTCGCCTACATCTGTGGCTGGAATTCTCAGAGGTTGTGAGATCTGTTGGAAACATTGTGCAGAAGAAACAGAAAATGAACACTCTGCTTTTGGAGGCACCTTTCGTCATTCCAAGCAAGTGTTTAGGACTAGGCTACATCTACATTACCCTATATCCTAGGATCTGATCCTGGATTATCTGCTTTGAACTGGATTATATGTCTCCACTGGCAGAAAATTTGGCATAAACAGATAATCTGGGATGAGATCATGGGATACAGGACAGTATAGATCCAGCCTGAGTAGCCAGGCACTTGGGAAACATTCGCTAGCAGGAGGAATACATAATAATAATAATAAAACTTTATTTATACCCTGCCACCATCTCCCCAAAGGACTCGGAGCGGCTTACATGAGGCCAAGCCCAACAACAACACATCAATAAAAAACATCAGGGAATAAGCAAAATAAACAATACAATTAATATAACTTACACATAGACAGTAACACCCAAGGGTTTAAAAACCTATGGCCGGGCCAGATGTAATAGTTAAAACTTTAAAATAAATGCTGGACATGAACAAAGGGTGAATCTAGTAGGAGGGTTTTAAAAGAAATGCAAAGAACGACCCAACGGGTAATCAAAGTGCATTTCAGGATATTTGCAGGGAATTGTTTCCTGCAAATATACATGTACAAGAAATTAGTACTATCTATATAAATAAAAATGTAATGTTCGTTTGTGGGATTAACAGAATTCAAAAACCACTGGGCGAATTGCCGCCAAATTTGGACACAATACACCTATCAGGCCAATGAGTGACCATCACTCAAAAAAAATTTGATGTTGTCATTTGGGAGTTGTAGCTGCAGGGATTTATAGTTAACCTACAATCAAGGAGCATTCTGAACTCCACCAATGATGGAATTGGGCCAAACTTAGCACACAGGACTCCTATGACAGAAAGAAAACACTAGAAGGGTTTGGTGAGCATTGCCCTTGAGTTTGAGAGTTGTAGTTCACCTACATTCAGAGAGCACTTTGGACTCAAACAGTGATGGATCTGGACCAAACTTGGCACGAATATTCCATATACCCAAATATGAACACAGATGGAGTTTGGGGGAAATAGACCCTGACATTTGGGAGTTGTAGTTACTGGGATTTAAAGTTCACCTACAATCAAAGCATTTTGAACCCCACCAACGATAGAACTGGGCCAAACTTCCCACACTGAACCCCCATGACCAACAGAAAATATTTAAGGCCATTCATTCCAACTCCCTTCACCAGGGCAAGAAAACGTAATCAAAGCCCTCCTGACAAAGAGCCATCTAGCCATAGATATAGATAGATAGATATGATTCACACACAGATATACTACACTTGATCTTAGCCAAAAGGTCGAGAAGCGATACACACACATATAGTATCATAGATTTCAAAGAGACCCCTAAAAAAGGACAATTATATGTTGCATGTTCTAGAGTAGGCAAAGCAGACAATCTCCACATCAACACTGACAAAGAAACAGCAAGAAATACTGTTTACCCACAAGCATAAAGAAATTACATATATTAGAAACCAACACTTTCTCATTACTTTATTATCCAGATCACTAGACTGGGCCACAGCAACGCATGGCAGGGGATGGCTAGTATCTATATAAATAAAAACGTAATGTTTATTTGTGGGATTAACATAACTCAAAAACCACTGGACGAATTGATATCAAATTTGGACACAATACACCTATCAAGCCAACGAGTGACCATCACTCATAAAAACACTGAAAAACACAGGAGAAGAGACTTAAAAAGCCACCCCCCCAAAAAAAAATTACATTACAATGTATGCACAAAACCACATATATATACGCAAACACACATATACACAAATATACTTGTATACACAAATATACACATATACACAAATATAATTGTGTACATGCACAAAACACATATACACAGATAGGGCCACAGCAATGCGTGGCAGGGGACGGCTAGAGTTCTGCATTGCTAGACATATTTATGGCAAAGGAGTTACATCGTTGTCTCTTGCCAGTGGTGTCCCTCAAAAACGTATGTCTTCCAAAAGGCAGCACTTCAACCAAAGGATTTTTTAGGCACCGAAGACTGGTGTGCTAGGAAATAAATGCAGAACCTTTTGGGTTGTGGATCACATTGAGGTGAGAGAGCCTTTGGAGATCTTGCCACTGTCTTAACATGCTTTGCAACTGGGAGAATACAGCAATAATTTCTCAGTGCCTGATCTGCGTTATCTTGGAAAACCTTTGGTTGGAGTGCTGCTGGGCTTCAGAGATAGGATTTGAGGGTCAGGTTCAGTCATTAACAACTGTAAATGTCAACTTCAAAGCCTTCACCAATCAACTTCAAAGGTTACGAGGTTGTAATTCTGTCTTATAATTTTGTAAATACTGAACAGGAATCAAGGCAGAGTAGAACTAAACCTCGACATAGATAAATTGTCGACAGAACAGGTATTTATTTATTTATAATGTCAGAACTGAATTGAGAATACAGTTATAATGTATTTAAAAAAAAACAAAAAAGTTTAAAAACTTGGCATTATACTAAATGTCCTTTGACTAGTAACTAGCAACATGGAGGAGGACCTCCATTGCTGTGAGGACCTCCATTGTGCATGTAACAGGTCTCAGGCTGCATTGTAGTAGGTGATCTGTGATTTGCTCTTCTCCGCACTAGCATGTCTGGATTCCACTTTGTAGCCTCATTTCTTAATAGGATTCATGGCAACTACATAATATAATATAATATAATATAATATAATATAATATAATATAATATAATATAATATAATATAATATAATATATATAATATAATAATATAACATAACATAATATAATATATTGTACATACATATAATATTTATAATAATGTAATATAATACTACTAATAATATGATATTATAATTATATATTTATATTACATATAATATTACAAATAATATTACAATATAATGGTATAATTCAATATTGTAATATTTAATACTGATAATGTACTATGCTAATCTATATAAATGAAAATGTAATGTTCGTTTGTGGGATTAACATAACTCAAAAACCACTGGGCGAATTGACACTAAATTTGGACACAATACACCTATCACGCCAATAAGTGACCATCAGTCACAAAAACATTGAAAAACACAGCAGAAGAGACTTAAAAAGCCAAAAAACAACAACAAAAACATAACGCATGCGCAAAACCACATATATACACAAACACACATATATACACATATACACAATTATAGGCAGAAATATATACACACATATATGCACACAAAACAAATACACATAAAGGGGGAAGGAAAGAAGGAAGAAAGGAAGGAAGGAAGGAGAAAAGGAAGGAGAGAAAGAGAGAGAGAAGGAGGGAAAGAAGGAGGGAAGGAAAGAAAGAAAGCTAGAGAAGGAAGGAAGGAAGGAGAGAAGGAAATAAAAAAGTGAAAGAGGGAAGGAAGGAGAGAAGGAACGAAAGAGGGAGGGAAGGAAGAAAATAGACAAGGAAGGATGGAATCAAAGAGCAAAGGAAGTGAGAAAAGAAACAGGTAGAGAAGGAAGAAAGAGGAAGGAAAGTAGAAGGGAAAGAAAAAGAGGGATGGAAGGAAGGAGAGAAAGAGGGAGGGAAGGTTGGCCACAGCAATGCGTGGCGGGTACAGCTAGTCTATATAAATAAAAATGTAATGTTCAGTTGTGGGATTAACATAACTTAAAAACGACTGGACGAATTGACACCAAATTTGGACACAATACACCTATCAGGCCAGTGAGTGACCATCACTGATGAAAACACTGAGAAACTCAGTAGAAGGGACTTAAAAGCCAAAAATGCAAAACGACGGTACAGGACATGCGCAAACCCACATATACACATATGTACACACAAAACACATACTGGGCCACAGTAATATAATATATTGTATGTGTGTGTGTATGTGTGTGGGTATATGTTGTATGTGCATATATTGTATGTGTGTGTGTATGTGTGTGTGTATATACTATATATATAGTAAGCTGCTCTGAGTGCCTTTCGGGGCTCAGAAGGGCGGCATATAAATGTCGTAAATAATAAATAAATTAACAAATATTTTTTGTAGTATTATAAACACCTATTGGGGCATCATGGTGGTTGGCTTTTTCTATAGAGTGCCACCCTTTTGGAGTATCTGTTTGTCTTTACACTACAATGAAGATTTTTGCTTCCTCTTCCTTTCAAGACTGCGTATTTCACATCTCTCACACATGAATACAAACCCACCCAGAACTGGTAAGAAGGGCTCAATGATCATTTCATTACCGCACATTGGAAAGCATCAAGTTTACCCTTTTTCAGGGAGGAAAAGATTGGTGTTCACATTATTGCATTAAGCAAATCTCTTTCATTGCACAAAAGAGCCACCGAAGCATGGAAATTGGTCCTAACAACGTACCCAAATCTACAACACCTGTGGCGACTTCCCTTTTGTCTTTTTGTCCAACTTGCATCTGTTGGGAGGAGCCATCCCATTGAAAGGTTGGGAAAGTTGGAGTGCTTTGACATTTCTATGGAGAAGCAGCTGGAAAATAATCAGAAAAAGAGAGAGAAGCAGAGAAACGCTTTCACTGAATTGTAGCAGCAGCTTCTTGTTTATTGACGTGGCATTCAGCACACTGCCACAGGAGATGAACATGGAGTCCTTTACAAAGCACAAAAGTGTTATTTCAATTAACTTGCCTTCTCTCAAAACTTTTTAGCTGACTTTCCTTAAGCCTTTATCCTATTCAGAATGACACATGAAGCCCAGTGTTCTATTTTTTGGGGAGCTTCCTTCCTCTTCAGCACAACCATTGCCAACTTATTGCCTGTTTTGCTCTTTTGTCCTTTTGTTTTGAAGGAACCAACAGATTTCCTGGACAAGCAACGCTGTTTCCTTTCTGCTATGACATTCCTTTAAAGAGCCCAAAGAGTAAAAAGACTGAATTCATCTGAGAGACAAGCCTTCTTTAGTGGGTTGCTGTAAGTTTGCAGGGCTGTATAGCCATGTTCCAGAAGCATTTTCTCCTGATGTTTCACCCACATTTGCTTCTCCGGCCCTGGAACTCAACAAAGAAGCTCCTGTTTTGTAGTAGGTTTCCTATGAGGCAGGTGAGATGGTAGTCCTTTGTGATATTATACATTTTTCTCAGAAGGCGGTGGTTTACGGTATCATAAGCCGCTGATAGGTCTATGAAGACAGCTCCTGTGATCTGCTGCCTTTCAAAGCCATCTTCTATGTGCAGAGTCAGGTTCAGCACTTGCAATGTGCAGCTTTTGCCTTTCCTGAAACCAGCTTACTGTGGGATCAGACATGGATCTATTTTTTCCATAATTCTATGCAAAATAAGTCTCTCCAGAACTTTGTAGAGGTGGCACAACAGGGAGATTGGTTTGTAGCTTTTTGGATTATTATGGTCTTTGCCTGGCTTCAAGATGCCGATGACTCTTGCTTTCCTCCAGATTTTGGGGATCTGACAGGATGCCGTGCAGTTCTATGCTACTCTGCTGCTGAGTATGCATGCCCGGTGTGGAACACATGTCACCACGCTAAAACAGTGGATGTGGCTCTTAATGAGACATGGCGCATTATCATGGGGTGTCTGCGCCCTACACCACTGGAGAAATTACACTGTCTAGCCGGTATCGCACCACCTGACATCTGCCGGGAAGTAGCAGCCAATAGTGAAAGGACAAAGGCAGTGACATCTCCAGCCCATCCCTTGTTTGGGTATCAGCCAGCACGTCAACGACTTAAATCAAGAAATAGTTTTCTAAGATCTACAGAGACACTTGGTGGAACACCCCAGCAAGTGAGAGTCCAAAAGTGGCAGGCTCAAACCCAGAACGTCAATCAATGGCTGATACCAAATCAGAGACTCCCCCCCTGGGCACACAGAAAACTGGGTGACTTGGATGGCACTGAACAGACTGGCACCACGAGATGCAGAGCCAATCTTAAGAAATGGGGCTACAAAGTGGAATCCACGACATGCGAGTGTGGAGATGAGCAAACCACAGACCACCTGCTGCAGTGCAACCTGAGCCCTGCTACATGCACAATGGAGGACCTCCTTGCGGCATCACCAGAGGCACTCCAAGTGGCCAGCTACTGGTCAAAGGACATTTAATCAACTACCAAGCTTGCAAATTCTGTTTTGTCTGTTTGTTTGTTTTTGTTAAAAATGCAATACAAATGTCTGGTTGCTGATGACATGATAAATAAATAAATAAATAAATAACCCACATCTGTGGCAGGCATCCTCAGAGGTTGTGAGGGCTGTTGGAAACTAGGCAAGTGATATTCATATATCTGTGGAATGCCCAGGGTGAGAGAGAGAACTCATATCTGTTTGAGTCAAGTGTGAATGTTGCAGTTGGCCAGCTTGATTAGCATTGAATAGCCTTGCAGCTTCAAAGCCTGACTGGTTGCTGCCTGGGGGAATCCTTTGTTGGGAGGTGTTAGCTGGCCCTGATTAATTCTTGTCTGGAATTCCCTGGTTTTTTTTTTTTACTGTTACTGAAACATGAATCAAGGAACATGAAAGGCACTGCAGACTATTTCAACCTGAGAAGTTAGCCATAGCAGAACACCGGATGAACCAACCTGGACACAGCATATAATTTGAGAACACAGAAATGCTGGACCACTATAACAAACACAGAAAAAAACACAACGGGCATGTCTTCAATATTTCTTTGAAGAATTACCCAGGGGGGCATGACTCTTCAAAGTGGTACTTTTATAGGGTGGCCATAGCATGATGCATTCGGGTCAAAAAGCGTGTTGTTTTTGGGTCCATTTTCATCTGACCCCTCATTTCATTTACTGGAAAGTTACTCGAAAGGGCAGATGTTTTTTTATTTTATTTTTCTCTCTCTTTGTCTCTCAACCAGTAAAAAGCCTGGTGGTGTCCATATTCTGATTGGATAAGAATGGACACAAGTGATGATTACAATTCTTGCAATATGTCTTGTTTTTTTTAAAAAAAATTCTAAAAAATCTGCAGATTGCTGAATTATTTTGAAACTTGGCAGGCCTGCAGTTGTAAATGGGGTCTACAACTTAGAGAAGACAATGATGCTTGTGAAAATGGAAGGAAAAAGGAAGAGGGGTTGACCAAGGGCAAAATGGATGGATGGTATCCTTGAAGTGACTGGCTTGATCTTGAAGGAGCTGGGGGTGGTGACGGCTGACAGGGAGCTCTGGCGTGGGCTGGTCCATGAGGTCACGAAGAGTCAACTGAACGAATAAAGAACAACAAACAACTGAAGTACGTTTCATGCAGATTGTGCCTTTAAAGTTTCCCATTGTAACCAATGGGCCAAACCTCTGCCGAATGAAAACAGAAACACCCCATCCCCTTTCAAGTAACTTTCCAGTACACAAAATGAGGGGTCAGATGAAAACAGACCCGAAAACAGCATGCCTTTTGACTTGAATGCATATCCTTAATAAGGGATATTAAATGGAGGAGAATTCAAGAGTCTCACAAACATAAACATTTAATAGTGCATTTATTGATTATGTTCTGTACAGACATGTAATAGCAAGTTATAAACCTTTTTTCCTTTTACTTAGACTTTAACTGTGTGGAACATATTTACATGGCAGGGGGGGAAGGATAGACAACTTGAGGTACAAACATCCTGCTCCCCCCCCCCCCCCCGAGAGTATCTGAGGTATAAATACAAGTATATTTTAAATAATTACTTTCATGCTTTATCTATGTTGGACAATAAAGTGTGAACACGTATACACGCTTACAACAGATGGTATATACAACATACATTTTTGTACACATTTAAACATGTAAAAAGTATACAAAGAATACACAGTTTCCCTAGTGATGTGAAATACTATACGGTGCAATCTTTAACACAATTTGCCTGGTAGTGAGCTTCATAGTTACAGAAATGGATTTGTTGCCCAGTAAATGTTTTAGGCTAATGTTGTGAGGATGTTGTGGACCACATCTGGGTAGTGTGGTCCACAAAGGGCTTCATCTCTCGATTTCTTATAGAGAAGCTTGGATGTCCAGAGAAAAATAGAAAATATAAGAATTTTATTCCATATTTTTTTCTTACAGCAAGTAGACTGAAAAGTTGGCAATGCTACTTTTCTCCCACTAGGAATCCACTCGTCAACATGGTGGCAGACATGCTAATGGGAATTTTTGGAATTGTGAATGAAAACAAATTAACTTGGCTAAGGTGTAAGTCAATGCTTCTTAACCTGGGGTCCCCAGATGTTCTTGGCCTACAACTCTCAGAAATCCCAGCCAGTTTACCAGCTGTTAGGATTTCTGGGACTTGAAGGCCAAAAACATCTGGGGACCCCAGGTTGAGAACCACTGGTGTAAGTAGGTTAACATACAAGGAGGTGCCCTAGATTCTCCTATGTTCTTCATTGCAGGTCTCCCTGCTCCTGAGCAGATCTGAACAAGCATGATGAGCTGTAACATACAAAGAGCCTGACCATAGAGGAACACGTGAAAAGCAAGTAACATGCGATACCGACATTAAAAAAGCAGGGCACGCAATAATAGTGCTATTGCAAGGATTGCTAGTACATCACATCTTAAAACACCACAATTCTTCATCACACACATGATATATACACTTAACACTGAAAATGGTAACACAAAGGGCTGGTTCCAGCCATGCCTCTGCCTGAAGATAAGGAAAGGTGAAAAACATCGAGGTTACACACTTCCTTTATGTGAATCAGCAAGATGGAACCAATCACCCAGTTTTTCACACTGTCTTTAATACAAGTATCAGCAATCATTTCTGGCTGGAGGGAGAAGAGCAGAAAGGGCAAAAAAGGCAGCGGTTCAGGAAACTTGTGAGAACTTCAATTAGAACAGATATTCTGTAGGAAGTCTTGACGTCACACAAATACACAAACAAAGTACTGTCCATGTTACATTCACTCCTTACACACACTGGTTCAGTGCATCTCTACACTAATACTGCATCTTTACACCAAAGCGGAATCCTTACCCAGGACTGTCATGTTGGGATTTTGGGTGGGTGGAGATAAGATTCACAGCAAGGGTCAACGTCTTTCTTTGGGGCACATCCTAACCACTGAACTGCAAGACAACAGTTTTTATATGACCAAGTATTTTGCTCATTTGACCTCATGATGATGTTCTCCCAAAGAATATTCTCAAATGCTCAGGTTGGGACAAGTGGGCCATACAGTGTTCCCTTGCTACTTCGCGGGTCGCTTGTCGTGGACTCGCTGTTTCGTGGTTTTACAATAAATATGAATTTAAAGTATGTATCACTGTTTGCTGTTTTGCGGGTTTCTGCAGTACTTGCGCTTTCCCTCTTCAGTCCTCCCTCCCTCCAGCCTTGAAGGGCCTTTCTTTCCTTTCCTTCACTCTCTCGCTCTTCTTTGACTGTCTTCTTTGACAGTCACCTGGCAAAGGAAAAGGTAAGGAGAGCTTGCTTCCTTGCCTTCTTTGACAGCTCTTTCCTTCTCTCCCGCAACTTCCTCTCTCAGTCCTCAGCTCCCTCATCTCACCCGTTACCTGAGGACCCACACACCCCTCCAACGTCATGTTTCCCAGCGCAGCCACTGTACTGACAGGGAGATGGGTGAGGGGAGCCATGAGAGGAGGAGGAATAGAGGGTGAAGAAGGCGTGCACGAGCGGGGAAAGAGGAGGGGAGGAGGGCAGGGGGACCCAGGCATGCAAGGAGGAGCCAGCGGGAAGTGTGGTGTGCAAAGGAATGAGGGAAGGAGGAAGGGAAGGGGAAAGAGGAGAGGAAAAAGAAGGCAAAAGGATTGAGTGAGTGTAGGGGGAGAGAAGAGTGGGCAGAGCCACTCCTAGGAGGGAACGGTCTTACGCCTTGTCCCTACTTTGTGGATTTTCACTTATGGTCAGTGGTCCTGGAACATAATACCTGCGATAAGTGAGGGAAAACTGTATTTTATTCCCACTTTGCACATTTTTTAAAAAATTATCACAGTTCTGTGACAGAACCATCATTATCGCCACACCTCACCAAGAACCTTTGGGAAGTATGGGAAATATTTTGCTCCATGCATTTTTAAAAAACAATTAGATTTGATGACACTTGATATTGTACAGAAAAGCAATACAACAATAAAATTCTCTGAATATCTGCCCAAATATTGTAATTGATTTCTTATTGCTAACCTGGCTGACGTAGGATATATGAATAGTTTATAGGTCTGGATTTTCCTTTAAGGGTTACTCACTTGGACAACGGAATGCCTCATCCTTTGAAGCCCTTGTTCACCCTAACTTGTAGTCCTTTGCACTGTGTCACATTATCTGATGGCAGCAAACAATACTCTTTTATTAACAATCAAAACTTCAGAATTTCTGAATATTCTGGAAGTTTTTATCGAAACCATGTGAATAAATGAGGTTATATAGTTATAGTGCAGTGGTTCCCAACCTGTGGTCCATGGACCACCAGTGGTCCACAAGAACTAAAATATGGTCTGCGGCCTCAGTTACTACACCGTTGCAACGAGAGTGACTGATCTCACAAAATCCTCTTATAGTGCTGAGGCTTATTAAATACGGTTTTCTGTGGGTAAGGAGATGGCGACTACTGGATGGCATTATGTTTTAAATCAGAAACTAGAGCTGATGTGGTCTATCCAATGCAATTTTCTGAATCAGCGCCCCAAATAACCAAACTGAATCTAAAGTTGTCCAAAAACTGATTCGTAATTCTTTTGGTACTAATGTTGGAGAGTGGTCCCTTGTCAAAGTGGTCCCTGGTCAAAAAAAGGTTGGGAACTACTGTTGTAGTGGAATATATGAATAGCTTTGGACTTTTCTAACAGCACCCATTATGCCTAATCTTTTTTGAACTTCAAAATCATCCAGTTATGACAATATCCAGTGCTGTTTTTGAGCTACTGGATAGAATTTCACCTCTACTCTTGTGTCTTCTGTTTCTTGTATGAGAGGCACTCAGAAAGAGGGCTATCAATACTCCTGCTTGTTACTTTAGCTAGGGTAAAGTATATAATAAGTATATATTTATGAGTGGGGCAAAGGGAATCAAACATCAGGCAAAACAAAAAGCCCAATATTTATATACATATAAATATAATATTTATATATAGAGACAGCCATAGTTCTGAGTCACTATCTCTGAGACCATTAAAATTTGGGTGGTGCCAACTTAAGCATATTTAAGATTTTGGAGTGTTACAGGCATACCTCAGTTAACAAGGCATCTGAGAGTGAAGCTTCTTTTTATAAAGGCTTTAGGACACATGCCACTGGAAGTGAGTTGCTTCCCATTCAACGGAAGGTGACTGCTTCCGAGTAGCACCAGCCCAAGTGGGTTTCACCTATTAAATCTGAAGCTATAGCTGTGTATAAACTTCAATCAGACAGGAGACTTTTTAGGATGCTGCCCAATATTTGCTGGAACTAAACCTACTAAGAAATGTAGTTATTATTCTTATCTCTGTAAATAGTCCCCCTTTTGTGATGATGATGATGATGATGATGATAATAATGATGATGATGATGCAAAAGCTCTGGCATAAACCAGTACAGGTGGTCCCAGTGGTCATCGGCACACTGGGTGCCGTGCCAAAAGATTTCAGCCGGCATTTGGAAACAATAAACGTTGACAAAATCATGATCTGTCAACTGCAAAAGGCCACCTTACTTGGATCTGCACGCATCATTCGAAAATACATCACACAGTCCTGGACGCTTGGGAAGTGTTCGACTTGTGATTTTGTGATACGAAATCAAGCATATAGATCTCGTTTGTTGTGACATACTGTGTATTTGTGTCAGTAATAATAATAATAATTATTATTATTATATAAGACTGTACTCAGCATCTTTGCCTGCATAAGCTCTAATTTCTTTACAGTCAAATCCAACAGCACATCACACTTTGCTTTGCTGTGAGCTGATTGCTCAATTTTTAGTATCCTGTTTGTATTTTGGATGCTCTGCTATATTTTTGGGTAGTTTCCCGTAACATTAGGAACCTATCTCTGTTCTTTTTATGTTATTTCTGCCATTCGTACCAAGTATTTTATATAAAAAAGCAATGCTTGGAAACACATATGCTTTATGAACTGAGGTACATCTGTATATCCATGATATTTTAAGTGAACACCGAAAAATAGGAAATTTCACAGTAAATCTGTATTTCATGCAAGGGAACTCATGGGGAAGCTGTGAATAATGCAAGTTTCCTGCTATGGCAAGCTCAGATCTGTCTGGGCGCTATGCAAATGCTGGGGAAGCTTTCAAATGGGAATGTGTGCAGAACTACTGCCACTGCAAAATAAATATGTTGAAATCCATTGGGCATTTAAAAAATATCTTCCATCAAAGCAACACACCAGTTTCAGATATTCTGTCTTTGCCTTCTCTGCCGAATAAGTCATGTCTCAATTTTCATTTTTTCCTCTGCCTTCTAGTTCATATCTCTAGCTCTGTGCAAACCTTCCTTCACTTACATTAGCAAGAACCCATTGAAGAGTGCCAACAAATCCAGTGGATGAAACAGTCCCTCGAGAAATGGCACACAGACACAGACACACAAATCTAACATTATATAGGAATGAATCGTTTCCACTATATTCCAGAAATATATTTAGGTCTTAATAAGAGTTTTGCTTCTCAGAAGCAAATTACACAGTTCCAAAAAACATGAATAATATTACTTTTTGTTTAGTTGCACCATCCAATATATTCCAGTCAAGGCCTACACTATAGGCCTAAGATCAAGACGAAGCAGCTTTAAAATGAACGGTATTGCCACAGAGTTTTGCACAGATATCGGATCCATTCAAAACACTCCTTCTTCAGGACCTTAGCAGGCCCCACTACGAGCCATTCTGGAGCACACCACCAACAGTTCCTGAAAGTAGCTGTGTATGCCAATGAATTGTGGGATTGTTTCACTTGTCACCTTGATTTTCCTTCTTTAGTCTCAAGATTCTGATTAACGAAAGAGTCTCTGATCTTGACTACTTCCGCCGCACACAAGTGTCCAAAAGCCTTTGTGTACCAGTCAGGCTTATGTCCCCTGTTTCAAAGAAAGCAAACACATGAAACTGGTAACAGTCACCTCGATTTGAAGGGAGAAAAATGAAAAGACATTATGAGAACAAATATAGGTTGTGTAGCTGTGAGTTTTTCGAGCTGTATGGCCATGCTCCAGAGGCATTCTTTCCTGATATTTCGCCTACATCTATAGCAGGCATACTCAGAGGTTGCAGGGTCTGTTGGAGACTAGGCAAGTGCGGTTTATATATCTGTAATGTCCAGGGTGGGAGAATGATTTTTTTTTTGCTTGAGGCAAGTGTGAATGTTGCAGTTAGCCACCCTGATTAGCATTTAATGGCCTTGCAGCTTAAAAGCCTGGCTGGTTGCTGCCTGGGGGATCCTTTGTTGGGAGGTGTTAGCTGGCCCTGATTGATTCATGTCTGGAATTCCCCTATTTTTTGTGTTGCTCTTTATTTACTGTCCTGATTTTAGAGGTTTTTTTAAAATACTGATAGCCAGATTTTGTTCTTTTTCATGGTATCCTCCTTTCCGCTGAAACTGTCTACATGTTTGTGGATTTCAATGGCTTTTCTGTGTAATCTGACATGGTAGTTGTTGGAGTGGTCCAGCATTTCTGTGTTCTCAAATAATATGCTGTGCCTAGGTTGGTTCATTGGGTGCTCTGCTATGGCTGACTTCTCTGGTTGAAGTAGTCTACAGTGCCGTTCATGTTCCTTGATTCGTGTCTGGGCAATGCTGCGTTTGGTGGTCTCTATGTAGACTTGTCCACTCACCTCTGACCTCTGCAGGAGTCTACCGTATACTTTGCAGCTTTGGACAAGTCTTCAGAGGTACCACCAAACATAGAGCTCAAACACAAATGAAGGAACATTCAACCAGAGAAGTCAGTCATAGCGGAGCACCTGACGAACCAACCTGGACACAGTATACTATAATGGCCTTTCAATGCTAATCTATCTATTTATTTATTTACGACTTGTATATGCCGCCCTTCTCACCTCAAAGGGGACTCAGACCAGCTTACAAGATATATATATACATACAATATATTATATTATTAGCATAGTACAATATCAGTATTATATATTACTATATTGTACGATACCATTATATTGTAATATTATTAGTAAAAATACATGTAATATAAAATATATAATTATAATATTGAATTATTATTAGTCTATTGTATTACATTATAATATTATAAATATTATATGTATATACAATATATTATATTATTAGTAAAGCACAGCAGACAAGATGGAACTGTCTTCTGCCCCCCCCCCTCTTCACTCTGGCCAGACCAGCAGCTGGTGTGTGTGTGTGTGTGTGGGGGGGGGGGGGGGGGTCCCAACTGATATTATATTATATTATATTATATTATATTATATTATAATCAGTAAAGCACAGGAGACAAGATGTAACTGTCTTCTGCCCCCCTCTCTCTTCACTCTGGCCAGACCAACAGTTGGTGCCGGGATTAGTCAAGGTAGCCAACTGCAACATTCACACATTCCACAGAGATATAAACCTCACTTGCCTAGTTTCCAACAAACTTCACAACCTCTGAGGATGCCTGCCATAGATGTGGGCAAAATGTCGGATTGAATGCTTCTGGAACATGGCCATACAGCCTGGAAAACTCACAGCAACCCAACATAGATGGATTTGGGTACTAATCTATCTGGAAGAACAGGAAAAACAGACTTCAGGTATGAATGCTTGAAAATTCAGCATACTTCTGAAGAGTCCTTCCTGGGGAATATGAAGGAAATCCCACTAGAATCATGAGTTTTTGTTAAACAGTAAATACAAATACAGTTGGCTCTCCGTATCCACAAATTCTGCATCCAGGGCTTCTAAATATATTTATAAACTATACAGTAAACTTTGATTTTGACATTTTATATAAGTGATACCATTTTATTATTATTATTATTTAGTATAATGAAACTTCATCTGCAGGAATTTGGAATCTATGGGTGGTGGTGGTCTTGAAACCAAACCTCAATGGATAACAAGGAACCACTGTAAATAGATTCAGATCCATCACCACTCCTGAGTTATCCTTCTTCAGAATACAATACAGGAAAGGGAAGGACAGCCAAGTTGGCATTGGTCTGCATTGCAAATTATCATGTTGCAAGGCTACAACTATAAGGAGTGGACAAGTGCTTTCACATAATGGAGGAAGACAAAAAATGAAACAACCTTTACCTTAAATCTATTCTGCACATATAAGTGAGCTTGGATTTTCCTGATCCACATGGTTCAATTAGATATCTGGACAGGAGCACATTCACTCTGACACCGAGCACTGGGGCACGGTCATGGTCCACTGAGGTGCTTAAAAGTGCACAAGCCCCCTTAGATAGGTTTTTCCTCCAAGTCCTGTTGAAAACAAGTTGAGTTTTATTAAGGAACAAAAACAGTTTCTGGAAGTGAAAATATTATACAAAGACAATGTGATTGTAACATAAATATCTGCATGCAAAGATATCAGTACTAAATAATCTCTATGCAGAAAGGCAACATTGTGAAACCCATGCCAATGACTCAGTGCCATTGTGTAAGGAGCAGTGCACAGCTGCAATGTACATCTCAAAATCTTAATGTGCAATGTCGTAAGCACAACTCCTCTTCAGCCACTATCAGCAGAATACATCTTTTCTGCTGTAATGAATATTTTTCCCTGCACGTGTTGACTTACACATGCATATATATCACTAACATAATGCTGGCCAATGACACATTGCATGGATGGAAATATCAAGTGGGGAGGAATTACACACAGTAAAGAAAAGGATGACTGAATATCTGTGTAAAGACTGTTATTGTAGGACAGGTTTCTGCTACATTGCAGGCAAAATTCACACGTTTACCTTAGAACTACATAGTCTCTGGCCGGATGTGGTGCCATGCTGTTTTGCACATATTGGTAAACATCAGTTTGGCTATCCAAAGTCTCCACCACTTTTGCATCTAAAAGATCTTCATCCCAGAAATGCTGCTCTTTAAGTATACGGCTTAAGACGTCTTCAGGAGTTGCAGGGATTTCAACTGTGGATTTCCACAACCGGAGAGGGGGACCATCACAAACCTAAAAAGCATTATTGCAATGGAGGTCTGAGTTAAATTCAAGTTCAGTTTATGCTTCCTGATTGAACAACTCTTTGATGCTGTTAACCTTTATAGATTTTTATAGACAGTGTTCTATTTCTTTATCATGTTATTTTGTAACTGTTTATTTTTATTTTGTTATTTCTTGTATTTTATTTTGATGTTATTTTTGCTTCTTTGTATTTTATTTTGCTGTATTGTAATTTTGGGCTTGGCCTCATGTTAGCTGCCCTGAGTCTCCTTCAGGGAGATGGTGGCAGGGTACAAATAAAATTATTATTATTATTATTATTATTGAACTAATGCAAGCTGAAAACAAAATGAAGCATTTAGCTATCATTTGTACCTCTGTCCTTCCCAATACAGAAGTGAAAAGTATGGATTGGCAAGGAGGCTAGCAAGCATAATTCATAAAGTTTTTTTGTGTGTGTCAGGAGCGACTTGGGAAACTGACTGCAAGTTGTTTCTGGTGTGAGAGAATTGGATATCTGCAAGGGCATTGCCAAGAGGATGTCTGGATGTTTTAACATCCTGTGGGAGACTTCTCTCATGTCTCATGTCCCCACATGGGAAGCTGGAGCTGACAGATGGGAGCTCACCCTGCTCCTTGGATTCAAACCACTGGCCTTTCGGTCAGCAGTCCTGCCAGCACAAGGCTTCAACCCACTGCGCCACCAGGGGTTCCTATTCATAAAGTGACCCAATTAAAAATATACGACGAATACAATGAGGAATTCTTTTCACAAATAAAATGAAGAGGCCAATACATGATAAAACCAAACCATCAGTTTAGTATTCTCTATTTCAGGGGTTGTTCTGGAACTGCATGTGATCCACACAATGTTTTTGTGGCCCTAAGACCCTTCAGAATCCATAGACATTTTTCTGGTCAAAGAAAGGAAGATGGATTATTGCTCTTGGAAGTTTTCAGGTGCATCAATTTCTTATTCAAATGAACTTCTGTCACTTTGCTTTTAATAAGTGACAGTGTCATGTATTGTTACACACTGTGAAAATATCATTGTATTGCGCAAGGATTTGGGTGACACCCCAAAGTTACTGTTTAAATGTATAATCTATTATTTGTGAATGGCACATGTGGAATATCCTCAAAACATTTATTCTGGAGGGGCAGTATTGTCATATCCAATGGCAATACTGTTCAAAGACAGGGATCTGTCTCTCATCCTGTGAAGACAGGAAAATGTGAACTAATCTCCATGTGAACAGAAGCACTTTTATGACTGTAACAGCTATCACATTTGACAGCTTCATCTTTCCTGCAACTTCCTACATAGCTGCTTCTGCCAAAGCATTTGTATCTGGAAGGAGAACAAAGAGACCGTGGTGGTAGC
Organism: Anolis sagrei; assembly: GCF_037176765.1. Taxonomy (NCBI): domain Eukaryota; kingdom Metazoa; phylum Chordata; class Lepidosauria; order Squamata; family Anolidae; genus Anolis; species Anolis sagrei. Next base: position 72,836,894 of record NC_090025.1, on the reverse strand, counting down.
ACTGGAACAAAGCCGGGTGTGTTTCTTTTTGAGTGCGGATTGCAGTTATCAGAATAGATTACTGCAACAGTCACCTGAAAATTTTGACTCTATGGAAGTTCAACCACAGTTCCCAGTATGAGCAAGATCTCAATCTTCTATATTGTTTTCATGTTCATTCAAGTCATTTCTAAGTTATGGTGACCCTAAGGTGTCCCTATCATAGGGTTTCCTGGACTTGAGTGTGTGATTTGTCTCAAATTATCCAGTGGGTTTATATCACCGAGCGGGAAATCACACTCTGGTCTCTAGCATTGTACTTCAGTGCTGAAACCATTACACCACACTGGCTTTTATTGTCTATTCTGGCAAAGGGTTTAAATTCCATATCACCTTTCAACTGAATTCCATATCCCAATTTAACTCATGAAGACTATACTGAAATCTGGATGATTTTAACATTGCTCCCAGTATAATATTTTTTTTGGTAACCAAATCAGCAAATTTGATTTCAACTCAGCTTATGCCATCTTTCCCATTTTTGGGGAAAGACCTTTAATGAGTCATTAAAGGTTAAGGTTTCCCCTGACATTAAGTCTAGTAGTGTCCAACACTGGGGTGGGGATGGGGTGCTCATCTCCATTTCTAAGCTGAAAAGCTGGTGTTGTGCGTAGACATCTCCAAGGTCATGTGGCCAGCATGACTGCATGGACTGTCATTACCTTCCCGCAGAAGTGGTACCCACTGATCTCCTCTAAAGTGAACAATTTTATTGATCAGTCAGTTGGCCTTATCAAAACAGACAATGCAAACACAACATACATCTAGTTCTCTTAAAATAAAATACAAATAGACAGGTATTTGTCAGCTTGAAACCAATGCAGCTTAGATTGATCTACTCACATATGAATGTTTTCAAACTGCTAGCTTGGCAGAAGCTGGGCCTACCATCGAGAGCTCATCCTGCTCCCCAGATTTGAACCGCCAACCTTTCAGTCAGCAAGTTCATCAGCTCAGCAGTTTAACCTGCTGCGCCACCAGGGGGTCCTATTGAGCCATTATTTGCATTTCATTATTTTTTCAAAGCATAAGACCAACACAGTTTCCCTTCTCTAAAATGCATAAACAGTGTGGTTTCATTTGCTTTCCCATCCCCATGCATTTGCATTACAAACTACCTTCTTGAAATTATGCTCAAATACCTTCTTGCAGGCAAGCTCTGCTTGCTCTGAGGTGGAGCAGCTGACCCAGCCTTTAAATTTGTCTTTAATCTCCTTCAGCAAATCGTCCATACAGTCTTGGATGTAAGAGCGATAGTCGGCAGGCTCAGAGTTAGAGTTATGAGCTCTCCCCAGTTCCTCCAAGCTCACAGGTCTAAGATCTTGTTCTGTATAAGAATTGCGACATCTGCTCATTTCTTCAGGAATCTAAGAATTGGAAGAATTCCAGAGGCAGAGGGACAAAATGGAGAAACAGTCAGAGAGATACAACTGATGACAATATCCCATTATGCATTTTATAAGATTTCATTTGTGCTGTTTGAGACTCTAAACCAGTGGTTCTCAACCTGTGGGTCACCAGATGTTTTGGGCTTCAACTCCCAGAAATCCTAACAACTGGTAAACGCTGTAGGCCAAAATCCCTGGGTAGCAGCTGGTTGAGAACCACTGCTCTAAACCAAAGCTTCTTAAAACTGTGGGTTGCAACCGCATTTGAGACCCCTTACATGGAAGGCATGAAAAATTGATGCTGTTTGCCACCTAGTGGTTGTTTTAGACCATTACATGAATCTGTGAGCAACAATATGCAGCAAATACTTCAGCTAAACTTCATATAAAAGGAAAATCAGCCTGCTTTATTTAGAAAGTCTTGCAAATGCTGACTTTGCTCAATGGCTATATTTCTGTTTTAGAAATACTTTCCAAGATGGCACTGACTGAGAGAAAATGCAGCAACATGGTTGCAAAAGCATAATGCAAGAATGATGAAAGAGTGGATCATGTATTGAATAGAGGATTCTGGATATAATTCAAAATTGTTACATCGTGGAAAAGTGGGTTATTGAAAACCCAATTCAATAATTTCCATTCTTTGACGGCACTCTGATCTCTAACCTATCAAATAAGTGAGGATGCCTGTAATCATTTCCTCATGCAGTAGCAGGTGTGATGAGAGGTGCAGTTCCTCAAGGTCCCTAATCTTTCATAGTTGCCCATCCCTGGCTTATGGGGTTCAGAATAAGCTGTGTGGTGTAGACCACTTTGGAAGACAGTCAGAAGGCTTCTAGTCCCACCACTTGCTGCCTGACTGAGGGAACTACTTTCTTTTGGCCAATGTCAGGGGACCAGTCCTGCCCTTTCAGACTCTTTCAACAGTGTCCCACTAGTGAAACTAGCTGACCAATCCAGCATGGCGATGTCAAAAGCAAAATCAAGAATGCAATGCAGGATATTAATAGAAGGTCTTAGAAATCAATTTATAGTAAAATATTCACCTGAAACAACTTCTTGCACTCAGCAATCATGTGGCCCAGGCCTTGCGTTGCAGCCAAGTTCTCATTTAAATCTTTTTGATCAGGTTTTCCTAAACTCTGCTTCCTCTGCATCACCCTGTTAAAACACAATTTTCATTAACGATCAGTGGGAAGGCTGTGTATAATGTATCAGTGGGCCAATTTAATCTCTTATACGAAAGGGGAAATCTAGAAAAACTTAAGAATTCCACCAGAAGGCTCATGATAAGCTTTGTATCTGAATTTTGGGCTCTGATGGGCTAAGAGACAATAGATAAGTGCCTTGAATAAATAAATAAAATGTCTAGCACTTTTCTTCATTTATAACAATGGCTTCCAACCTTTTTTAAAAAACCATTTGACCAGGTACTACTTTGACCAGGCACCACTCTCCAACATTAGTACCAAAAGGGTTACGAATCAGTTTTTGGTCAACTTTAGATTTAGTTTGGTTATTTGGGGTGCTGATTCAGAAAATGGCATTGGATAGACCACATCAGCTCTAGTTTCTGATACAGTGTATATGCATCCAGTAGTCACCATCTGCTTGCCCACAGAAAAATGTATTTAATAATTTATTAAATCCAATGCAATTTTCTGAATCAGTGTCCCAAATACCCCTAGGAACAGGTCTAAAAATGAAGACACTAAGGCACTTCCTTCCAGTCATCACATGCAACGGCTCCGCTCAGGGGGAGGGCGGAGAAACAGCAGTCAGGAGGCTTGTTGTGACACCTTTCATGGGTAGTCAGCCTCTCCCCTCCCAACATCCCCATTACCTCAGAGGGTTTTGTGAGACCACTGGTGGTCCATGGACCACAGGTTGGGAACCACTGATTTATAATATAATGATCAGCCAGGTGCCTATGGTTTCCCACTATATCATATTGTTAATAGTTGTATAGTTCCCTTGCATGGTTCCACCCTATGGAATTCTAGGACTTGAAATTGGGGAGGCATATTGAGAGCCATCAGCCAGAAAGCTCTTATGCCTGAGCAAATTCTGGTGTGTCTCTAAACTACAAACTCCAGGATTCCACAGGATTGAAGACAGTTAAAATGGAAATATAGTGCTATATCTGCGTTTATGAAAAGCTAGGAACTGTTAACATTTTTATTAACATTCCCAGCTGTGCTAGGTAGGGAGGGGTTTGGAAGTTGTAGTCCAAAAACATATATTTTTCTAAGACTTTCCAAGCTCTAAGTATGAATAAAATACTGCTTTCACCCATGCACATTCACCACTTCTCAAATCCAGCAAGGACTTAAATGTCTGAATGATCACAACTATTCAATTACTGGCGTTTTATTACCCACAATATTGTTCATCAGAGACCATTTATGCAAAAGCGGTAGCAATTTTGGTTTTGAAGGGAAATTTCAACCTTTTAAAAGGACAAGCTATTGGAAGTGCTTCAGCAGCAAAGGCCACCAGGATGAGACTTGCCTTGGTGAAGAATTTTCCCTCTTCAAGGTGTTCAAGTGGAAAAGGGAAGGCGCTAAGCACACAGCCAGATTTGTTGGCGTCATTTGGTTTTCCTTCACAGCAGCCGTGACATCACTCAAAAAATATAGGAGGATCTGTAGGACCTCTCTGTTCTCATCTGGTAGGAGCATAATGGCCGCCTTGATCGCCTGGAGACGCTGGTCCTTTGGCACATCTGCACAAGATTAGCAATCCTCTCAAGTCAATGATTTTCCACACATATAGCATGAATGCATCCCAAAGCAAATGCTCGTTTCAACTATTTTTGACTTCAGTCTGCAATGATTTCCTGTAGTGCGTTGCATTGCATACCATTCATGGCACATGAAGGTTTTCTGGATTCCCCCCCCCCTCCTTTTTGGTCCACAGCTTAACCGCCCTCAGGTATTTCCTGCCTAGCAAGAGACTCAACAAAGCTCTGAGTTAAATTTAGATTTTTAATTTTGAGAGCCACACACTTCTGCAGACCTGCTTAAAAGGCCCATTAAATTAGATGGGGGCTCCACCATTTTATGAACATGGGTGGCGACGAGCATACAAAGGCTAAGCTCTGCCAATTTTGGCTGCAAAAAAATTCATACACACCAGCGAGACACACATTCCTCAATCAGGAAGGCAATTAAAATAAATAGCCCTCAAACTATTCCTAACTTTGGCACCACAAAATGTCCAGACTGAGCTTCAATAAGCAGAGAGGACAGCTTGAGTGGACATTTTTAAGAAAAGGGAGATGGATACACATCACAGAACTCCAGATTTAGAAAGACAAAGTGGCCATGACACTTTCTATACTTGCTTTTTAACAATAAAGGTAAACTTAAAGTTTCCCCTGAAATTAAGTCTAGTTGTGTCCAACTCTAGGGTGGTGGTGCTCATTTCCATTTCTAAGGAATAGCCAGCATTGTCCGTAGACACCTCCAAGGTCATATGGCCAGCGTGATTGCATGGAGAAGTACCTATTGATCTACTCACATTTGCATGTTTTTGAACTGCTAGGTTGGCGGAAGCTGGGTCTAACAATGGGAGCTCATCCAACTTCCCGGATTTGAGCCGCCAACCTTTTGGTCAGCAAGTTCAGCAGCTCAGCGGTTTAACCTGCTGTGCCACCATGGGTTCCTCTCAATAAGCATCCCAATTTTTACAATAAGCCTTGCATAATGAGAGAAATAACAGAGAAGCTGATTCATTTTGTTTCTAATTAACAGACATAATTGGGGATGTGACAAATACAAGGAAAAGACATTAAAAATAAAAACAGAATGCAATAATTTAGAAAGTCAACACTAAAAATGAAAACATGTCAAAGCTCCAATTATCTTGCACAAATTGCAGCAAAAGTACACCCCACACTGTCCAAGTCTCAAGTCCTCAATGAGGATCAGTTAGTTTAGTAAAGTCTGAGGGAATTCCCTTCCTCTGTGTCTCCTGTAAGAAGGTTGGAATGTATCTAATTTCTTCTTTCCTGTCTGTTTCTGCTCTCAGTCTGGTTGTTTAAAATGCATACTTTCCTACTGCAAGCCTTTTAAAAATCTGACTTATGTTCTCTTACATCTTTAGTATGAGCTGTGTGCTTTGAGATCTCTCTCTGCTTGTGTATCAGAGAAATGTAGTGATTGTTCCCCCCCCCTTTAAAACCTTAGAAGAAATGGGTGTTAGAGTAACTCAGATCCAGTTCTTGATTATTAAGAAATGTAGTTAGTTCTTTATTATTATAAATAAATATTTTGTGATTTTTAAGATTGGGCTCTGCAACTTTGCCTACCCAAGCTCTAAATTCTTTACAGCCACATCACACGGCACACTTTGCTAGCTGTGAGCTGAATGCTCAACTTTTAGTATCCTGTTTGTATTTTGGATTCTCTGATTTATTTTAGGGTAGTTTTCCCTAACAGTTAGATTGCAGTCCCCATGATTGCTTGCTACTGTTTCTGCTGACTTTATATGTGTGTGAGGTCCCATACATGGAAGAAGGCCTTCTTTGCTTGACATCTCCGTTATGGAATACCTTCCACTCTGATGCCCAATTGGCCCCTGTATTGGGGTCATTTCAGTTTCAAGTCAAAACAATTCTTTTTTAAATTAAAGTCTTTGGGGCCAAATTGATTGTATCCCATTTTCAAATTAATTTATTTTAAATTGTTTTAACATATTTTACATAATCTGATTTTGAGTGATAAATTATGTTTTTAACCTTCTAAGGCAGTGACAGACTTTGTATTTCTAGGTGCAAAGATTACTGCAGATGCAGACTGCAGCCAGGAAATCAGAAGACGTTTACTTCTTGGGAGGAGAGTAATGATCAGTCTTGATAGAAGAGTGAAGAGTAGAGACATCACACTGGCAACAAAGATCTGTATAGTTAAAGCAGTGGTATTCCCTGTAGTAACCTATGGATGTGAGAGCTGGACCATAAGGAAGGTTGAGCAAAGGAAGATATATGCTTTTGAATTGTGGTGTTGGAGGAAAATCCTGAGAGTGCTTTGGACCCTGAGAAGATCCAACCAGTCCATACTCCGGGAAATTAAGCCTGACTGCCCATTGGAGGGAAGGATATTAAAGGCAAAGATGAAGTACTTTGGCCACATCATGAGAAGAAAGGAAAGCTTAGTGAAGACTGGAGAAAATGGAAGGAAAAGGGAAGAGGGGCCGACCAAGGGCAAGATGGATGGATGGTATCCTTGAAGTGACTGGCTTGACTCTGAAGGAGCTGGGGGTGGGTATGGCCAACAAGGAGCTCTGGTGTGGGCTAGTCCAGGAGGTCACAAAGAGTCGGAAGCGACTGAACGAATAAACAACAACAAACCTTTTAAAATTGAGAATATCAATAAATATTTTGTTTTCTGCATCAAACTCTGAGAAACTGTGTATCTAAGGATAAATATTTAGAAACGGCAGAAACTACACTGATGAACAATCCATGACTTACACTGGTAGATCTGTAAGAAAGTTTCCGAAAGTTTGTTGGTCAAGAGTGGTTCAGGCAGATCACGGAAATATTGCTTCAACATGTCAGCCACATCGTAAGCAGACTGCCCTTCATAGCTGACCCTGCCTGTTGAGCTTTCATTCATCTGTCGTAATGCCTGGATTCTCGACTTGACCCCAGATTTTCGGAAAAGGCCAACCTACACAACAAGATGGAGAGAGTTACACATTTCATAAATTGAGGGTTCATTATTTTGAGTTTGGCAATTAATGCATTTCTGTGACTATCAACACAATTTTCTAAAGCACACATCTGAATGAGACACATTAGTAAAAATAAATTTTGTGGATTTTGGAAGGCAAAAGTGGAAGAAGAATCCAACCTGATCCAGGCAGTGGTTGCGAAGGTATCTCATGGCTTGTTGAATGCTCTGAGGAAGAGGCTGCCCTGTACGTTGGACAATCACTGTTAAGGGAACTCCAAACACATTTCGGTCTTTATAATCTGGGACTTTTATCCTTTTCATGAACTTTGGCACAGCCCTGCAGAGAAACAGAAATAAGCATGCTAAAAACTGAAAAGAGTTTCAAGTGTCTTTTTAAATGCACATGTAGTCTTTCCCAAATACCCACTCTACATTTCTATTTCCATCTGTGGGCTGTGGAGGAAGAGGTTTGCCAGCAAATATCTCACTTGACTGAGAATAGCAGTATGGAAAACCTGAACTCACAGCATTCCGCTATGTTAAGAAAATGCTGTCAGAAAAGTCCCTAAAATGTAATCATAGTGTTTGAGAGAAGAAGTGTAAACAGTTTTTAGCTGATAGCTCAACTGGCGTCTATTAGCTATTTGTCACTTTAAAAAAATCTTTGTGAATTTTAATTTTGAATCATTATCTACTAATTTACTTCTAGCTTGGAATTGGCTGCAGAGGCATATAAAGTTTTCAGGCCAGATGAACTTTTTTCATTGCAAGGTTAAGGGCTATCACTCACTATGAAAGAAAAGTTTGTTTTCCCTTTTACGGTAAAATATCAAAAAAGCCCTCAAAATAAATGTAAAATGCTTTTAAACTGAGCTTGGAATTTTATTTTTAGATTTTTAAGGAGTTATAGAAAAGAAAAATATTTTTTCTCAAGCTCTGCCTTCAACTTGTGTGTAAAAATTTCTTGATTAGTCTTTCAAGAAGTTGAATCCTTATTTCTTAACAACAACAACAACAACAACATCTTCTTTATTCTTGTATCCCGCCACCATCTCCCTAGAGGGACTTGGGGCAGCTGACACACAGCACAAGTTGCCTGAAAACAGAACATAAAATGAAAACAATTTTAAAATACGATTAATACAATATATGGATGGTGCTCCATGCAGTCATGCTGGCCACATGATCTTGGAGGTGTCTATGGATGACGCCAGCTCTTCGGCTTAGAAATGGAGATGAGCACCAACACCCAGAATCGGGCACAACTGGACTTAATATCAGAGGAAAATCTTTACCTTACTTTACCTATGGACATACAAAACATCAACTAACACTCAATTCAAAACAGTGCTCATCAATTAATGGTGGTAAGCTCTATAAATGTGGCCAGGGAGTAAACAATCGAACCGGGAATGGGATAAGTGTAAAGCTGTAGCCATGGGAAGAGGGCATGGGAAAAAGTACAACGCTGCATAACATTGCTTAGATAACTCTTCCAACTCTATGATTCTATGTTCAAAAGGAGAACTAGGAACTAGGCACTCTCAAAAGCTTGTTTGACTAGCCAGATCTTCAGGTTCCTATGGAAGGAGGACAGTGTGTTGACCTGCCTAATCTACATGGGGAGAGCATTCCAGAGCTGAGGGGCCACCACTGAGAAGGCCCTCTCCCTCATCTCCCAATTTGACTTAACCTTGCTTTTAGCTTATCTATGACATACAGAAATCAATTCTAGCCAAATTCTCATTTCAACACAGACAATATTTTGGTGTGATCTCAGCACTGAATTAATAAAATAGTGCTAGAAAACTATAGCTTTACTTCCAACAAGCAAAATCTATGTGAGTAGGAGCTCTGATCTTTTTCACATCTTTGTAAAACATCTTATATACAAGGTGTGTCAAAAACTATGCCCCACAGGCATTTTGGATTATTTAAAGGAGGCCATAGTGAGAATTTAGAAACATCAGGGAAAATGTAACCATACTTAGGCATGCTTATAAATTTATATAATACATTGTGTATGAGCCATGACTTTTGACACACCCAGTACTAAGTGATGGATTCTTGAGGATGGCCTTGTCAAAACAATTAGAACAGTCACATTCAAAACATTAATGTACTGTGAGAGAATCCATCTCTGCACTGTATTGCTTAATAGGTGGATCATTTCAATTTGCTAATTTTGTAAGCTAGGATCTGGCAGACCATCAGGTACAGGGCAGAATGGGGTGGCCATGTCAAAACGTGTAAGAGTCAAACACAGATCTAGCAGTCAATGACCCTTTATAAACTTGCTTCTTTAGGACTCCCAGGAAAGACAGACATGGGAACAATGAGCTTTTTGTATGTTAACCATTTGCTTTAAAAAGCCCTCAAACCCGTCCCACCACCCACCAGCCTGTGTCACAGCAGGAAACTGATGTAATACATTGGTGTTTGCCAGCAACAAGTTTCAGTTCGACAAATGACCTTTTCAGAAGGCCTCCACCGACTTTCACCTACCCATTTTGGTTTAAAGCCTTTCCATTGGTTTCACCTACCAGGGAAAAAAATCTACCCTAAAAAAATATTCCAAAGTCCTTCTACTTCACTTAATAAAATTGCTTTACAATTTTAGGTTGAGTGCAGCAAAGAAGCAAATTAATATGTGAAGCAGAATTAGGAATGACACAAACCAATAAAATTCTAAACTTACAGGATCGCTATATAAACAACATTTTAGGCTTATGAATGACTAATCTGCCGCACAACCACGCCACCTCATTTATGTTTCCACACAGCTTAACACAGAACCTTATTGATATAAGCGTATGTGTGTATAATTCCCATTCCATCCAAACACATGGCACTGGAATGTAACGTGAAAAACAAACACACATCCACACCCACCCACACACATCCACATACATTACGATGTCCACTGAGAATCTGAAGCATGCAAGGACAAACTGGGCAATACTTATTCCTGTCTGTCGGAACAAACAACTTCTGTATTTAGAGCAGGATCCCATAATAACAGCTTTTGAACAGGAAGAGCTTTGATGCTGGATTTAAAATACTCTCCACTAGTCCCAAGGAAGGGAAAGAGGAGACTAAACCAGATGGTGAAACAGTATAGAGTTAGATTGCTCCTAGCTAAAAAAATTACATATATTGCACTTTTGGCTGCCATATGTTACATACAGACATATTTGTATTAGATTTTAAAGTGACAATTATATGACGTAACATGTTTTCAAATCTAAGAAAACATAACCTCGAAAGTTCTTGAAGCCCACAATATACCATTAATTTAGGCACATAATTGGGTCTTGATTTAGACACCAGCAACATGACAGTATAAATGGATACTGTACCTGTTGCTGTGTCAGATACAATTTCCATTTCACTACTATTCCTCCCACAGACATTGTACAGGTGCTCTATGAGCATTGGACATTAATCTATCAGAGGCTCACCAATGGAGGGGTTCCCATGTAAGTTAGAGAAGCTGCCCTAAAACTGAGAGTGGATTAATTGCCCCCATATTAACAAATTTATTGGCTGTCAATGTATAGAAGTAAAAGGTAAATGTTTCCCCTGACATTAATTCTAATTGTGTCTGACTCTGGGGGGTGTTGCTCATCTCCATTTCTAAGCCAAAGAGCTGGCATTGTCCATAGACACCTACAAGGTCATGTGGCCAGCATGGCTGCATGGACTGCTGTTGCCTTCCTGCAGAAGTAGTACCTATTTATCTACTCACATTTGCATGTTTTTGAACTGCTAGGTAGGCCAAAGCTGGGCCGACCAGCGGGAGCTCACCCCGCTGCCCAGATTCGAACCGCTAACCTTTCAGTCAGCAAGTTCAACAGATCAGCGGTTTAATCTGCTGCTGTGTTACAAGAGGGCCCATGTATAGAAGCCCCTCCAAATGTCCTTAAAATTCCCCCAAGAATTGGGGGAATCCCAATGAATGGAATACATCGTGATACGGAGTCATGAAAGATTTACCAAAATGGAAACGTATCTGGGAATGGAATTCCTGGAACCCTTGACACCTAAAGGGGAGGAAAGAGCAGGGTTGTTTGTTTACCCCAGTTCCATTGCATGTGTCTAAATCCGTACCCAATCCAATCAACAGCTTCCCCAGAATTGTAGACTAATACCCTTTAGATGTGTGAATGCCAACTCTGGATTGTTCTGTATATATTTTTTCAAACTATTTATAGGTTCTCACTAGTCGGATTTGTCAAGGAAGTGTGAAGCTCCTCACCAGCTGAATCCATGCTTATTAGAAGGTGTGTATTTCTCCAGGAGTGCAGTTAATTTCAAAAGGGAATACTTCTGCAGCAGGTTCATCTGTGCCACGGACTGACAATCAATCTGCAAGGATGCTGAGCTTAAGCTTGGCCGATGGGAGCTCTGAAAGCTGTGCCACCTCATTCGATGCCTTTTGGAGAGGGAGAAAAGTCAGCAGATGTTTAATGACACGGACAGGTCAGGGCTGCACAGAAAAGCAGCATATCACAACATGCAATAAAGGAGTGAGGAGCCATATTGGTGATGCAAAGAGCAAGCATTTTAGAATTTCTGAATTCCTTTTATAGTGTGCATAACAACAACATATAGAGTAATGAATGGCTAAATCTGCCTGGGTTCACTGCAATAAGACTTTACTGGTAAGAGTCTTTAGAGCAGGCATGGGCAAACTTTGGTCCTCTGGGTGTTTTGGACTCCAACTCCCACAATTCCTAACAGCCGTTATTATTATTTATTTATTATTTCAGATATTTGTACCCCATCCTTCTCACACCCCCCCCCGGGGGGGGGGGGGACTCAGGGCAGCTTCCAGCCAGCAACAATTCAATGCCTCCAATGTACACATAATAAAATACATTAAAAAGTCCAATAATTACATACATTTAAAACATTAAAGCACATTAATTAATTAAAATCTGTTTCTGTTTCAATAACAGCCTGGTGGCCTTATCTGAGCCTAATTCTGTAGTCAAAGACTCCATCAAGCATGTCCATAATTCATTCCCATAGCGATTGCCATCATTGTCACTGTTGGCAAGATTACCCAAAGGCCTGGTCCCACATCCACGTTTTTAACTTCTTTCTAAAGGAAAGGAGGGACATCGATAATCTAATTTCACCAGGAAGTGAATTCCACAGGCCGGGGGGGGGGGCACCCCCAAGAAGGCCCTGTCCCTCGTCCCCGCCAAGCGTGTTTGCGACAGAAGCGGGGCCGAGAGCAGGGCCTCCCCAGAAGATCTTAAACTCCGAGGTGGGACATAGAAGGCGATACGTTCGGACAGGTACGCTGGGCCGGAACCATATAGGCTGTTAGTAATTGTGGGAGTTGGAGTCCAAAACACCTGGAGGACCAAAGTTTGCCCTTGACTGCTACAGGGTCTTTATAAAATAACCATCTACATTCTCCCTGTTAACATGAACATAGGAAGATAATCGTATCTTTGATGTATTCTACTTAGTTATTTCTCTAAAAATGGATTGTTTAGGAACAAAAAAAGGATTAGCTATACAGTCCTGGGGGAAACCACATCCCTATCCCTGTGTTATATCATATTTACTGACCTGTTAGACCGTGTCAGCGAAGCACCCACCCCAGAGTCTCTCCTTTCCTGAAGCCCCGCAGGCTCTTCGGTATCATTTAGTGAATTTCCTGTGCTGTCCAGATCACTGACTATTGTCCTATCATTGTCCACATCAAGGAGGATCTGCTTGGGAGAGGAAGGGCATGGAGATACTGAGTCTAGAGCCGAGTCTGAGTCTCCTTCATCTGAAAACTTCTCTGACCATTGGTTCACAATTTTCTGCATGCCTTTGACATGGTACAGGATGTCATCGAGTTCAGGGAAAAGGTCTTCATTCTCAAGATCGGCCAGGTCGCCTGTGCTGGAATAGAGAATTGAGCCTGGAACGTTGTCATAAATGCTGAGGCGACTGCACATGGAGCTGGAGGAATTGCGTCTCTTTCCGATATTCAGCTCTTTGGAGCTGTCGGAACTGTTCTCCCTCCTGAGGCTGAGATGCCCATGTCCATGGAAGCTTCCCGTTCTCCAGTTCACAGTTGTGCTATTCTGTGAGGGTGCAAAATTCCCATTGGAGAGAGCTTTGGGAAAGGTTCCTGGCTTGTGGTCTTCTGGAATGAAGAAAACGGTGTCTTCTGCAAAGCTCTCCTGGTTTTTAAAGTTCTGCTCTAGGACATCATTGAATGTTGACTGGTTGAAAGGATCAAAGCCTTCCAGGTACATCCCTACTCTTTTGCTGTAGGTGCTGAGGCTGCGTGTCCTTGTAATGGGGCTGGGGGTACTGACGGCACTGCTAGTCTCTGATTGGCTGCTGCTACTGCTGGTCTGGGTCGAATTGGAGACGCTTCTTTTGCGTACCATAGGGACATTGATGTGATTGCCATTCAGGGTTGAGATCTCTACACAGTTCAATTGCTTTAATTTCTCTTCATCCATACCCTCTTGCAAGATGGGACCACTGATTATAAGTCCAAGCTTTGAAGGGGATTTGTTTTTCCCATGATGAGAGCTTTTTATTTTTAAACTCTCCATCCTCTTCAGCAGGCTTCTTGTTTTGGACTTGGCATTCTTCTCATTAGCTTTCACACCGAAACTGAAATTTGACAGCTCTTTAGGTGAGGGCAAGCTGCTGAAGGAGTCCTCATTTGCCACGAGGTTGCCCGATGAGCCAACGCTAATGACTGAATTGGTCCTAGTCGTGGCTGCTTCACTCTGAGAGGCTGTGGGATGGCTGCTGTTGCTGCTGATACTGTGGACTGACACAACTTCCTGATGTTCACCGGAGTCGGTCAGCATGCTTTCATGACTGGCTGCGCTGCTCAGGGAAGGCACCTCTGGGGATGAGGGGCTAACATCTTGCTTGGGAGGGAAAACATTGAATTCCTCAAGCCGGGACCATCTCTTGCTGTCCCTCTGGAAAGTCCATTTGCCACTTATTGCACAAGGCTCGTCCTCATCTGAATCTTCACTCTGCAATGGAACAGGGAACCCACAATAAGAGGAAAATAGAATTGCGAGATCACTTGAAAATTAAATGAAAACTACTGTCAGTGAACATGATCTCAACCAGCAATGCACTGTTGAAGTGAACATTTATTTATTTATGACATTTATATGCCACCCTTCTCACCCCGAAGGGGACTCAGAACGGTTTACAAGTCAAATGTAAACACAACACATTATATTAATAGCATAGCACAATATTAGTACCATACATTCCCATACTGTACTATACCACTATAGTAAAGGTAAAGGTTTTCCCCTGACATTAAGTCCAGTCATGTCCGACTCTGGGGGATGGTGCTCATCTCCCTTTCTAAGTCAAAGAGTCAGCGTTGTCCATAGACACCTCCAAGGTCATGTGGCTGGCATGACTGCATGGAGCACAATTACCTTCCCACTGGAGTGGTACCTATTGATCTACTCACATTTGCATGTTTTTAAACTGCTAGGTTGGCAGAAGCTGGGGCTACCAGCAGGAGCTCACCTTGCTCCCCCGATTCGAACCTGTGACCTTTCGGTCAACAAGTTTAGCAGCTCAGCAGTTTAACCCACTGCATCACCGGGGTCTCCACTATACTGTAATATTATTAGTAATATTACATGTAATATGAAATATATAACTTTTATATTTTATTATTATTAGTATTATATTGTATTACATTATAATATTATTATCAATATTACATGTGCATACAATATATTATATTATCAGCACAGCACAATATTAGTATTATATATTACTATATTGTACTATACTGTATTATTAGTAACATTATATGTAATATAAAATATATAATTCTTATACCGTATTATTATTATTATATTGTATTACATTAAAATATTATCAATATTATATGTATATATTATATATTATATATTATATATTATATATTATATATTATATATTATATATTATATATAATTAGCACAGCACAACATCAGTAATATATTAATACTATAATATTTTATATTAATATATAAGCCTTAAAGGATTCCCCAAGCATACAATATACCTCTTCTTTGTAAGAAAAGAGACACTATAATTTAGTTAAAGCTATAAAGGTAGACCTAACTTCAAATGCTTTCGCAATGACTGACTTCCTATAACATGCCATAATGATTTGACAAATTCACACTTTGCCTGCAGAAAGCCCCAGGTTCAATCCCTGGCATCTGTAGGTAAGATTGAGATGAGAATCCTGTTGGTGATTTGTGTGTGTGTGTGCCTTCGTTTTGACAAGTGCAAAGGTTTATTCACAATCCCTTTAAATTGTCCAAAACATCCCTTACAGGCAGCAGTCAAGCCCTGGAAGAGTTGTTGCTTCTGGGAGGAAAACCAGAAGATCAACAAGTAGCTGGTCAGGGCTATACAGGGAAGAGAAATAAAGGCACACTGCATTTATGAGAGCACCCTTATTTCTTTTTCCTGGACAGCTAATATTGTTTGATACCTCATTGATCACCTCCCAATTCCTCCCAAGCCAGGCCAGTAAACAATTCTTTCCTTGGAGCTTAATGGCTACTAGGGCATTAGGAGGGCAAAGGACAGCATAGTCTTATACACTTCCCTGGTTGAACCTGGCCTGAGTTATACTCCAGAGAGCCACTGTCAGGTAATGCAGATAAAACAGAATTAGGCACACCAATGGTCTGATTTAAAAGGGCAGTTTCCTATGTTCCTGCAGAATGGCTTTACTCAGTGAAATTCAACCCCCCCCCCACACATATACTGAACTTGAACTTATATATCTCTATACCACCACTTCACAAAGAAAACACCTGATCTTGCCAACTTTTGGAAACTAAGAAGCTGGTTAGCACATGAATGGAATTTCCCTGTTGCACATCTGGAATGTCCTGGTAGGACGAAGAAAGAATCCTGCCTGAAACTGTGGAAAGTTACTGTCACTGAGGGTTAAAAATACTGACTTAGGTGAGTCAGTGATATGGTTCAGTATGGTCCAGTTTCTATGCTGGACCGGAGCAAGTTATGGATTTGGGTGGTGGAGAGGAGTGAATATAGAGAAAGAAGCATTTCACAAGCACTACACCAAAGATCTTAAAACCTGAGTAGGGAGTGGCCTACTCCCCATACTCTGTTGGATCTTGGAGGACAAGAAGGGTCAGTCCTGGTTATTACTTGGATGGGAGACCCCCAATGAATACCAGATGCTGTAGGCTATATTTCAGAGGAAATTACTGGCAAAGGCACCTCAGAATTATTTGCTTAAGTAAATCCTATGAAATTCATGAGGTTGCCTTAAGCTGACAAGTGACGCACAACTTCATGTAGGGAGATAAATTCTTTCAGACATTTGTCTTAAACATAACCTTCAAACTATTTACATACCCACTAAAAATCCAACAAATGCTACATTCAGCCAAGGACAAGGAGGATCAATGTGTTGTCGAAGGCTTTCATAGCTGGAATCACTGGGTTGTTGTAGGTTTTTCGGGCTATATGGTCGTGTTCTAGAAGCATTCTCTCCTGACATTTTGCCTGCATCAATGGCAAGCATCCTCAGAGGTTGTGAGGTCACAACCTCTGAGGATGCTTGCCATAGATGCAGGCGAAATGTCAGGAGAGAATGCTTCTAGAACATGGCCATATAGCCCAAAAAACCTACAACATCCTGGCAAGAGGGATCCTTTCACCTCTGCAGGAGTCTACCATATACCATGCAGTAGTGAACAAGTCTACATAGGCACCACCAAATGCAGTATTGCCCAAACACAAATTAAGGAACATGAAAGTCACTGCAGACTAACTCAACCAGAGAAGTCAGCCATAGAAGAACACCTGATGAACTAGCCTGGACACAACATATTATTTAAGAACACAGAAATGTTGGATAACTCTAACAATTACCATGTCAGGCTATACAGAGAAGCCATTGAAATCCACAAACACGTGGACAATTTCAACAGAAAGGAAGAAACCATGAAAATAAACAAAATCTGGCTACCAGTATTAAAAAAACTCTAAAATTATAACACCAAATAAAGACCAACACTCAAACATAGGGGGAACTCCAGACAAGAAACAAGCAGGGACAGCTAATCACCTCTCAACAAAGGATTCCCTCAGGCAGTAACAAGCCATACCTAAAAACTATCAGGCCATCAAATGCTAATCAAGGTGGCCAACTGAAACATTCACACCTAGCTCCAACAGACAAGACTTCGTTCTCCCACCCTGGACATTCCAGATATATAAATCCAATTTTCCTAATTTCCAACAGACCTCACAACCGCTGAGGATGCCTGCCATAGATGCAGGCGAAACGCCAGGAGAGAATGCTTCTGGGACATGGCCATATAGCCCGAAAAACCTACAACAACTCATTTGTCTTAAACCTTTATTTTCTATGGCTGGGAGGGGAAAGAGTTGCCTACAAAAATGTCCAGCCAGAGGGCCTATAGACTGATAATAATTTGGCTTTTTCTATTAGTTGGCAATGCTATGAATTTCCATTCCCAAAGCAAAAGGCCAAGAATTAGGCTTCATAATGGATTTAAAAGAAAAAGGAGCCAGTCTTAACAAAAAAGGCATTTGTTTGAAACCTAAAGAAGAATGTTTTCAAACTGGAAGGAACGCTGGCAACAGAAGTAATGCAACCTCTACAGCTATTAGTCCAAGCATCTGCAGATGTTCAATTATTCATAGCGCATCCTATTTAGAGCAGTGAAAAACGATGGCATGCATAAAATATTCAACTGGAGCCAGGGCTGAAGGCAGTACTCTGCAGTCTGGATCAATAGTGTTTCTCTCTTTATTTCGCTGACTGCAATTAAGGGGCCTTCTGACTCTTAACTCAGTTTAAAGGGTCTGCTAAGTGTGACTAATGTGGCCAGGAGAGAGACTGCTCCTAATCGATGCCTCCAGGCTTTACCCAGCCTTGCTTTCTTCCCACAACTGGCAGCTGGCAATAAAACAGTATCTTGAGAAAAGGCCTTTTTAGAATTGACTTCAGGCAAATTTTTACCGCATGGATTTTAAGATGTGGAAAGCAGCTGATACTTCATATGGGTAAACCGCCAACATTACAAAGCTATCCCTTCTTCATTGACTACTGTCACTGATTGGCTCTTCAACAAGACAATATAGTTCAAGCCTTTAAAGAGAAAGGGTAAGATACTAACATAACAGTCTTACTTTTTATTTATATGGGAAATCACTCAGTTATCAAAGAAAAATGCAAGAAGTACATGCACTCTTTGTTGACAATTTAACTCAGAGTCAGACATGACTGGACTTAATGTCAGGGGACTACCTTTACCTTTACCTTAGAACTAGCTTCCCTCCATAAAGCAAAATGAAGGAATGCTGTGTTAACAGAGAAGATAAGCCCTGGGATCCCCTAACTGCATGGATAAATCTTCACTACATCACTTTCTCCTACTCAGCAATATTTAGTTTGCTTACATTTTAGAATTATAGGTTTCTACATAGATATTTAATCAGTTGAAATCAATTAAATAAACACTGTCTTTAAAAAACACAATATTGTAAAACTCTATCCACTTCCTTACTAATTAAATTTCTTGTCTAGCCGAATCTAGTCTTCCCACTACAATCCTTCTTTACAGCAGGATTCACTAAAGAGAACAGTTGACATTATTGAAATCTACCAATGACTGTAATATGTTGTTTTTGTCTTAACTGATGTTGTCATTTTTTAATATGTGATGTAATTTTACATCTATTTTTATGTGTTATGGAACTTGTATGATGTGCTTCTATAAGCCACCCCGAGTCCTTCTGGGAGTGGTTCCCAACCTTTTTTTGACCAAGGACCACTTAACCAGGGACCACTTAACCAGGGACCACTTTCACCAGGGACCACTTTGTTGTTGTTGTTGTTGTTATTATTATTATCTAGCTAGATCAGTGGTGCCCAACCTTTTATTTTGACCAAGGACCACTTGACCAGGGATCACTTTGACCAGAGACTACTTTCCAACATTAGTACCAAAATGGTTACGAATCAGTTTTTGGTCAATTTTAGATTCGATTTGGGGTGCTGATTCAGAAAATTGCATTGGATAGACCACAAGCTCTAGTTTTTGATACAGAACATATGCCATGGTCAGTGACAGGGAAAAAGTGGCAGGCAGTGTGAAAGGAGCGGAAATAAAATAAATACAATAAAATAAATAAAGAGGAAGGAGGCTTGAAGACGAGATTTTCGTCCTCGCAGCCCACTGGTGGTCTATGCCCCACAGGTTAAGAAGCAGAGAGCTAGATGAAACATGTTGTTGCAAAATTGTGTACATTTGCTTGGTCTATATCTGAGGAGATATGGAAACTGAGAAAACAAAAAACAACTTAAATAGTTTGTTCTAAATCAAAGAGAAAGAAACTCTAAGAAGTCTATACCACACTTTTCCTTTTCTCCAAGGTAAACCCTATGATTGATGGTGACTTGATGGTTTCAAGGTCTTTTTCACATTGCACAATTACAGTGCTATGATTCCACTTCAACTGCCATAGCTCTACTTTAAGAGAATCCTGGGATTTGTAGTTTAGGGAGAGTTCCCTGGCTGAGAATTCTTGGCACTTCGCCCTATACTCTAAATCCTAAAATTACATAGGATAAAACTACAACAGTCAAAGTGAACTGAAGGGGCTCTCACTGCTTAGTAGCCAGAAGGTTCACCTGGTGGGACAAGGTGATCATATCAGAATGCAAATGTTGCAAAGGAGAAATGCACAGGATACAAAAATACTACAGTGCAAAGTTCTTTTACCGCTTCCTGTTTCAGTGGCTCATCATGCATTATCAGATGGTGGAAATACTCCAGTCCATCATCAGCACAAGGCTCTCACTTCAAAAGCTGTCACAATTCCAGTAAAATGCAGGACAGCCCTCATTTGACAGGTGGATACTGCCAATTTTGAACAAGATATTTCACTATTAATAGCAGACAAACCCCTTAGTGCTCATGTTGGAACAACCAAAATACCCTGAAGGCAACAGTTGTAAGCCAAGCAGAGTCAGACTTAGTTACAAAATGGAGTTCAACCTCCAGGGCATTTCAGGTGCTGTAGGCAATGTTCAGAGGAAGGCAATGGCATGCCAACTCTGAGTACGTATACAATCATCAGAATTTTCAATTAGATCCAATGGATGCTAATCAGTATAACTGGCCTCCAAACCCTCAGCCCTCATTCAGTGCACAGATAGTAACTATGAGCCACTGCAGCAGGCATGGGCAAGCTTTCTAACTTGTAGGTTGCATGGCAGGCCGGAGCAGGGTGAACGGGGTAGGAGGAAGGGTATTCTCCCCATGTCTGTTCGCTGCCCTTCCCTTCCTCTTCTCTTTCAGAGACAGAAAGTGAAGGAAAGACGGGAAACGTTTGGATCCCAAAAACTTTCTCTGGCAGATGGACTTTCTCTGGCATGGGCTGCCACTCCGAGGCAGCCCATGCCACTCTCCAACAGCTCTTACTCTCAGGAAGTTTTTCCGAATCTTTTCAGTTGAATCTCTTTCCCTGCCTTTTGAACCCATTGCTCCTGGTTTCTAGAGCAGCAGAAAGTCAGTCTTCTCCTTCCTCCTCAATAGGACACCCTTTAAAATCTTGAAACATGGTTCTCATGTTCCATCTCAACTTTCTCTTCTCCCAGTAAAATATCCCCCAGGAGGTAAGGAGGAAGGGATAAGAGAAAGAAGGAAGGAAGGGAGGGAGGGAAGTATGGAAGAGAATGGAGGGAGGAAAAGAGGGAAGAAAGAGAAGGAAGGAAAGACAAACAGGAAGGAAGGAGGAAGAGAGGGAAGGAGGAAGGAAAGAGGGAAGGAAAGAGGCACAAAAGGGTGGAAGGAAAAGAAAAAGGGATGGAAGGAGAAAGAGGAAAATAAAGGAGGGAGGGAAAGAGGAAGGAAAGAAAGAGAGAAGGTAGGAAGGATAGGTGTGAGAGAAGGGCCAGAGAAAAGCGCCCAAGCCCCCAGGCCTGGGTTTGCCCATACCTGCGCTACAGCATCATAGATGTAATCCAGGTCCACTAAAACGAATGGCACTTTTGCCCCAGATTCCAACAAGTAAAACACATTCTTTATTCTATGGAACATGATCAATGATTACCAAATACCTCAAAGGAAAGGAGAGGAAATGTGACCCAGCTTTGAGGCATTTAGATTTAGATTGAGTAAATACTGTTGGGTGTCCTCTGGGCAATGTTTCTTGTAAATGGCTAATCTTCCCAACTCAAAAGCATTGCTTTACAACATTTATGCAATGCTTTTGACACAAAGTAATAATAATAAGCACTAAGTTGCTTAGAGCATACTTGGATTCCATGCATCTCTTGTAGGAGGGAAACCATGACATTTCTATTATTCATCAATTAATACTATTCAGTGAGAAGACCAATTATGCAAGATTTTATTTTAGTGGAACTTGTTCAGGTACTTTATCCATTTATTGTCCTAATGTCTGAGGGCTGCTAACATTTCTCACTTGATCTGTGGCTCAAAGTAGATCCCCATCAAATGAGTCCTTACTTTATTTAATGGATGCCTTTTTTCCCTAGACATAAAATTATTTTGTTGAAAATTAAGATCTATTTACCAAAAAAAGAGATGCCTTTCTAGATCACGCTCTTCTAAGTTTGTTTAGGTTTTCAGCCTGAGGTTAAAGCCCTATCTATACCTGTGAGGGAATAAATCCTTCTAAGATCAATAAGAATTGCTTCAAAGGAAGAAGATAAAGCTCCATAACGGAAGATAGGTGATCAAAGCATTACATTCACATAAATTTACTGAAGGCACTTACCCGTTTCCTATGTGGACTGATTTCTAGCTTCATCACTGCACATTTGTTTAGAGTATTCAACCGTCTATGGAGGAAAAATCATATAAGATTAACAGTCAACGCACCATTCTGTGATACTCAAGACTTTACTGTAGAAGCTCTCACTAGCCTATTTACATACAAATGACCAAATAGGAAGTCTCAAAAATAGTGCTTATGAATACCACATGCCACCAGCTGGTTTTGTCAAGTGGGAAGGATGCAAATGCAGAAATATAAAATCAAACTTTCCTAAACCAGTTTCTTATGAGTTGGGACCATAAAGTAAAGTTTGTTCTGTTGGAATAACAAGTTTGAGGTAACTGTTGTGTGGTCATACTAATTTTGTGTTATTCAAGTGGAAAACTACCAAGGTCTTCCGGGGACTGAACTTCCTTGGAATGCTGCACTCTCTGTGTGAAATGAAGTGCAAAGTATTTTGGAATAAACCTTTCACATCTAACACAGTTTCATATGCTACTCAGCAGAAATAAAAAAATAATCAGCGAAGTGATAATTCCTTAATACTATGCCATTCTGTGTGTGTATGTGCCTTTAAGTCACCTGCCAACTTATGGAAACCACATTAATTTCATAGGTGTATCTTTAAATTCTTGATCATATATACAAATACAAGTATAACTACAGCAGTAGTAAAACAGAACTTTATTCACATTTTTGAACGGTGAACATGTACACAGCTATTCACACACATATCCCATGTGTATCCAAAATGGATACTTTATATGCATATAAATAGCTGGACGCTCACAGAACACAATATGGATAGCCCTCTGGTCACACTCCATTGTGTTCTTAAACTAGTATATTCCAAGAAATTACGTATCTTAATGAAAAGTGTTTCTAACATCTATAAACAAATGAGCACACTCAGATCTGAACCCATGATTCTGGGTCAATATGATGGCAAGGGGAATGGAGAAGGAGAAAAGAGAATGGAGGTACGGCATCCCTCCACATTTGCAGTTTTGATTTTTCATGAATTGGATTAAATATGCTCTCTCTAGGAATCTCTAGTGCCTTCTGTATTGTGGTCAAAGTCTTCCAATCATGCTGGAAGACCTAGAGATTTCTAAAATGAACATTTCTTTAGGAACCTGTAGGTCTTCAACTGTAAGTCTACGGTCTGTTTCCAGTGGAAGGTGACTACAGAATCATGTTGGAAATTCCTAGAAAGGGTTTCTCTCCAGTAAAAAAAAATGTTTATTCACATTTTTTTCACTTTCACAGGGGTCCTGTGGCTTAAGTCCTGCAAATGTGGAAGGCTGGCTGTATTCTGGAGGAGGTCACTTCTGGAAAAGGGCATGGTTAGCTGGCACCCTAAAAAGTGAACTCCAACACAGCAATGTTTTGTTGCAGGTCCTTACTACACCAATATAATTTTGCCAGGATCTACAGTGATTTAAAATGACGAGAAGACTAATTGTAAGAGAAGATGAAAATTAATGTACTATGTGTGCATTTGTGTGAGTTGTGAGAGTGTTATTGTTTCTGAGTGTACTGGAAAAGAAGGAAAATACTTTCAACCAGAAAATTTGTTCACACAGTACAACCTACTGCTGATTTCTTTCATTATATTCCAAATGTACCAAACTGAAACTGCAAATAAGAAAACTAATTTTCCACACATCAAGTGCCTATTCTGTTCTTTTCTGTGGGTAATATAATTACTTTCATTATAGCCCCAGGATAGCTCTTATAAACTTTCCAAAAGAAAGAAAATAAAAATGCTTCCCTCCACCACAGTTGTATAGTTGCTCTCAGTCTTTTCTCATTGTTGCATACCACACAAGAATTAAACTGGTGTGATTTCTAAAAGGACGGATGTTTTTATTAAAGTATACGCTTTACAAATATACATTTAACATGTAAAACGAATGTCCATTCTAGGCATATAAGTGTGAATAACAATATCCTACAGCCAGTTTAGTGGATGACGATGGGAATCTTTTAAATAACTTCAGGAGAGGTGAAGTTTTCGGTCAGAAGAGAGATGTTCAATCTAGCTCAACATTATTATTATTCAATATAGAATAGAAATACTACCTGACAGAAGCATCACTTAAACACCATAAGTAGCTAATTTGTTTTAATTTTACCAAATAAGATTGGATTTATTTTCATTTCATCAGTTTGCTTTCATATTTAACTGCCTTAGGTTTTAATATCTGAATTCAAACAAATTGTAATTAGTCTTAGCTAAGGTTTAATAAAGGTTGTAGTTTAGGAAGCTAGTGTGTTTCTCTAGACTACAATGATAACTAATCACAGTTTAGGATCTGGACATCACAACAGAAGACGATTAAGAAAAGGATGGATGAAGGTTTCCTCTATTTTCCTTCAGGAAAGAAGAAGGGGAGCACATGAGCCAATGGCTTATGATCATAACACAACACAATTTGGCCTCAAGGGTTTATTTTGCTTCTATTTTTTACCTCTATGTTAGATTTGTTGTTTTCCTTAATAATAATAATAATAATAACAACAACAACAACAACTTTATTTATACCCCGCCACCATCTCCCCAAGGGGACTTGGGGCGGCTTACATGAGGCCAAGCCCAACAATTACAAGAAAGCAAATATACAATATAAAATAATACATCAATATAATAATAATAATAATAATAATAATAATAATAATAATAAACATTACAAGAGAAACACAAGAAGCAATATAAAATCACAATAATTTATCAAGGTGGGCAGAGCTGGTTGCAAAGACTAAAATATTTTCCTTGCTTCTTCGTAAGAAAATACAATGATATACATAGGAAAGTTTACAAATGTACACTAAAGACAATTTCCCCCTTTCACAAGGCTTTCACATGCCTGTGAAACAGAGGTGATTCCTATAACACAGGAGCTGGACACTAGAAAGACTTCACCAGGCATTTTTGGCAGCTATACACATGTATGTGCAGAACTGGAAAAGATCACTTGCAGAATCCGCCTCCAAAAAGTAACTTTTCCATGTTCAGTAAATGAATAATTGAAACATGAGACCTTGCATTATCTGATTATAGGAATAAGTATACAGCAAAGCTCCTGTAACCGTGGAATCCATATCTATGGTTCCACTTATCAGCATCTGGAGAAAAATTGTGTCAAGGAATTTTTTAGGTCCTCCCTCAGAAGTTACTACAGAGTTGCACTGGAGGGACTATTGAATTCCTGGATAGAATATCTAAGTACTCTAATGCAACTGTATGTTGAGACTGGAAATCAGGTGATTTAAAGCTACATTCATGGTATGACAATGAGAAACCACTATCGGACCTCTGGTTGAGAACTATTATTGTATCTGGGCTCTGCTAGTCCATGTTAACCCAGTTACCACCACTGGCCACACAACTAGTGCATATAACTTTGTGAATTTTAGTTGGCTTCTGTAAATCAATGTGGATGTTTTATGTCCAGATTTTATGTCATTATATAATAATTTTTGTCTGATTATGTTTTGTTTAATTTATTGATGTTAGGTTCTAATATGGTTTTCATATGTGGATTTTTTCTGGGATTATTATGTCAGTATTTGTTTGTTCTATGGAGGCATTGAATGTTTGCTTTTTGTATGTTGGAGTCCGCCCTGAGTCCCCCTGGGGAGATGGTGGGGGGGGGGGGAAATATAAATAAATTATTATTATTATTATAGATAAGTCTATAGAAAACAAGATCACTATGCTGGTTGTTGTATTGGATCACACGTTGAACACTTCCCAAGTGTCTAGAACTGTGTGATGTATTGGTGAATAATGTGTGCAAATCTGAGTAGGGTGACCTTTTGCAGCTGACGGGTGGTAATTTTGTCAGCGCTGATTATTTTTAAGTGCAGTCCAAGGTCTTGAGGCACTGCACCCAGTGTGCCGATCACCACTGGGACCACCTTGACTGGCTTGTGCCAGAGTCTTTGCAGATCGATCTTTAAATCCTCATATTGTGTCAGCTTTTCCAATTGTGTCTTTTCAATCATGCTGGTTTTTTAACACAATTTGAGGTCAGGAGTACTGTGCTCCAAAACTCTGTCAGTCTGAATTCAGATGTCCCAGAGTAGTTCATTTTCTATAACGTTTTCAGGCTTGTGATCCTACCAGTTCTTTGTTGCAGGCAGATGATATTTGTGGCACAAGTTTCAATGCATTATCTGAGCAACGGTGTTATGCTTCTGCTTATAGTCTGTCAGCACGATCTTCTTGAAACAGCTGAGGATGTGATCTATCGTTTCATCTGCTTCCTTGCAGAGTCTACACTTATTATTATTATTATTATTATTATTATTATTACTGGCACAAAAACACAGTATGTCATAGCAGACAAAATATGTATTATTATTGTTTATTAGGTATCTGCAGTCTAGGTAGGAATATATCTGGCAGACTGACAAGGACAATGACGACTAAAGCTTTGGAAACCGACTATGATAAGCGGAATAAATTTATTAATTACGGACTTGGCGAAACGATGGCCACCAGGCTGGATTTTTATTGTATTAATGTAATGTTTTAACTGTTTATAATTATTGTTACTATGTATTTTATTGTGTTGAATTGTAGGCATCAAACATATGCCGGTTGGAAGCCGTCCTGAGTCCCCCCTAGGGGGTTGAGAAGGGTGGGGTAGAAGTACCCGAAATAAATAAATACATAAATAAATAAATATCATCACTGATATGGGGATCTCACTGTATTTATATCTCACAAAGTCCTACATACTAACCAACACAGGAATTCTTGGTACAGTTGTTTCATTTTTAACTGGAAAGGATCAAAAGGGACAGAATGTATCCTGGGGGGAAATGTCTTCTGATAGTACAACCTGTTGCATGTAACAGCCCACCAGTCTGATCTGTCACAGAAAACATATTTTCAGACAGCCTGATAAGAATGTCTTTCATTTCATATCTGTAGGCCCCTTCATTCAAGAGATTCAATTTCTATGGGAGCTTGTTCTGAGAATCCAAACATATTCGTGTGATTCACAGAAGTGGTGGGAATCCTATTGCTGCTGGATTGCAACTCACCACATTCATCAACACTGGCTGACCTGACTAGTGTGGATGGGATTTGTAGTCCAATATCTGAAGAGTTGCAGAATTCTCACACACTGAGAATATATATAAGCTTCCTCCCTCTCAAACTTCACAGCAAATACGTTATTGTGGATTAACTTTAAGTTACAGCTAAAATATGAGTAAGACTACTTGTATATTCTTTTTTAAAAAGATCTCACATATACAGTTTGAATCGTGAGATTTGTTTTACATAAACATTCATAACATTGGTCTCTCTATTCAGTGTTATCTAGTTTCAACCTGTGCATTTAACCAACCCACTACTCTGATCTATCACAGAAAACACATTTCCAGCCAGCCCTGATAAGAATGTCTTTGATTTCAAGAAGATTATCTGCAAGCCCCTTCTTTCAAAAAAGACCCTTGGGCAGCTGAGGCAGATAAAGTGTGCAGACTGTGAAAACCGTTTTTCCACTGTGGTATCTTTGAAAATAAAATTCACACACTATCACACTTCACAGAAAGGCAAGATTTTTTTTCTGTAGGACTAAACAAAAGAGGCATTTAGAAGGAAAGATGAATGCAAAATATTATGGAAGTTTTTCCCCCTGAAAAATTGTGATGGTATAGCAAAATGGGTACTAACACAATCTTATGTACATCTACTTAGAAGGAAGCACTGCTGACATAAATGGGACTTAATCCTGAGTAGATGTGAGAACTTATTTTGAAAGTCCTGTTTTAGGCCTCAATATATTTAAATATAATAATAATAATAATAATAATAATAATAATTTATGTATTAGACCAGTCATATGACCACTTCAGAATACAACACGAGTAAAAGTCAAGGCAAAAAGGAGATATATCTACATATAACCAGGCAGTCCCTGAGTTACAAACACCCGACTTACAAATGGCTCATAGTTAAGAATGGGGGTGAGACAACAGGAAGTGGGAGAAATCTACTTCTATGAAGGGTAATTCACGCCTGGAAGAGTTGAATTATGGGGAACAGGTGTCTCAACTGAAGCTTTTTCACCAATCCTTGTATCCACAACAAACCAAATTTTTTAAAATCCAATCATCACAGGGAGAGAAAGTGTGGTTAATTTTTCTGAACAGGAACACAGGCAGCAAAACAAACACCTATACTATGCAAAGTGTGTGTTTGTATATGTGAGTCTCTCTCTCTCTCTCTCTCTCTCTATATATATATATATATATATATATATATATATATGGAGTTACACTGAAAAATATACCTGTTCCAACTTACAAACTCAATTTAAGAATTCAGAAGTAGCTATAACAGTGGAATTGAATGGAGAGACACATAAAAAATTTTCTTAAAAAATAAAGTACATAGGAAAATAATTTCTTTGTAGCAGGAGGAGGAGGGGGGGGAGATTTTATTGATTAGCCCTTAAACCATATCACAATACCAAACCAAACAAAAAGACTTGATAAAACTTGATTACACTCTATATATAACGTCAGGAGAGAATGCTTCTAGAACATGGCCATATAGCCTGAAAAACCTACAACTTTCCTATATTCTTTAAATTTCTACCACTGCACTGTAAATTGTTCACACCTAGAACTTACATTTGGGGCCCTTCCAGACAGACCCTATATCCCAGGATCTAGTCCCAGGTTTTCTGCTTTAACCTGCATTATATGAATCTCCACTGCCAGATAATCTGGGATAAACAGAAAACCTGGGATCAGATCCTGGGATGTAGGACCTGTCTGGAAAGGCCCCTCCACACAGCCGTATAAACCAGAATATCAAGGCAGAAAATTCCACAATATCTGCTTTAAACTGGGTTATCTGAGTTCACACTGCCAGTTCAAAGAAGATAATGTGCAATTTTATGCATCTGTGTGGAAGGGGCCTGCGTAACTTTGCCTGTCTCTTTTCTTTGGAAGCTCCACTGTATTTCTAAATGATCAATTGAAGTTTTACATTACTGCAATGCTAGAAACTTGGGAACTGAAGGAAAATTTCATTTACAGTGGTAGAGTTTTTATGGAACAGGGGCTTGCCCTCACTTTCCCCCCTGTAGCTGCACTACTGCTCATTATCAGCCTTACTAAACCAATTTCTACTTGGTTTGACAGCTGAAGAAAAATGTGTGTCAAAGCAGTGATGAATAAAATACTCAGCCCTCACCTTGATCCCTCCCTTCTTGCTCTGGAAAGTTACCTTACTCTGCAACTTATAGCCTGGGGGAGATAGAGGATGTGCTGCTTCCTTCTCAGATACCCTCTTTAAAATAAGAGTACCGATCCACATAAACCTTCAAAGGAAATGGCGATATAGTCCAGGACTCCTCCCATCCCAAAAATCCCATGGAGTACTTTACTCCCTTTCCCCAGGCAAAGTTGGAAAAAACAGCAACAAACAAGCAGTGGTAAAAAAAATTAGATCTAAACTAACCACCCTCTAAGTCTAAAGGAATGTTAAGTTGTTTTTTTTTTCCTGTTGTGAATCAAGAGGTATTTCTATGGCCCCTTCTACACTGTCCTTACATCCCAGAGCCTGATCTCAGGTTTTCAGCTTTGAACTGGATTATATGAGTCTTCAGTGTCATATAATCTGGGATAAGAAGATAATCTGGGATCAGATCCTGGGATATAAGGAGAGTAGATGGGGCCTAAAATGAGCCCTTTAAGTTTCAATATATCGAATCTCATTTCCTCCACCTGTCTTGATTTGGAAGAGGCTGTTCCAAATAATCCTTTGTTGTCCCACTTTTTCAGTTGTTTTTAAAATGTCCCCCAGTCTGATTATTGGTTTGATTGACAAACATGGTGTACTTCATTAATAAAATTAAATGACTTTAAAAATACCGTCTTAAACTTATTAATGATAAACATTGATCATAAAACTGGGTTTTTGTAGGTTTTTGTAAGTCTTCTTCAGGAGAAAATGCCTCTGTACCATGGCCATATAGCCCGAAAAAAGCTACAACAATCCAGTGATTCCGGCCATGAAAGCCTTTGACAATACATTGATCATAAAATGTTAGAACTGCAGTGATTCGATCTTTTAATTAGATTCAGTCTTTTAATTAGACATTTTATTGGGCTGTGGTGGCACATTGGATTAAACCCTTGTGCTGCTAAATGCTGAACTCAAGGTCAGCTGTTCAAATCTGTGGGACAGGGTGAGCTCCTGCTGTTGCCCCAGCTCCTGCCAACCTGGCAGTTCGAAAACATGCAAATGTGAGTAGATAAATAGTTGCTGCTTCAGTGGAAAAGGCAAAAGATGCTCCAAGGAGTCATGACCAGGAGGTGACAATGCAGGCTCCTTGGCTTGGAAATGGAGAACAGCACCTTCCCCAGAGCCAGGGATGAGCACCGCCACCAAAGCAGGGAATGAAAGGAGAAGCCTCTGCCTTTGTTTGTGTCTCTCACTGTATTGTAATAAGGCA
The DNA here is from genome assembly GCF_037176765.1 of Anolis sagrei. NCBI lineage: Eukaryota > Metazoa > Chordata > Lepidosauria > Squamata > Anolidae > Anolis > Anolis sagrei. Next base: position 72,806,477 of record NC_090025.1, on the reverse strand, counting down.
TTGAATGTTTGCTGGTATCTGTTTAAACTGTAATCTGCTCTGAGTCCCCATGGGGAAAAGAGTGGAATATAAATAAAGTGTTGTTGTTGTTATTGTAATTGGTGAGAATGAATGTAGAATGTGGCGTGTTGTGTGGACTGTATGACTGTCTTCTAGCTGCATTTCCTCTTGACGCTTTTCCTTCATCTGTGGTTGGTATCTTCTCCACTGAAGATGCCAGCCAAGATGCAGAGGCGAAACGCCAGGAGAAAATGCTGCTAGAACATGGCCATACAGCTCGGAAGCCACACAACCTCCTTGTGATTCTGGCCGCAAAAACCCTTAACAATACAATGTAGAATGTTTCCCTGAGAGGTTCAGTTCAGCCCAAGATAATTATCTGTCCAACTGTCACATAATGAAACAAAGACAAAGACTACCGTCCTATAGCACAGTGTTAAATGTGCTACAAGAAACCAGTTTTGATGACAGTAATCACACACACAACTTACATTTCGTAATCTACAGTAGAAACCGCAACATATCTATTGTTAGTTTTACCCAATAAAAGTCTGTTTCCCATATTTTGTTTCCTTGCCAGACCCTTCCCTTCTTCAAAGAGGCAATGCAAAAGCAGCAATCTAAAAAAGAAAACAGCACTGCTCCCCTAGACAGAGATATATTCAACAATGTTTCTCTTCGGGGAATTCAATTGTTGTAATCCATGTGAAAATTACATTTAAGATAAATAGTGCAGGGCATTGATGGAACACAGTATGTTTGGGAATGAAAGATTATGATTAAAACTTTAATTCAGGGAATAAACACGATTTGCTATATAAATGCATGTGGTTTAAGGCAGGGCTCCACCATTGGGGGAGCAGGATCATCATCGCCGCTGCAACATCCCTCAAAGCCAACTTTGTAAAGACAAATATTTTCTGAATAATATAGTCTTTGCATTAGTAAGAACATTTGGAATTATTTTTTGAGTCAGGAGCAACTTGAGAAACTGCAAGTTGCTTCTGGTGTGAGAAAGATGTTGGCCAAGGGATGCCCTGATGTTTAACCATCCTGCGGGAGATTTCTCTCATGTCCCCACATGAGAAGCTGGAGCTGACAGATGGGAGCTCACACTACACCCCAGATTCGAACCGCCGACCTTTCGATCAGCAGTCCTGCTGGCACAAGGGTTTAACCCACTGGAATTAGCTGACTGGGTAATAAACACTCAGCAGAAACTCTCTTCCTTAGTCCACTTTTAGTATCACTTCCCCAAAGTAGTCCTTTCTCACATACCTGCACAAGGCTTCAATGGCATCTCTGTCCAGAAAGTCATGCTCTCTCTTGACTGACGCAATGTCAATGGGAAATATAAGATCTGCAGGAATTAAGATGGATAGGCAATCAGAAAGAAGGCTAGTCTCAAAGACACTTACTTCAAAGCAACCATCTGTCTCCAAGAAATCAGATACAAAGAACCGGCTCCTACAAGATAAATTTCCCTTCGTACCGCCTTGGATGTGTGACAGCAGCTTTGTTTCACATAAGGAACCTTGCACACACAGGGCTGGCGGCTGAAATTTCCCATGTGGAGCAGGAAGGAAAGGGACGAAAGGGAGAGCGCAGGAGCCAAAATCTCAGTGGCGTGAGCTGTGAAAATCCAATCTGAACTTTTTTAAAAAGCACTCATGTTTGGAGGACACTTTCCAAGAGTTTGCAGAACACAGCATTTAGGCAAAAGGTTAACAATTCCACCAGCGCTGGAAAGCAACCAAGAGAAGAAAGAAAACATCATTCAGTGAAGAGACATTTTTAACAGACTAGGGCTGACATCCTGTTGGGAATCATGAACTGAACAGAAGATGACTCAAAATGCGAGGAAGCCTCTTGACATTTCCATTGGGGGCAAGGGACAGGAAAAGAATAAGGGGGCCATTCACATTACTCAATTAAAGTGCTCTTATTCCACTTTAACTGCCATAGTTTCATTCCATGGAAACGTAGGGATTGACAGTTTAAGTCTCAGTCAGAGTGCCCCAGTACAATGAGGCTCAGGAAATTTTCAAACTGGGAACCCCTATAGATGATTCTTGGGGTTCCTTCCAATTCTACAAGTCTATGATTCCATGGAAATAAAGGCACAGATGTTTAATATGTAAATGAACCCAACTATGCATCAGGACCTGGTTGTGGTGCAGCTGGTTGGGAGTCAACTGAATTAAAATCACTACTGACCGAAAGGTCAGGATTCAAAGCCATCCCAGGTCAGAGTAAGCTCCCAACCATTTGTCTAGCTTGCCTGAAAGACTGCTGCCTCTGTCAAGTAGGAGATATAGGTACCGCTTATGCGGGGAGGCCAATTTAAGTAATTTATTACACCATAAAACTCTCCAGCAGTGTGCAAAAGAAAGAGGAAGTACTCCATTGGTGTCACAAGTGGATGGTGAAGCGACAGCTCCCCCGGTGGCCAGATTTCAAAGCATACCCTCATGAAGCTAGAAAGTTAAATAGCCTCTGTGTGTCTGTCTATATACCGTATACTCGAATATAAGCCGACCCGAATATAAGCTGAGGCACCTAATTTTACTATTAGTAAAACGTATTGACTTGAGTATAAGCTGAGGGTGGGAAATGCAGCAGCTACCGGTCAATTTCAAAATAATCATAGATACCAATACAATTACATTAATTGAAGAATCAGTAGATTAAATGCTTTTGAATATTTACATAGAATTGACTTGAATATTTACAAGATAAGACTGTCCAACTTTAATTAAACAATTATTCTCACCTTCTTCAATGTAAATGTGCTTACGCATCCTTCCAATAATATAGTAAAATAATAAATGCAATAATAACAATAATAGAGTCAAACAACAAATGTAATAATAATAATAATAGAGTAAAATGGTAAATATAGTAATAATGAATAGTATAAAATAATAAATGTAATAATAACAACAACAACAACAACAACAACAACAGAATAAAATAATAAATAACCTTGACTTGAGTATAGGCCAAGGGGGACATTTTCAGCCTAAAAAAAGGGCTGAAAAACTAGGCTTATACTCGAGTATATACAGTATGTTGTATGTCTATGGCATTGAATGTTTGCCATTTATATGTGCATTGTGATCTGCCCTGAGTGCCCTGCGGGGTGAGAAGGGCGGAATATAAATATTGTAAATATATAAATAATAAGTAAGCTGCCTTGCCTGTTAGCCTTTGAGAAAACTTGATCTCTATCCACCCACAAAATTCTGAAATGGGTCATTCCATGCCAAGTGGTCTGAACGTTCCCACCATCATTTTCTCCAATTTTGTTCAAATGTTAAATGTAGTGCCTGTCAGGTGTTAAACTAACTTTCCCAGAATTTGAGGTCTCTAACTGCAATACTTGCTGATCTAGACCCCCTTATCTAAAGAATAGTTAATGCCATTTTGGGCTCTAACGAAACTGAAACTAAATCTATAAGAATGGCTAATAAATTGAAATCCTGAACAGTGTGTCCCCTGCTGATTCTGATGAAATTAATTTTAACATTATGGAAGCAAAATCCAGTCAAACAAGTTGATTCTAAGTGTGCATCAAAATGTGTTGTGACAAATTTAACCAATATTCAGACTGCAGCAATTTCCATGCAAACAAAGATATGGACTTGAAATTTTAACCAAGCATTATGCTTGGGCTGGACACAATACTACCAGATTTTTAACTATCTATAACTGCCTTGCAGGATCTCTTCAAATTTGGCACTTGCAGCGCAAATGGTAAAATCTACCAAAGTTTAGAGCCAATGATGGTGGGAACTTTTTAAAAATTTAGACCTCTTGGCATGGAATGACCCAAATCTGAAATATTCCCAAAATCGAAAACTGTCTGCATCGGCGGATCAATTAAGTAACACCTTTGCTTGCTTTCTGATGGTCTGATAACCTTTGCTTCATGAACAAAATGATTGAAATATTTCATGCAAAATTACCTTCAGATTGTGTATAAGACGTATGTATATGAAACATGAATTAATTTTATGTTTGGACCTGGAACCCATCCCCCAATTTGTCTCAAAACCCACCTCCTCCCAAACGAAATACTACCCAAGTGTTTCGGATACGGGAGACTCGAACTGTATAACAATCCAGACAAAAAGTGTATAATCTCTCACTAATACATTTTCACCCTTCAAATGTTCTGCACAATCTGCAAGTAACCAAAGACAAAGGGAATGCGAACAGATACTTGATAAACTTCCTATTTACAGTGCCTCATTATGGTGGACTCAGGAAGCCATAAATTCATATGGTGAGTTTAGGTGAGTCATAAGCCATTCCGGTCTACCTTAAATTAGAAATAATCTTAATTACTGATCTACAAATTCATAGTTCAAACATTTATTATGATTAGATCTACTGGCAGTGAGGGAAGGTGTGTGTGTGTGCACATATATGCACAAAGTTCTAATTGTGTGTCCATGTTTGTATTAGAGAAAAGCTTCTTAAGTCTTTCTGTACCTGGGAGAAGCAATAGAAACCAAAGTGTATAAATACAGGATTTAAAACAAAGCGAACGGACAATAGTTACACCTATCCCAGTGAGAGATGTTTTAAAACAATTTCTTTTCAAAAAGTACTTTTCTTGGCATGGTGTCAGCTCCAAATGTAGAGAACATAATGAAAGGAAACTCAGTCCCTAAACAGATAAACAGAAGAGTTGCCAAGTGTTGTCTCTGTTTGTGCTATTATTGTCTCCTCTTGCCAATGCAGCTGCAAATTAAAGCCCATCTCGAGCATTCATCAGAAACACCTACTTAGCACTGTTGCAACTTCCAAGACCAAATAATGATGGCTCGCTATGCAGCTGTAACTTCCAGCTTTGATGAGGTGAGATGCCATCCTTTCCTAATCAACAGGGAGAAAGCCTCTGAGGTCCCTTCTACGCTGCCCTATATCCCAGGAACTGATCCCAGATTATCTGCTTTGAACTGGATTATATGAGTGAGTCTCCACTGCCATATAATCTGGGATCGGATCCTGGGACATAGGGCAGTGTAGAAGGGATCTGAGTTGCTCTGGAGTGCATTTACACCTGGAAACCCAATCAAACATCTACTTAGGCTTTCCCATAAAACATAACATCAAGATTAACTAATACCAGCCTTGTTTCCCAGGGAAGTATTTCATCCCTATACATTCCTATATCATTCCAGGAAATAAAAGCTGATTATTTATTTATTGATTTATTTCATATATTTATATCCCACACTTCTCCCCACATGGGGGACTCTGCGCGGCCTCACATGAGCATCAGAGGATGCTAACAGCATAAATACCATAAAAATTACAATTCACAATAAAATCATTTTAAAACATTATACAACATCATCAGTAAAATTTAACAATAAATGAATAGATTAACGTGCCAGTAAAACCAAGCCGAGCCGGGGGAATCCAAATTTCCTTTTCCTATTGCCGCTGGCCTTTAATCGAATGCCTGGCCCCAGAGCCAAGTCTTCAGTTGTCTTCTAAAGGACAGGAGGGAGGTGGCCAACCTGATATCCTTAGGGGGAGAGTTCCACAGACGGGGGGTCACTGCAGAGAAGGCCCTGTCTCTCGTCCCCACCAATTCTCATATAGTAATGGCAACCTAGGTTAGTAAAAGACTGAGGACAATGAAGTGAGATTCTAGTCACTGGTGAGCTAACTGGATGACCTACTAGATGATTTGAGCTAATCATTCTGGGGGTACATCTACACTGTAAAATTATTGCAGTTTGACACCATTTTAACTGCCTTGGCTCAATGTTATGGAATCATAAAAGTTGCAGTTTTACAAGATATTTAGTTTCTTTTCCAAAGAGTGCTAGTTTTTCCACTTTCATGGGGGTCCTGCCCTCTTAACACCTACAAATGTGGAGGTACGACAGTCAGTGTTTTCCTCATCTCTGACATTGAGTAACAGAACAAAAAGGGATTGCATGATAGGATAAGACTTCATCATAATTCAAAGGCCCAGAACTACTTATTCAATTGTGAGGTGCACACTAATTTCAGTGCCACAACCAACAAAAAATGCATAAGGTACATCTGTGTTTCTAAGATGCACCCCAGTTTTAGAGATGTGTATATAGGCGGGGAAAGTGCATCTTAAAGTAAAGGTGAACTTTTCCCCTTGACATGAAGTCTAGCTGTGTCCAACTCTGGGGCGGGGGGGGGGGTCACCTCCATTTCTAAACTGAAGAGCCGGCATTGTCCGTAGATGCCTCCAAGGTCATGTGGCCACCATGACTCCATGGAGTGCCGTTATCTTCCCTCCAAAGCAGTACCTATTGATCTACTCACATTTGCACGTTTTCAAACTGCTTGGTTGGTAGAAGCTGGGACCAGCAGTGGGAGCTCGTCCCACTTCCCGGATCTGAATCACCAACCTTTTGGTCAGCAAGTTCAGCAGCTCAGTGGTTTAATTCTAAGATGCACCACTGGGGGCATCTTAGAATTGAAGAAATATAGTAAATATGTTTGCTTCAGATTTAGCATAATTCAAGAAGCCATTTTTGTCATGAACAGGACACAAAGGAATGCTTAAGGCCCTCTCTTATCTATCACTTTGATCCACACTCTGCCAATATGCTTGCTGTATTGTTCTGAAATCAGGGCTCTGATAATGGTATTGTAAACCCTAAATATCTTGGGATCTTGGTATTTGAAGGAACACCTCTCCCTACATATGCCTTGCCTAAGGTATGAGTTCTGCTGGAGGAGCCCTTCTCTGTGTCCCATCAGTTGGCAATATACTGTTGCAGGATAATATGGTGTTGGCAGGAGGTTAGACTGGATGGACCACAAAATCTCTTCCAACACAATGATTCTATGATTCTATGACATGGGGCAGGACCTTCTCTGCTGTGGCATCTCAGTAGTGGAATACCCTCCCCTGAGATGCCTAATTGGCACCTACATTGCTGTTATTCTGGCATTAGGGGAAAATGTGGTTGTTTAAAAGGCCTTTTGGACCAAACTGGTTTTATACAGATTCACATATTTAGTAAGTTTTCTATTTTAAATGTTTTTTGTTTGCTTCCATTTATGTATATACTTGAGTATAAGCCGACCCGAATATAAACTGAACCACTGAACTGAACAAAAAACAGGGAAAATGTATTGACTTGAGTATAAGCCAAGAGTGGGAAATGCAGCAGCTACTGGTAACTTTCAAAATAAAAATAATACCAATAAAATTACATTAATTGAAGCATCAGTAAGTTAAATGGTTTTTAAAATTTACATAAAACTGTAATTTAAGGTAAGACTGGCCAAGTCTGATGAAATCATTATTATAACCTTCTTCAATGTAAATGTGCTTATGTAGCCTTCCAATAATAATAGAGTAAAATAATAAATGTAATCATAATAAGAGTAAAATAATAAATGTAATAATGACAATAATAGAGAAAATAATAAATGCAATAATAATAGAGTAAAATAATAAATGTAATAAAATAATAATAGAGTAAAATAATGTTAATGTAACAACAACAACAACAACAGAGTAAAATAATAAATAACTTTGACTTAAGAATAAGCCGAGGGGAGATTTTTCAACCTAAAAAAGGGGTGAAAAACTCAGCTTATGCTCGAGTATATATGGTAGCTTCTTAGTTTGTTTAATAAAATCATTTCTCCTGCTCACATAGATTTAAATTCATCATGTTTATTTTATTATACACTGTTTGAAGATCTTTAGATAAGAGGCCAGGGCATAATTATTTACAAAATACATACATGTAAAAAGTTATAATTAGTATAATTCACTCTTTTAATAAAAAGGAAAGACACTGAAAGCACCAGTCTTGCTTACCCTCATAAAGTTGTGCATACTGTGGAAACCCAGCTGCCCGCAGCCAATCACATGCCTCCTTTGCTTCGATCTCTGGAAGACAAATAGTGAATAATTTAGAATTAGGGATTTGCAAAACAAAATATGCAATTTTCAAAACAATTTTATATCTGTTCTTAGAAAAATGGGATGATATTCACAAATCACCTTGGAAGAACAACTCTTATTTGTCACACACTGTTAAATCAAGGTTTAATTCAGCTTCCACTTTCATTGCTTTACATAATGATTTAATTCCACTGCTCTAGAAACTAATGGACATATACTGTATCTCAAACACCCCTTAAGTTACTGTTCACTGCCTACACATTTATCTACACACAGGACTTGTATTGCAAGTTGTTACTAATAGATCTCCATCATCACAAGAAGCTGTCTTTGAGGACACAAGGGAAGAGCCTGGCTCAGTACTGGACTGCTGGCTCATATCTTTTTTCTGAAAAAAATAAACCTTAGCAAAGGGATAGGGCTGCTTTTATTAGACAATACAGGCTAAAGCGATACCACTAAAAAATTCCAAAGAAAAATGAGAGTTGCACAGTAAATCACGTAGCTTTGATGTGACTATTTTGCAGGCTGGAATACCCAGTATAGCTAATTCTGAACTTTTTTTAACTTTTAGATCATGTAAATAATACTGACAGACCAAAATCCAAGAACAACTGACACATTGTGTTACATCCACTCAATCCTACATTTACTACTCAGGTTAAAAGTGGAAGAAAACGACAGGTCTCCACGGCATTTATGAGTTACTCAGTTTACATATAGGTTATTTGCTCCAACCATACTTTTCTTGCATTTCGCTCCTTCAAAATATACTATTTGGCAGGATCTAATCATTTACAAGTATGCACAAGAGGCCAGGAGAAAGGGAATATGTGCAAATCTTTGAGTTACAGGCACTGTTTTCTTATCTAGCGTGCCAACATGTCTAATTAATTTGGGATTCTTGGTCCAGAATACAGTTCGAGGTTGACAGGTAAATGAAAAACTTGGATTAGGAGAAGAAAATAAAATGCTCCAGTTGACCTCTCCCTGGAGTCTGCATTGTGCCACAGTTCTCACAAGGTTCCAAGCCATAAGTTAATGGAAACATTAAGTTCAGTTCCAACCACACAGTTGTACACAAGTTTCAAAGAGCAACCTTTGGTTCCTTTCATCTATGAAGCCTTGTTTTGGGAAAGCTACCAAGGTGACCCTTGGCAGACCCTGTCTGACTGACCTGAGGAAATGTCTTATGTGCAATTTGCCTGTGTATATCATTTTTTGGTTCATGGAGGAAATCTTAGGGACACCAACCACATGAGACTATAAAGCTTCCTTGTGCCAATAAATCAATGCATATCAGGCAATACTCTCTTATTCTTATGAAGTTTTTGTTTTTTGAAACTGGGCTTGGTCACTGGTTTGAGTAACATGGCCTGCATATGCCCCTAGCACCACATTTTTCAGCCGCCATCCTTTTCCCTCATAACATGGACATCAGCAAAGGCACCTACATGATCAGGAAGAAGGAAGGATGATTGTGCTTCATTCTTCTTGCTGGTCATGCAGGTACCCCACTCTGATATCCGCAGAGGTGCCTGCGATGGCCAGAAACTCAGAAAAGGTTCCATGGCCAGCTAGGAATGGTGACAGTGACACAGTGGTGAGATGTGGGCTGATGGGCGTCTGGGCTGTCTGAACAATGGCTTTGAATGTGTCAATTCAGGTTTGCTCCTGGTCATATTTACAGTGGGCTAAACTGCATGGTGCTGATGAGCACTATATGTTAAAGCAATGGTCCTCAACCTTTGTTCCTCCAGATGTTTGGAACATGACCTTCCAAAATACCTGCCATTTAACTATTTTGGCTTGGGCTTCTAGAGGTTGAAGTCCAAAACATCTGAGAAACCAAAAGTTGAGTTATTGTGTGAAACACATAAAAAGGGTGACTGTACCTACTGAAGGATTAAGACTCCCCTGACAAGGCACACTGGCTTTGATCTTGATAAAAGCTGCATGTGCTTACTTTGAGTAAGCAGAAAGCAGCCAGAGTGCTGTACTCTATGTGTTTAATGTGCCATGATTTTTTTTATTTCCCCACCAAGTTTATTTGAAGTTGTGGCTGCTAACAGAACATAGTTAAGCTAAGTTTAGAACAATGACAATGGAGCTCAACAGGAAAAAGTGAACAAAAGAAAAGGAACATATAGGTCACAGCACACATACAGTTCCTGGAATTTGGTTCTGAAATGTTGCCAGAAATCTAGCGTAATGGTCAAAATACATTTTCCCATTATTATTGGGGTTATGGAGAAAGTGTAACTTGGAAGAGAAGTCTTTGTAAGAAAAGGCCTTCTTTCAGGCAAACTGAAGGTGCATTTGCGCTGTAGAATACCAAGATAGTCTTTAAGCGTGAATTTTAACTGTGTCCTTTGTTTAATCCCTATTTTGTGTATTTTAATATGCATTTTATAGAAATATATTTTAATATGTGTATCTGTAGTGTTTTTGCAATGTTAATGTGTTTTAATTATTCTGTAACCTGCCTTGAGCTATAAGGAAAGTCAGGTAAGAAAATTATTATTATTATTATTATTATTATTATTATTATTATTATTATTATTAGAATGAATGTAGTTTGCCAGCACTTAAACTGCCATGTCTCAGTGCTATGGGAGTTTTACAAATATTGTTGGTGCGCTACCAAATTAAACTCCCAGTGTTTCATAGCATTGACCATGGCAAGATGCACTTTGAAGTGGTGGCAAACTGTTTTAATTCCACAGGGTAGATCAGCGGTTCCCCAACCTGTGGGCTGCAGCCCAGCAGTGAATCGTGAGAACGAAAATCTGGTTCACGAACCTCCCTCCTCTTTATGTATTTATTTTATTTCCACTCCCTTCTGCAGAGTTGACCAGCCCCACCACTTTTGGTAATAATGTTGGAGAGTGGTCCCTGATTAAAGTGGTCCCCAGTCAAAGTAGGCCCTAGTCAAAAAAAGATTGGGAACCACTGGGGTAGATGCACCCTCAGATTACATGGGAGAGGGCTTTCTTGGTGGCTGCTCCCAATCTTTGGAACTCCCTTACTAGAGAGGTTAGAAAAGTTTCCTCCTTGTTCTTTTTCTGACATTAAGTGAAAACTTAATCCAGCTGGTTTTTTGAAATAATTGACTATAATTCCCTTGTGTTTTATATTCTGTTCTTCTGTGAATATTTAATGGGTGTCATTTCATAAATCAATTGCTTTTAAAAATATTTGAGTGCTTTGATATAGGTTATACTTAAGTATGTTTTTGATCTGTTCCACTTTTGACATTCCACCTTGGCTCCCAGTAATGGGGAAAATAAATAAACAACAATAACAACAGAAAAGAGGAGGAGGAATGCCTCAAATGTGTCGTATCTTGTGTTTCCATGAACTTTTTAAAGGCAGAAAGCCAGCTTTTCTAATAGAGCAAAATTCCAGATTCTCCACATTTGATAATTTAGAGCGTTCACATCCTTCCGGAAACTAGTACAAACAACACAGCCTATAGTCCGACCTTAAAGCAAGCAGAAAGACTCCCCAAGTTCACAATCTTTCTAGTTTCCCCTGTGCGACCACTACAGGAAGGGATTCTGATAAAAAAATCACAATACTACTTTGGAAGTGAAAAATCCCACAAAGATCTATAAACAAAACCAACTTGGAGCATATTGTACAATTCATGGGTCTTTGCTGAAAAAAATCTGCATAGGCTTTCAATTATGATAACATTAATCCTCCATAACAATCACTTCGATACCATAATTGGGACTTGTTCCATTAGTTTGAAAGAAATACTAATTACAATAATATAATTGCAATAATAAAAACCACATGGCTTAAGAGTCAGGGAAGAGATAAAGCTGGGAAGTAATTGCATCCATCAGCTTAGATATGATCTCTGAAAATCAATGCTGCTAATTAGTAAGGTTCATAAATATTTGAATGGAATGGGAAACTTCAGAAGTCCAACTGTCACTAGCAATTTACACACAAGAGATTTAGGGCTCTTTTAAAAGTTACATTATTAAATCTCCAATAATAGGTGCATTTACCTTGGAATAAGCTCTAACTCAATACAGCAGGGTTTCCATTGCGTTGCCACAGATGGAAGTAAGATAGAAGTATTTTGACAAAAATAGACACAAAGACCCAAAATAAATAAAGATTTGTCCAGCAAAGAATGTAAATTGCAACAGGGTTTCTTTTTATAAAGTACCCTAAATACTTATTACAAAATATCTTCCAATATTTAGCTTTCAATAAAAAATAACATTGCAAGATGCACTTTGAATTTTACTGCCAAGTATGAGCTACTTTTTTTATGTGACAACAGACTTCTTTTTCCTCTGGGGAATATTTAACATAATAATAATGTACCTATCACAAAGGTCAGAGATAGTTAAACAGAAGCAATGAATAAGCAAACTTTTCTCTCTTACTCTTATTCATGCTTGCGTATTTGCATGTGCGTTCAAGTTGCATGTTGACTTATGGGAACCCCATGCATTTCGTAGGGCTTTCTTAGGCGAGGAATATTCAGAGGTAGTTTTGCCAGTTTCTTCCTCTGAAATACAGCCTACAGCACTTGGTGTTTATTGATGGTCTCCCATCCAAGCATTAACCACGGCTGACCCTGGGAAGCTTCCAAAATCAGAAAGAATCTGGTGCCTTTAGGGTATTTAGGCCCTCATTTGCTCTATTTTATTTCTTCATTGCCTGAGGGGGAAAAAAGGTGTAGACACACCTATTTAAGCTGCTTCACAAACTTTCACAAACTACAGGGGCCCAACACATTGGTTTCTCCCACTATACTTTATTTACACAGATAACCTGATGCATGTCACAACTGTCTTACATTGAAGGTTTCTCACCAGTTGTCTTGGCCTCTTCTACACTGCCATATAATCCAGTTTATCAAAACAGATAATCCACATTATCTGATTTGAACGGGATTATATGAGCCCCCGGTGGTGCAGTGGGTTAAACTGCTGAGCTGCTGAACTGGTTGACCAAAAGGTCAATAATTCAAATCCGAGGAGCAGGTTGAGCTCCCACTGCTAGTCCCAGCTTCTGCCAACCTAGCAGTTTGAAAACATGCAAATGTGAGTAGATAATAGGCACTGCTTCGGTGGGAAGGTAAGGGCGCTCCATGAAGTCATGACGGCCATATGACCTTGGAGGCTTCTACGGAGAACGCTGGCTCTCTGGCTTAGAAAGAAAGATGAGCACCACCCCTTAGAGTTGGACACGAATAAGACTTAATGTCAAGGGGAAGTCTTAACCTGTTTATATGATTCTATACTGCCATATAATCCAGTTCAAAGCAGATAATCTGGATTTTATATGGCAGTGTAGAAGCGGTCCTTGTGAAGCCATTTAACCTTGCTGGTTGCCAGAATTTTCATCCTCCATAGCAAATTTTCTAACTCTGTGAAGCCATAGTGTCTTGGTAACCTCTTGTTCTTGCTGTTAGATTTATGTAATAGCTCCATGTGTTATAACATGGGCTGGCCTTGGACAGACTATATAGGTGTTGGTATTGATTAGTCACTGACCCGCTCTATCCCATATAATATGTATTTTGACATTTAGCAATGCTATAATATTGCACATATTCAAAAACTGTGCGCATGCAAAACTGGCACAGGAAAGCATAGCCCGTGTTTTCAGTTTCCAGCATACTTATCACAACATCTGAATCCAGCCATCTGTCTTGTTTCTTCTCTAACTAGCCAGAGAAGTAACTCATAGTTTGTGGCTATGTTATTGATTTGATAAGTAAACCAGAGATGATTTGTTTATGCCAACAGTGGGCAACTGCTGTTTTTGGCAGCATCCCACAACAACTCTAGACATGGTGGGGGGACTGTGGCAACTGAACTGTTGTGTAGAAACAACAGTTCAGTTGCTCACCACAGATTTAGGCACTCCTTGCAAGGCAGGAACCTCTTCCTGAGACGTTTGCCTTCATTTCGTTATAAAGGTTAGTTTTTGAAAGTTCAACTTGACAGCTGACTTTTTAAAAAAAGACAGAAAAGTATTTTTTTGCTCCAGAAGAAAGCACAAACTACTTCTATAAATTCATTTTTATTGCATACAAAGCCATTAAAATGGAGAGTACGGTTTGTAAGATACAGGAGTCTGTAAGAAGTATGTGCATAAGAGACTGTGTTATCATGCTACAATAAGCAATAACAAACTACAAGGGTACTACCATATACTGTACACCTATTGTGTCAAAGGTCAGCTTACAGCAGAATTAACAGATATTTTTAAAGGAAGCCCTTACTGTCTCTCACTTTTGTTTCATATGATAACGGCTTGGCTGCTTGAGATAACACCTATCGGTCTGAAAACCTGACCAAGGTCTCTCTGTTTCTAATTACAAGTCTGTGTTACTGTAGCTCTATACAAACAGGGATTGTATATTCAGAGTCCCGTTTATCTGAGTTGATTTGTATGTCTCAAAAGCCAATGCTTTTGTAGAAACCTGCATGGAGATCCACATGCAGGTTTCAAGTAGTTCCAGCTAACCAATTTATCCTCTTTCAGACCATCACCAACACCATCTGCTATTTGAGACTGCTGCTAAACCAACATATCAGACTAGCAAAACTACCTCGATGTATTTTTTCCACTTGAGGAAAAGGCCATCCCTTCCCTGTTCTACACACAGAAGGCAACTAGACTATCAGTTGCATAAATCACTCATCTGCGGAGACATGGTTCTCCATCACACTCAATGGGTGCAGCTCCTTTTACAACAGTGGTTTCCAACCTTTGGTCCTCCAGGTGTTTTCGACTTCAGCTCCCACAATTCCTAACAGCTGGTAAGATGTCTGGGATTTCTGGGAGTTGAAGTCCAAAACACCTGGAGGACCAAAAGTTGGGAACCACTGGCTTACAAGATGAGGACAAACTGTATGGCATACAAGAAAGGAAAAAGTCAGAAGGCTCCAAAGAACAGTCAGGGGACAGCTGGTGTCCTCTAGAATAGTGGTTTTCAACCTTCCTAATGCTGCGACCCCTTAATACAGCTCCTAATGTCGTGGTGACCCCCAACCATAAAATTATTTTCATTGCTACTTCATAACTAATTTTGCTACTGTTATGAATTGTAAGGAGAACATCTGATATGCAGGATGTATTTTCATTTACTAGGTCAAATTTGGAACAAAAATCCGATAGACTGAAATTTGAAAACTGGTGGGGTTGATTTTGTCATCTGGGAGTTGTAGTTGCTGGGATTTATAGTTAACCTACAATCAACGAGCATTCTGATCTCCACCAACAATGGAACTGAACCGAACTTGGCACACAAAACCCCCATGACCAATAGAAAATAATGTGTTTTCTGATGGTCTTTGGCGACCCCTCTGACACCCCCTTGTGATCCCCCCCAGGGTCCCGACCCCCAGGTTGAGAAACACTGCTCTAGAATATGCCATCTGTGGCAGTTGTTTCACCCTATATAATGGTTGCAGTGGCCCTCAGTTGTGCCTTTTGCACTGAGCGAAGGTCAAAAAGGGAAATGCCCGGGTCAGCCTTTGCTTCCAATAGATAATAGTGGCTGTTTTATACATTCTAAGAAGCCAAATCCTGACCAGTTATCAAAATTTTCATCCTGGAGTTTGAAGTGATATACATCCAGATAAAACATCTGTACATTCAATAGTGTCTATTTACCCAACCAAGTTTTCTTCAGTTACCAAAAATATGTTTGAATACTTCAAGAACAAAGCCAAACTAGTAGAGATGCTTCCACCAATCCCATTCACGCTCCATCAAACCAAACAGAATCTGACACAGTCTTCCTTCTTCAAAGCGCTTCTCTTCCCTTAATTAGCAGTGTGTGTGGTTTTCCAGGAATCAAATCTGCTTTCTAGCAATAACAGCCTGGATTACAAGAATAATTTGCTCATGTGTCTCATGACACTCTAACAATGTGGTTCAAGAAGCAATGCAGCCAAGAAAAGGAAGAATTTTTACAAGCTGCGGATGATTAGCAGACACTAGCTAAATCAGACTGCCTTGCAACCACTGAAGGCCACCAGGATAGCTAAGAACAGTTAAAACACAATTTTAAATTGCATTCACAGCTCATGAGCAATTGCCTATATTGAACAAAATATTTGGATGCGTATTTTGACGTTTGGCTTTCAACCTCTTGGAGGTCTTGGCCCAAAAACGTCATTATGGTTAGGGATTGTGGATGTTTGAAGTTCAAAACATCTGGAAGGCCAAGGGTTGAGAACCTCAGGATTAGTCAAAGCAAATGATAAGGCCTGGATCAACTCTAACAATTTGTCATCAGAACCATTTACATTACCTTGTCTTATCATATTTGGATTAACTTAAATAAATTACAATTACAAATTGTAAAAATAAAAGAACAATTTAATATATTATACCACCAAAAAGTCTGGGAAGTACTGGTGAAGCCATTCAGAGGGTTTTCTGGAGGGCAGAAGTTAGTATAGTTGGATGAATAAAGGAAGGGATTGAATGGTGATGATATAATGGAAAATAGGACCAAGTCAAACTGAGAGGGGCCTGCAATATTTTGAATGACAGCTTAATCAAATGTATTGCGAGTTCATGTGATATGTTACGAGGGTTTAAGAAGCCAGTTTAAGGAATGACGATAGCAATATATTTGGACAATATATGGAGGGGACAACATATATGAAGATTGTATTATTGGTAAGCGTTCCATCCTTCTCATTCTTTCATGTGTAGTTCTTAGAAATAAGCCATAGACTTATTTCTTTTAATTTCAACTGTGAATTGGGATCTCCAAGTTTTTTGTCTCAATTTCTAATACATTATAATATAGTGCCACTGCCATAATTAAGAAAATATTCAGGTTGTGGATTTTGCCTTGTTCTTGGTAAAACATGTGGGAATTAAATCTTATGTAAACTGTGTCTTAACAGTTTTGCCAAATAAAAAGCTTTTTAGTTGAAAAATATTGTAGATATATTAATATGCTAGCTATTAAGACAGAAAATGTGAAAGACAGTGAGAGAAAACAAGTACAAAAGCATTTCCTTAAATCCTCTTAAATCAACTGGATCTAAGCAGCATCAGCATGTTGAAGCATTTCAATGTGATTTTTTAGGAGGGCCACCTAGATTGTTCTTGATTGTGTCCAGGTTTTGTCACTATGTGAATACAAGTCAATATGGATCTTAACAAGGACTATTTATAAAAATAGTTATTTTGCCAATTTCTAAATATAGTCAAGTTGGCATTGTCAAAACACAGATTAGCAATGAAGTTTACAACCTTTGTAGAGATAAAAACGTAACTTATGACTTTCAAGAATAAACTGCTGACTGGTCATGTACATAGTGTTTGTTAAAAAAGGAGAACAAACAAAAAGAGCGAATTTGAAGCTGTCCTCTTTGTCTGATCTTTAGTCCAGCACTATCAGATTTATGAAGAGTGAAACATTCTTAGGAGCCCATTAAGAAACAAACAGAACAGAACAGTTCAATGCACGCAACAAGTGAAGAACTTCCGTTACTTGCACTTCCTGCATGCTGGACACACAAAGAACAATCTGCTCCTCAGTCCCTCTTCCCTAAAAAGGACTGGAAATAAGACTTCATAAAACAAAAATGTCAACACAGCAAGGGCGGAAACACAGGATGACCACCAGAGACTGGAAATGTTAAACTCAAAGCATTCTTGATGACAATTTGGAATTCATTCATTAACTTTGATTAGTTTAGTGAGAATTATAAAATCAGTTCATTATTTTATTAGTAATACACATATGTAAACAACTGTTTTAGTCTTTTTTTAAAAAAAAATTAAATGATCAAAAATGGCCCCAAGTGGCATTTTTAGAATGCCCACTGGAAATAATTTTCAAACATTGCTATTTTAGGTTCTAACAATGTTAAAAATGGATGTTAATTTTTTAAGAATTGGATAGGAAATCAATTAATTCAAAGTTCAATGGCAACTAAGTACTAAGGGATATAAGTGCAATTCTGGGCCCGCCTTGGGAATGTTTTGGCGAGAGGCATGTATCACAACCTGAAAACATGGATGTTCACACAGGACTTTGACCTTGAGTAGGCTGAATGGGACCATATGAAGCTGACATTTGGCACGTTGTGAAATTACTGCAGTTAGTTTTATCTACTGTTGTTTTAAAAGTGTATTATTTTCTTTTTATGCTACATGTGTTGATGGGAGTTGTTGTTATAATTTTATGTGACTTTTTAATACCATTTTTACCTGTTGTATGTGCACCCTGGAGTGCCTTGTGAGCCACCCTGAGTCCCTTCAGGGAAGATGATGGTGGGATATAAATAACGTTTATTATTATTATTATTATTATTATTATTATTATTATTATTATTGACAACTGGGAAATAGAGGGAGAAAACGTGGAGGCAGTGACAGACTTTGTATTTCTAGGTGCAAAAATTATTTCAGACACAGACTGCAGCCAGGAAATCAGGAGACACTTACTTCTTGGGAAGAGAGCAATGACCAATCTCGATAAAATAGTGAAGAGTAGAGATATCACACTGGCAACAAAGATCCACATAGTTAAAGCAATGGTATCCTCCATAGTCCCCAACGGATGTGAGAGCTGGACCATAGGGAAGGCTGAGAGAAGGAAGATAGATGCTTTTGAACTGTGGTGTTGGAGGAAATTTCTGAGAGTGCCTTGGACTGCGAGAAGATCCAACCAGTCCATACTTCAGGAAATAAAGCCCGACTTCTCATTGGAGGGAAGGATATTAGAGGCCAAGATGAAGTACTTTGGCCACATAATGAGAAGAAAGGAAAGCTTAGAGAAGACAATTATGCTGGGGAAAATGGAAGGAAAAAGAAAGAGGGGCCAACCAAGAGCAAGATGGATGGATGATATCCTTGAAGTGACTGGATTGATCTTGAAGGAGCTGGGGGTGGTGACGACCAACAGGGAGCTTTGGCATGGACTGGTCCATGAAGTCACGAAGTCGGAAATGACTGAACAACAACAAATTACTACTACTACTACTACTACTACTACTATGTTATCAGGAATTTTTCACTGATGTATTACACATAGCAAATGTCTCAGAACCACTTACTGAAACATTAGAGAGAGCATCCAGTTTACGAAATTATCCTAGGATACTCTTGAACTCAGTAGTGACTTCGACATCTGTATCAGCTTGTTAAAGGGAAACTCACAGATGCATGGCAAAACCATCATCCAAATGCTGTCTGGTGAAAAGTATTATAGTATTAATTTAAAACTTGGTTATTGGTTATCATTATTCCATGCTAAAGTATAGCTCAATGTTGTAAACCCTAATTAGTTGAATGGGATGTTTTTCTTAAGCATTAGAATGGTATCCATGGGAGAGGGGACTAGAGAATAAAGGTTTTCTGACGCACTTTATGTAAAATTAAGATTAAAGGAGTTTTACCGCTTTGTTTTATGTCCCCTAATTTGCCTGCTAAAAATAGCCCAGCTCTCTATGTACACTTTCCAAGAAAATACTAATGAGTCCGAATAGCAGTTTCTGCCTCCAAACTTTCCAAGATGCATTCACATACAGAGATTAGCCAAATGTCAAATAAGATCTCATTTCACCAGCTGAGTTTCAACAAAACACACTAGAGGAATCCTAGGAGAAGTCAAGTATGGTTAGGCTCTACAGACAAAACTCATGATGACCCTTCACTGAGAATATTTTGAATAAATGTTGCATTAATGGCACCCACCACAAGTACTACTATAGTCCTAGTTCCACTGAAGTCAGGGCTTTGAAGTGACTGAGAAGCATGGCAAGCCATCTGCATCTCAGCCAGCTGGATGACTAGAGGAGACAATGTGTGACTAAAGAAAGCATATGGAAGCTTCTATTCTTCCCAGTGAACATTTCCCTCTAGAAAAGAGATTCCAAATTATTGGATGCTGTCAAAGAATACACATATTCAATTCATGTACAAGCTTTCTATGTCAAAGCAAGCTCCTAAGTATGTGCCTCATACCTATGACAGTAGTGTAACAGTTTAAATACAACATGCTTGTATGATAGGGACAATGATACCAATTTTTTTTTTTTAGTGTAGATGGCTCACTCATAGATAAGGAAGTGCCTAAAACACGCTACTATAGCTTGGAAGTCTGTGCGATTTCAAGTCACCTGTTGACTTATGGTGACACCCAAGCTTTTCTGATGTTTTCGTAAGCAAATAATACTCAGGCAATTTGACATTACTTTCTTTGAAATTATTTCCTTTCTAAAGAATTTGATAATCTTTGGAAGTTACTCAAAGACTCATTCTGCTAAGTGTCCAAGATCAGGCAGAATCTGGCACCTTCAGAGTAAAGCTGTAGTAATTCTCATGCCTAGATGACACTTCCATCTAGAATTGATCCACGTCATTTTCCCTTCCCTGACAGCAGTTAGTATGCCACAATTCTGCAATAGTAGGAAACATATCAGATGATCTTTTGTCATCTAGAGAATTGTAAGACTTAGTAGACCACTGAGTCCTAATTCTGTACTTAACCACCACAGTGACCTAACAATTAGTAAAAGCATAAATAACTGTGTCTACAAGAAATCCAAGGATACAAGGACACGCTCTAATTTCAGAACACTGGAAAACATGTAGGTTGGCAAAAGAATACTCATACATAGGACCATGAATGGAATGTGTACCTAAGATTCAGTTTCATCATAAGGTACATTCATAAACTCATTCTTTCCGCTAGTTATGGGAAATAAATACATTAAACTTTCCAGAGACACTCGCTGCCTTATTCCAGGCACATTATTATTTGAAACATGGTATTGGTATTTGGGCGAGGAAGAACAAGTCAAGAGATATGCTAGTAACCTTGGCCTCAATAGCACAACCCCATCCTGCGAATTTGCAGTCTATCTCCTGGAAAAACAGCAGCCTTCACATTCCTTGATATTTATCAGCCAAAGCATCAAAAACAAACAAGATGTCCTGACATTCTTCACCACACAAGCTTATTTAAAAGTCACTTTGACCTTTGTAACACAGGAATAAGGTAAAAAACATAACTGGAATGGTGAAACTCTCTGGCCTTGTTTCTATATTTATAGCCCATTCATGAAGTCTACTCCTTAAAATGTCTAGTATGGTAAATCAAATTTTCTGGTGAAGACTAGACTTAAAAAAAATATTTAGAGACAGCCACATAATATATTGTTGTTTAGGAATACAGTCATTTCTAAGGATGCCAGCTCAGTTTCTATGTGGTACTCACATGTGTTGGGGGACTGCATAGATAACATTATGAACTGGATATTGGGACAAAAACTGTGGGTTCAAAAGAATGGTTTTCTGTTTTGAAGGTGGGACTCTACCTTTGTGTGCCATTATTCTCCCAATCTCACTAGTCTGTTTTATTAAAGTTAAACCCCCTTTTCTCCAAGTAAAACAGGGTTTCAAAATTCTAGATATGTTTACCAGTTCATCTTTCACAACAAGGCTGTGAGGAAAATCCCTGCTAATTCTAAAGTACACATAGTTGAAACAGGATTTGATACCTGGTGGCACAGTAGGTTAAACCGTTGAGCTGCTGAGCTTGCTGACCGAAAGGTTTCAGGTTCAAATCTGGGGAGCAGTGTGAGCTTCCACTGTCAGCCCCAGCTTCTGCCAATCTAGCAGTTTGAAAACATGCAAACGTGAGTAGATCAATAGGTACTGCTCCGGCGGGAAGGTAACGATGCTCCATGCAGTCATGCTGGTGACATGACCTTGGATGTGCCTATAGACAATGCCGGCTCTTTGGCTTAGAAATGGAGATGAGCACCACCCTCAGAGTCAGACACGACTAGACTTAATGTCAGGGGAAAACCTTTACCTATGAGAAATGTGTCTATTTACAAACCTTTTTACTCCACTTTTCATTTTTTAAAAATCCCAAGAAGTTTACAATAAACAAGTCTGAACCCATTTCCTTATGGGTCCAAGCTCAGTACTCTATTTAACATTCTCAAAAAGAGTTAATATCAGGGCTTCAAACATACAACACATCCATGTTCATGGTTCGTTTTGCTCTTGTGCAAAGCCAGAGTTTGTAGATGCGATTGCTATGAATGAGATCTATTGTCCCACTTTAGTTAGAACAGAACAAGCAAGAAATTTCTGACTCCTCTTGTTCTGGTCCTACCATTGTTGCTGTTTTCCTAAAAGACTGTCTTGATACATCAACAGGGGGGACTTAATACAGTATGCATCAGATTTGGTTATATTTCTCTGATAAGCATAAAAAGGAAGGGGAAACATCTGAAGTTATTTTTATGTCTTTAGGTCTTTTGGCAACACACTGAAAAATGCTGGGGTGGGCCTGGTATTGTCTGGAGCCTGTCAGGTCTGCTACATCGCCTCATTTCCTTCTTCCTGTTGCCAGTGAAGCATGAGAAACCTCTGTTTATAATACAGGACCATCCTGTTTGACATACACCTCCCCCTATCCCAATTCATAGGCCAACAGACCCTGGTTGTCTCCCACCAAAGTATATGAAAAACTCCACATACTGGCCTTGAATAATCCAAATAGCCTATTTTATTAATATTTTCTTACTCTACAGGACATAAGGTCTGGAAGATCTAGTACCAACAACAGCCCCACCTACACTTTGAACAAGATGCTCCTTCATGTGTGGGCTTTCCATGTATTTCAATTAGAGACTTAGTATCATATGTCCAAAGGATACAACGGCTTGAAACAATGGAGGAAACAAAAATACTATTTACATCTATTCCTGTTTTTTTCCCTGATTTCATTTAACTGGGGAATCTATAGATTGAATGTAAAACTGCCTAGATACAAATTTGATTTCTAGGATGAAAAAGAAGCATTATTTACTTTTTTAAAAAATCTGTACTACTTTGAAAAATAATCCAAAACACATGTAAGAATACCAGGAGCTTAGAGTACATATGATCAATCCAACTAGGGTATAAACCATTAAGTGGTAGCAAGGTCAGTCAGCTAACCAACCAGGTAACTCAAATGCTATCTATAGGAAAGAGCTTGATCTATATATCTGAAAAGACAAAGGGAAAGGAGTCCACAGAGATGGAGTATTGGGTTTGGTCTCCATATGAGATGAAACTCAAAGCAAGGTCTTACTTTCAGATCTAAACTTTCAAAAAGCCTTAAAGGAGAAGTTGTCCCTTGGGAAAGTCAAGCTCCAAAGAATCCTGGGTCCTTTGGGATCAGACACAGTATTATGAATGGACCATAGAAGCCAGTTTGTAGTCAGTACAGCTACTGAAAAGAGGCTAAACATGTTGGTAGGACTGGGGAGAAAGAAAGAAAATGTATCAATGACCAGTTTCTTGTAGGGGTCTTGGATGAAAGCCTGAAAGTTCACCTATTCAGGTAGTGGTCTGCTTAGTCTGTAATGATTGAAGAATTCTATTTTTTTTTCTACTGGTTCTTCATAGGATATATGATACCTGACTAATTCCTGTAGCTGCTCCACATCATTAGCCTTCAACTGTATCTTTGCATTTTCCATGGGTGATACTCCAGCACGAAGCTAGAAGGTTGTTTAAGTCAACTGGAGCCCAAGTGGGGCTTTCCCTAGTCTCATTAAACTCTAGAGTGATTTCAATTATGACTGGGAAAAGAAAACCAATGGCCAAGTATCCTGATCCATAGAACTACCAATCAATCACTGACACTTTAGAAACAGTCTTCAAGGGGAAACACAGTCAACCCATAACCGTTCTCTTTCCTCAAGGTGCCTTATGCAAGAATAATACAAACCAGGTTCACCATAAAGATTTTCTAGACACCTGTGATAACTGCGAATCTAAGCAAGTACAGCCAACCCTTTGCAATCATTGGAATTAGGGCTGCAGGACCACCACAAAAGTGAGAAAACTGTAAATAAAAAATACATTTTTAACCTGAAAGGATGTCTTTCTAGGTCATCCAGGGCAACTCTACGGTCAACTTCTGCCAGAGGTTTACTATACAATAATGCTGGAAGACCCAGAAATAGAGAAGTGTTCTTCTAAGAATATCTGGATCCTCCAACACAACTCTATGGTGGAAGTCGACCACAGAGTCTTCCTAAAGGTTCTTGAGATTTCTAGAGGGAACATATTAGTCAACTCCACGAATAATCAAACCTGCAAAAGTAAAACGCACAAATGTGGAGGGCTGGCTGTAGTTCTTTTGCATTGTTCTCTTTAGGCCATAAAAGACCACTGCAACGATGAACTGGCAAGTTAATTTTATAGTTTTGTTTGCAAAACTGACAATGCATTTTCTTTGTTTTGGGGGATAATAATAATAATAATAATAATAATAATAACAACAACAACAACTGCTACTTTATTTTTATACCCCGCCAACCATCTCCCAAGGGGACTCGGGGTGGCTTACAAAGGACTAGCCCAAAAATTACAATAAACCGCAACAGATTAAAACATCAAATATGAAAATATAAAAACAGTCACAATTGTAAACAAACATCAGGCAATATGGCTGAGATAAAGAACATAGCTGAGGTACAGGCTCACTGAGTACAAAAAATGATGGGATAATAGATAAATTATGCTGTCTCTATTTGATCCAACCAGAAAGACAATGCAGTAGATAAAAGTTGGCCAATTAAAACTGAGGCACCGTGGAATCTATTGGCTAAGATTGGAGGCACCATACAGCAAAGATCTTTGCAGCCAGATGGATGCTAAATCAATCAAACTTTGAGCGGTGGATATATTTACATACCCGGGGCAAAACCCAACAACACTCCTCAATCTGCCAGGCTATTATCTTCTTTCTAGTTCATTACAAATTGCATTTCAGATGTAACCAGAATCTCACTATGCAGACTACTGGGAGTTCGCAGATCCATTTGAGACTCCCAACAGCTCAAGAGAGAAAATGCATCTGTAACTGATGCTTGTGATAATGTTAGTTGCTCAAAACTAAAAACCTCAGCACTTTAAACAAAAAAGGGGGAGGGAGGGGGAAGAATATCCTCTATTATTGTTAGATAAGATGTAAGTCAAAACCTGGGGCATACTGTTAACAGGCAAAACATTCTGCCAGATTGCCTGAAATTTCATCTTCAGGGAGCAGGAGGAGGAATATTAGCTCGACAAGGTCATTTGTCTTGGGAGCTCTTTGCCTGCCTGGTGCCACCAGATGTACAGTCCACTTATTTCACCTCATTCTTATTTATGTACTTAGAATAAAAGGTTTGGGGGGTTATAGTTCCCCGCCTCAGATTTAGAGGTACTGTAATGTCTGATGATTTCCTTTCAGAGACTGCAATATCCACAATTTTTTTCTTTACACTAACCCAACTTTCTACATTCAAAAGGAAAATCAAAGCAAGGTGAAGCACTCTGTTAGTACTTTCCTCTTATTAAATTCCTAATGATTTCTGAATTGGGCATGGATTCAGGATTCAAGATAAAATCTGATCCTAAGTGCAAGGGGGCTATTTCTTCCCATAAAGAAAAACAAATCCTTGCCAAATCCAGCTGGAAGAACCTCAGATAGGCAGAACTGAGAAAAAAGAACATTGCCTGAGTCTTTAGGAAATCCATGGACAATTTGATGGGAAACTAGATGGGAGAAATGGTCTGGACATAGGATTTAGCATAGCTAGGCACCACTGTTCTCAGAATCCATCAGCCAGTGACGTCACTCTGGACAGGGAATACTTAGACTGCTACTGAGGAAGGAGTTGAAGTTATCCAAACATGAGTATTAACAACACAAGAAGACCTCTGTATAACCACATTGAATGCCCAACTAGTCTAGGAGTTTCTCCTCACAATGTTCAGCTAGATGCTTAGGAGACGCCTACAAAACTCAGAGCACTCAGCAACACATTCTCACCCACTCCTGTTTCTAAGTGCATACCATTTCCTGAAAAGGGATGGGTGACACACTGAAAATATTGTTGCCTGCCTTTGAGTCATTTAGGACTTATGGTATTATGATCCCCCTCCCACTTTTTTGATTTGAAATGGGTGTGCACCATCATTGCCTTCCTCTGTGGCTAAGAGATTGTCCTAGTCCAAATCCAGCACCACACCAGGCTGGTTTTCACTAACAAATCACTGAACATATTATTAAGACAGAAAACCAAATCCAGACCAGAACTGGCTGGAAGATGAGCGTTAACAGCAGGTGCTGGTGACTTCCATACCAGTTGGGTGTTGAATTCACCCTGAGTTTCAGTCTGAACTTTAATGGATCTGTCTATGGTGCTGAATCAATTTTGAAGTCTGATTCAGCACTTTTTTTTTACTAAAACCTGAAACAGATTCGCCAACTCACTGACATGGAGTGTATCCACACTGCAAAGTTATAGCCATTTAATGCTAGTATAAGTGCAGTGTAACTCTGCAATTCCTTAATACTGTAGTTCACTGAATTCACTACAGAATATTATGTATCTCACCCAAAGTACAAATACTAAAATTCCAAGAGATGGGACCTCAGCAGTTAAAGTGGAACCAAACTGCTATAACTGTGCAGTGTGGATATGCTTCTTGATACCATCAGGCACTATTAGGCATGACTTTTCAGTCTTTCATCTCTTTCAAAATCCAGCTGGAAGAACCTCAGATAGGCAGAACTGAGAAAAAAAGAACACTGCCTGAGTATTTAGGAAATCCACAGACAATCTGATGTGAAACTAGATGGGAGAAATGGTCTGGACATAGCATTAAGCATAGCTAGGCATCACTGTTCTCAGAATCCATTTGCCATTTGTGTAGTGTCAATGTACAATGAGTAAAGGTAGAGTTTTCCCCTGGCATTAAGTCTTGTCATTTCCAACTCTGGAGCTGGCGTTGTCCCTAAACACGTCCTGGTTCATGTGGCCAGCATGACTACATGACACATTGTTACCTTCCCACAGAAGCGGTACCTACTGATCTACTCACACTTGCATGCTTTCTAACTGCTAGGCTGGCAGAAGCTGGGGCTAACAATGGAAGCTCATCCCGCTCCCCAGATTCAAACTACTAAGTTTTTGGTCAGCAAGTTCAACAGCTCAGCGGTTTAACCCACTGTGCCAAAGTGGGTAAAGCTATGTGAAAATAACTCCTAAGTTCAAGGATCCCACTACCATATAAGTGGATCATAGTCTTCATTTAAGTATGTCTGTGTTGTTATGTCTCTCAAAGTCATTTAAGTTATGGAGTGCTATTTCTGAAACCAAATTACAAGGGCCACTTGGCCAGTGGTGCCCCAGTGAGAACTGCTGCATTTCATTCCCCTATGTTTCTCTTTGTCTCTCTCCCCTTTGTTCAAAAAAGAGCAACAAACCCATGTTAGAGACTTCCCTAAAACCGTGTTATGCCTCATTTACTGCTACTTAGGTACGGTCTTCATTACTGTAACAAAAAGATTTTGTTCGCAATGATGCTCCAAGTATGTCATTGGCAAGCGTTTGTGAGAAAGAGGAAGGGTGGGGGCAGAAAGATGGAGGGCGTGGTACCCAAGGTAGACCACAGAAAAAGAATTTGTTTTCTGTGTGTGCTTTAAAAACAAACACAAGGCATTGTTTATAACTGGCAGGGGGTGGTGCTCCTTGGAAGGGATCAAAGGCTGCCCGGGTGACATCATGAACCATGGCCCAAGGGGGAGGTATTTGGCTCTTAGGAGCCACCAGACTCATTACTGGGAGGGAAGAAAAAAAGACTTCAAAAGGGGATTGTGAGTTCCCCTTGTCTTTAACTCAACACCACACACCGGGATTTAACCCCTTCCCTCGACTGCTCTCTTTGCGCACAGTGCTGAGCGACAGACAAAATGATGGGAAGCATTTTAGTTTGAAACTGGAGGAGGGAAAAAAAGCACACTCATCGCTCCACTAATCTAAAACACATTTCCAAGAAATAGCTGCCCCACGGCTTCACCATGTCAAGGATTTCTCCTCTTCCTGTTTCATTACTATTTGAAGCACACTTCCTAGGGAAGCAAATAAAGGACAGCACTGTAAATCACCTTCTTCCTTCTCTTTGTTAACACAATTGAGTTTGGGAAAGGTAATTTTTGGGTCACAGTTCCCGCAGTCTGTTTGTCTGGCTAGTGATTTGGGAAATAATAATAACAAAAACAACAACAACAGCAGCAGCAGCAATACCATCTGCCTGCGACAAATAACTGGTGGGATCACAAGCCAGAAAAAGTTACAGAAAATGAACATGTCAAACTACTCTGGGACTTCCAAATTCAGACTGACAGAGTTTCGGAGCACAATACTCCTGACCTCACGATCATGTTAAAAAACAAAGTATGGATTGTAGCTGTTGCAATCCCAGGTGACAGCAGGATTGAAGAAAAACAACTGGGAAAGCTGACACAATATGCACACGAAATCCAGCATATAGATCTTGTTTGCTGTGACATCCTGTGTTTTTGTGTCAGTAAAATAATGTAATAATAATAATAATAATAATACAAGGATTTAAAGATTGAACTGCAAAGACTCTGGTGCAAGCCAGTCAAGGTGGTCCCAGTGGTGATTGGCACACTGGGTGCAGCCTAAAGACCCTGGCCTGCACTTAAACCCAATCTAGCCAGCAGTTGTAGCTGGCAGTTGTATCATCTGCCAGCTACAACTTATTGGGAGCTGCATGCATTATTTGCCGATACATCACACAGTCCTAGACATTTGTGAAGTGTCCGACGTATGATCCAATACAACACAAATATCCAATACAAATAATAATAACAACAACAACAACAACAATGATTTCCTAAATTTTGGTTGGTTGTTGTGGGGTTAACTGATTGTTTTCCTCTCCCCAACCAATACTACTGGTGATATTGGTTTTCCAAAAGATATAAGGCAGTGGTTCTCAACCTGGGGTCCCCAGATGTTTTTGGCCTACAACTCCCAGAAATCCCAGTGAGTTAGGATTTCTGGGAATTGAAGGCCAAAAACATCTGAGGACCACAGGTTGAGAACCACTGATAAAAGGTGAAGGGACCTAGAACATCAAAGACAACGTTGTTGTTATGTATCTATGAGAAATGGTTTGCCAGTGTCCTCTCCTGAGGCTGAAAGAGTGCGACCTGCCCAAGAACAGCCACTGGGTTTCACAGCTGAGCTGTGATTTGTACCCTGGTCCCCATAGTTATAGTTCTGTGCCTTGGATTCATTTTCGATCTATGGCAACCCTATCATAGGATTTTTTTGGCATGATTTGTTCAGAAGTGGTTTGCCATTGCCCTCCCCGGAAGCTGAGAGTGTGACTTGCCCAAGATCGGCGACTGGGCTTCACAGCTGAGAATGGATTTAAACCCTGGCCTCCAGAATCAGAGTCCAATGTTTACACCACTATGACTCAGTGCAGGTTACAATTCATAACTGAGGAGGAATGCCACACATGTCTGTAAATCTGGAGACGGAGCAGAAGGAGAGGAGGATGAAACAAACCAGACGGCGTGGCAAATGCCCAACATTTCTGACAGGGGAAGAGGATCCCCTGAAGCCTTGCAAGGAGTTCGCCTACGTGCCAAGATAAGGGTCTTCTTGCCTTTCAGCTGTTAGAGAATCACCTCCCCACCCACCCCTTTTCTCCCAGCATCACAAAAGCAGGAGCCAAGGTACGGAAATCTAATCGCCTGATCTTCCAGCAGTTGGGCGACGTGGGACTTCCCCGAAGCAGTTTGAAGTCCTCCTGAATCCACAACAATCTCCCAAAGGTGCTGCCAAGTCATCCCCCTCCTGATAAGAACACAAAGGAAAGCCTCCACCTCCGGCTACCCTTTTCTGCTATCCCTCCATGCCAAAATCTGGTCTCTATGACTGAATCTCTAATGTAGAATTAATGCCGTTTGACCCCACTTTTCACTTGCCATGGCTCGATGCTGTGGAATCCCGGGAGTTGTAGTTTGTTGAGGAACCAGCACTCATAAGCCCCTTCCACGCAGTTGAATAAAATCCCACATTATCTGCTTTGAACTGGAATATATGGCAGTGTGGACTCAGATAACTCAGTACAAAGCAGATATTGTGGGATTTATTTTGCCTTTATATTCTTGATATGGCTGTGTGGAAGGGGGCCTTAAGCAGAGAACTACAACTCCAACTCCCATGAATTCATAACCTTGAGCCATGGCAGTTAAAATAGTTCCAAAGCTGTGTTGATTTGACAACATAGAAGAATCCTCTCTTTTCAAGCATGAGTTGCTGTTGTGTTTTAAATCTGCCTCTTCCCAACCACTCCCTTCCATAACCTGGAGAAGATCTAACAATATCCAGAATCCTCTGATCTACTTGGTAGCTTAGGGGAGTTGTAGTCCAAACAAGTACTTTGCCTCCTAAATACTGAAACAATAAATCAAACACACTCTAAAATACAAAAACAAATCCTAACTTTCCCTAACTTGGCTTCATTTCTGCTCAGGACTACTTTGACCCCTCACTTTATAACAGGCATGGGCAAACTTTGGCCCTCCAGGTGTTTTGGACTCCAACTCCCACAATTCCTAACAATCTATTGGCTGTTAGAAGTCCCAAACACCTGGAGGGCCAAAGTTTGCCCATGCCTGCTTTAGAATGAATAGAGCCACAATACTATGTAACATGATTTTTGTTCCTGGGTTATAAATGTCATTTCCTAATGTGTTCGATCATAAAAACATGGAAAAAGTTGATTAAACTGCAAAAACTTTGTTTTTTGCAGGACAAACCACAGCACATCTTGGTATAGTTTTTCAATGAATATCTCATAGAGTCTCAACCAATTCAACATAGTTTGTGGCAGCCACAAAAACAAAGTTTCTGGAGTATAACAACTACTTTCAAAGTAAGTACAGCACAATTAAACAGGAAATGACACTTGCAAGCCAGGAACAGATTGGGTTGCTGTGAGTTTTCCAAGCCGTATGGCCAATGTTCCAGAAGCATTCTCTCCTGACATTTCACCCACATCTATGGTAGGCATCCTCAGAGGTTGAGGGGTCTGATTTTTTTCAAAAACAGGAATAGATTTTTTTTCAAATTTTGTTGCATAGTGTGGAATATAAATGCCTCCTCTGGGCATGCGCAGAATGTCACTGTCCCTCCACCCCAAATTTAGAAGAGCTTGGGAACACTTCTTATTGGTTTAGCCCATCCACACAGCCAAACAACCCAGCATAACAAGTTTGATAATCCACAGTATCTGCTTTGAATTGGATTATCTTGAGTCCACAAAGCCACATAATCCAGTTCAATGTGGATTTTATACTACTGAGCCATAATGGTATCAAACTGCATGACAAATGTAGAGATACACCTTTCAGAGAAGCATTGGTGAAAAAGAGTGCATGTATTCCGCCTTAAAGACCTGAAATGCATGTATTCCTGCTTGAGTTGGGAAGCAAAGCATGGATGGGAGCTCACCAATGTATTCAAAACTCTTATTTCAGAAGAAGGAACAGACCAAAAGCCCTTCCAGACAGGTCCTATGTCCCAGGATCAGACCCCAAGTTTTCTGCTTTAGACCTGATTATGTTGGCCCCATTTTAGGAGGCAACCCCTGGCAGTGACACGAGGAACTCCCTGCTGCAGGCGCAAATGAAACAAATAATAATTTTGCCCTGGGGGTTTTATGCAACAATTATATGAGTCTCCACTGACAGATAATCTGGGATAAACAGAAAATTGGGGGTCAGATCCTGAGATACAGGGACTGTCAGGAAGGACCCCTAATCCACCTCTGAGGATCTACACTACCAAATAAAATCCAGATTGTCAGCTTTGAACTGAATTATATGGCAGTGTAGACTCATATAGGGAAAGGTAAAGTTTCCCCCCTTGACATTAAGTCCAGTTGTGTCCAATTCTGGGGTGTGGTGCTCACCTCAATTTCTAAGCTGAAGAGCCGGCGTTGTCCGT
Organism: Anolis sagrei; assembly: GCF_037176765.1. Classification (NCBI taxonomy): domain Eukaryota; kingdom Metazoa; phylum Chordata; class Lepidosauria; order Squamata; family Anolidae; genus Anolis; species Anolis sagrei. The sequence goes on along the minus strand of NC_090025.1, from coordinate 72,774,698 downwards.
AGTCACCTCCAAGGTCATGTGGCCAACATGACTGCATGGAGCACTGTTATCTTCCCGCTGTAGCGGTACCTATTGATCTACTCACATCTGCATGTTTTCGAACTGCTAGGTTGGCAGAGGTTGGGGCTGACAGAAGGAGCTTACGCTGCTCCCCGGATTAGAACCTGCAACCTTTCAGTCAATAAATTCAGCAGCTCAGTGCTTTGACCCAATGTGTCACCAGGGGCTCCTCGTAGACTCATATAATTTATTTATTTACACCATTTCCACGCCCTTCTCACACCCCGGGGGGGGGGGGGGGGGCTCAGGGTGGCTAACACAGGCAACAATTCAATGCCAACAGTATCAATAACAACAATATAAAACAACAATATAAAATCCTACTATATAACAATTAAACAGTGATATTAATTAAAAATACATAATCACATAGAACAAATCACATAATCACAAGTCATATAGCCGTTTCCAATTTTCATAACAATCCTATTGTCCAAGTTCAGTGCCACTGCGCCACTGGGAGCTCCTTGTAGACTCATATAATCCAGTTCAATGCTGATAATCTGGATTATTTACTTCAGAATCATAGAGTTGGAAGAGACCTCGTGGACCATCCAGTCCAACCCCATGCCAAAAAGCAGGGAAATCACATTCAAAGCACCCTTGACAGATGGCCATCCAGCCTCTGTTTCAAAGCTTCCAAAGGAGCCTCCACCACACTCCGGGGCAGAGAGTTCCCCTGCTGAACAGCTCTCACAGTCAGGAAGTTCTTCCTAAAATTCAGATGGAATCTCCTTTCTTGTAGTTTGAAGTCATCATCTGGATTATACAGCAGTGTAGATCCAGGGTCCTTCCACACAGCTATATATCCCAGAATATCAAGGCAGGAAATCTAACATTATCTGGATTGAGATAACTCAGTTCAAAGCAGATATTGTGGGGTTTTCTGCCTTGATATACTGGGATTATACAGTGTGGAAGGGCCCAATGCCTCACTCTTCTTCCTTGCCTATGGAAGTCACAGACAATTTGAAGACACACATACACACATATATATAGTCAATGCATCTGAATCAGCCCAACCAGAGGATTGCCAAAAAGGGACTCACGGGTGAGAATCATGACCTCCTGCTTCTCCTTGCACATCGAAGGGGGACAGGGCTCCAGGGTCGCGCCTCAACTCATGGTCCCTTCTTCTTCTTCTGCCTTCTCCCTCCGCTCCTCGACGTCTCAGAAGGAGGAGGAGGAGGCCACTACTAACTCCGTCTCCTTCCTCCGCCTCTTTCCTTCCTTCCTTCCTTCTCCCAAACCCACTCAGGATGGCAGACGCCGCTCAGAGAAAGAAAGGAGGCTCCTGCTTCCCCGCCGGGCGCGCGCCTGCTATAATAAACTTCAGCCGGACAAAGAGAAGCCACGCCCCTCGCTCATTCCCCCCCCCCTTTTTTCCCTTCTTGGTTTTTCCTACAGCAAGGATTGATTGGGCAACGGAGCCAACCAAGTTTCAAAAAAGGGGGAGGGGGAGCTCCTGGCTACTATGAAGCTGCATCTCTGTAGGAAAAGGGCAGCTTGTTGATGTTGGCACCATTGCTATGGAATGCTGGGATTGGGCACCAGAGAAGGCAGAGGCCCCTTTCTACACAGCTGTATAAAATCCCACATCTGCTTTGAACTGGGTTATATGGCAGTGTGGACTCAGATAACCCAGTTCAAAGCAGATATTGTGGGTTTTGCCTTGATATTCTGGGTTATATGGCAGTGTGGACGCAGGGCCCTTCCCTGCATCCACAGAATATCAAGGCAGACCCACATTATCTGCTTTGAACTGGGTTATATGGCAGTGTGGACTCAGATAACCCAGTTCAAAGCAGATATTGTGGGTTCTGCCTTGATATTCTGGGTTATATGGCAGTATGGACGCAGGGCCCTTCCACACAGTCATATAACTCAGAATATCAAAGCAGAAAATCCCACATCTGCTTTGAACTGGGTTATATGGCAGTGTGGAAGGGCCCCGGGTTATATGGCAGTGTGGACCTTTCCACACAGCCATATAACCCAGAACATCAAGGCAGATCATCCACAATATCTGCATTGAAATGGATTATCTGAGAGCCCTTCCAGGCAGGCCCTATATCCCAGGATCTGATCCCAGGTTTTCCGCTTTAAACTGGATTACATGAGTCTGCACTGCCAGATATCATCCACAATATCTTCTTTGAAATGGATTATCTGAGAGCCCTTCCAGGCAGGCCCTATATCCCAGGATCCGATCCCAGGTTTTCTGCTTTAAACTGGATTACATGAGTCCGCACTGCCAGATAATCTGAGATTATCAAGGCAGATCATCCACATATCTGCTTTGAAATGGATTATCTGAGAGCCCTTCCAGGCAGGCTCTATATCCCAGGATCTGGTCCCAGGTTTTCTGATCCCTGATTCCATAGCCCCAAAACCTGGCAGTTCAAGGACCGTCAAACTGCATCATATATTTTGTAAGCCTGGGCAAATTTGGGCTTTCCGAGTATTTTGGATTTCAACTCCAGTAGGCTGTTAGAAATTGTGGGAGTGGAAATCCAAAACACCCGGAGGGCCCCAGTCTGCCCAGTTTGCCTGGTCTACATTATAGAATTAATGCATTGAAGGTCCTATAGATTCCTAGAAAAAAAATCAAATCTGTCAGTATCTAACCAGCAAAAGTCAAACCTGCAGATGTGGAGGGCCAACAGTATTTATTTTTACTTAAAGCAGAGGCTTTATTTATTTGCTAATACTGTGTTAGAGAGCCAGCATGGTATAGTGGTTTAAGCACTGAACTACAATTCAGGAGACCAGATTCAATTCCCTGCTCGGCCTGGAAACTGGGAGTGCATCTATACGGAGAGTTAATCCAGTTTGAGCCTGCTTTAACTACCATAGCACAATGGTACAGAATCATGGGCCTTGTAGTTTGGTGAGGCACCAGCACTCTTGGGCAGAGAAGACAAAAAGCCTTGTAAAACTACACAGTGCCATGATTTCATAGCACTTTTTAAAAATCCTGGCAGAAGCGACTTGAGAAACTGCAAGTTGCATCTGGTGTGAGAGAATTGACTGTCTGCATGGATGTTGCTCAGGGAACACCCGGGTGTTTTACCATTCTGTGGAAGTCTTCTCTCATGTCCCCGCATGGGGAGCTAGAGCTGACAAATGGGAGCTCACCCCGTCTCACGGATTTGAACTGCCAACTTTCAGGTCAGCAGTCCAGCCGGCATAAAGGTTTAACCGCGGCTCCTTCCATAGCAATGAGTCATGGCAGTTTAAATGGTGTCAAACTGCATTAATTCTACAGTGTAGATACACCCTGGGCAAATCACACACTCTTATTTAGTCTGCAGGCCATACCTTATGCAGATAATAATTTTGTCATTAACATTAGATAGGGTCTTTGAGAGCCACCCCAGAAGAAGTGCAGGCTATAAATAAAACAAATACACAATCTCTATAAAAGTCAAAGTATGTATGTATTTATGTATGTGTGTGTGTATGCATGTTTGTTTGATCCACAAAGGATCCTACATGACTTGATGAATTTAGACCAAACTTGGTACACATACCCATCATGATCCAACTTAAAATACTGATGGGGTTTGGGGGAGGGATCGATAGATGATGCTGGGAGCTGGAGTCCAGCCATATCCAGAAATTCATCCAGCCAGATCTGGGACTGATGAAAATGGCTGCCTATCAGCTGTGGCGCAGTGGGTTAAACCTCTGTGCCGGCAGGACTGAAGACCGACAGGTCGCACATTCGAATCCAGGGAGAGCGCGGATGAGCTCCCTCTATCAGCTCCAGCTCCTCATGCAGGGACATGAGAGAAACCTCCTACAAAGATGATAAAACATCAAATCATCCACCGTCCCCTGGGCAACATCCTTGCAGACGGCCAATTCTCTCACACCAGAAGTGACTTGCAGTTTCTCAAGTTGCTCCTGACATGACAAAAAAAGCTGTGCAATTTTATAAATGGTCTCATTATTCAGGTATGTAATTTCTAATGGAACCATTCATAAAATCAAAAGCGAATGGATATTTTGAATCAATAGCATTACAAAATACCTAACCTAGGCAATGTGTATATACTGAAGTTGTACTGAAATGCTTTTTGTTGTGAGACACTTTGAGCCTCCGTATCGAGAGAAAAAGCAGGATATAAACAAAGAAAAATAAAATAAAAAAATAACATATACGCTAGCAATAAAATACATTTATAAGCCAGTTCAAGGTGGTGGCCCAGTTTCACCAGTAAGGCATCTCTATCCTGAAATACTGGTTCTATATCTTGACATCTGTAGGAAGAGAATATATACATCTCTCCCCAAGGATGCTTTAGCATTAGAACTGGAGAAGCAATCAAATGTAGTCACACGATCTAATCCGTTATGGTAGCAACTGGAAAGAATGCATACCTCAGTTGGCATCAGCCTTCTTTAAACATTGCCCACGTTTGGAGGAGCAAGATGATTTCAAAAATCCACACCTGAATATTTGGAGCATGTGTCATTTTATTTCGCAGTGACATGTTGTACCAACAGCCCCACCTGCTTTTCAGGTCAGTCGGAGCCAACTATTCCTGAAATTGAGTAAACATTGGTTCCTCACTATACATACATGCTTCTGAATCATAGTGGAACTTTTTCATTGAAGATCTGGGGAGTTTGGATGTGATTCACAAGGTCTATTCTTTCTTTTTTTGGTTGCATACTTTTAGCATAACTCAGCTGTTAGGGATTTGCCAGTAATAATCTGACAAGCAAAGAGCAAGAGATACCCCCCCCCCCCCCGCCCTTCACTGGTATAAAGCAAACATTCATTCTGACACTATTAATCTCCGTAGAAGGAGCGCAACCCCATGATTTCTTTAAACCCAGGAATTCAGTGTCAGCCTCACCAATGTTTGTGTAGTTCCCAAACTGCTGAACTTGCCATGTTAGTCATAGCTTTGCCGGGGTTTCCCTCAATCTGTTACTACTGGTGATGGACTTAGTGTTTATGAACTTTCTTAGCAAGTGCTGACAATTAATCTGCTTTCTTTCCAAGGATGTTGGCATATACTTTCCAGTGCTGCCCTATGATGCTTTCACATTGCACCCTGGACAGGAGCGGTGTGTGCAGATGTAACTCATCCATAATTGTTTTCTGGCATCTGCATGGCCTGAGGATGAGCCCTTTAGACTCAGGGCCCTTCCACACAGCCATATAACCTAGAATATCAAGACTGGAAATCCCACGATATCTTTTTTGAACTGGGTTATCTGAGTCCACTTCTTGGGAGGAGAGCAATGTCCAATCTCAATAAAATAGTGAAGTAGAGACATCACACTGGTAACAAAGATCCGCATAGTCAAAACAATGGTATTCCTCGTAGTCACCTATGGATGTGAGAGCTGGACCATAGGAAAGGCTGAGCGAAGGAAAGGCTGAGCGAAGGAAGGTAGATGCTTTTGAAGTGTGGGGCTGGAGGAAAGTGCTGAGAGTGCCTTGGACCACGAGAAGATCCAACCAGTCCATACTTCAGGAAATAAAGCCTGACTGCTCATTGGAGGGAAGAATAGTAGAGGCCAAGATGAAGTACTTTGACCACATCATGAGAAGAAAGGAAAGCTTAGAGAAGACAATTATGTTGGGGAAAATGGAAGGAAAAAGGAAGAGGGCAAGATGGATGGATGGCATCCTTGAAGTGACTGGATTGACCTTGAAGGAGGTGGGGGGGGGGGGGAGGGGGTGATGGCCGACAGGAAGCTCTGGCGTGGGCTGGTCCATGAGGTCATGAAGAGTCGGAATTGACTGAACGAATTAACAACAACAACATCGATGATGAAGATGATGATATATTGGTATAGGCCTGCACTCATGATCCCATGATAACTCTAGTTGGGTGATCTGCATATGAAATTGCAACCGAGAACCATCGAGAGAGATTCGTATAATTCATATCCACCAATCCTCTACAGCAGGGGTCCTCAAACTAAGGCCCATGGGCCAGATGCTGCCCTCCAAGGCCATTTACCTGGCCCTCACTCAAGGTCAACCTAAGTCTGAAACAACAACAATCCTATCTCATCAGCTAAACGCAGGCCCAGACTCCCCATTGAAATACTAATAAGTTTATACTTGTTAAAATTGTTCTTCATTTTAATTATTATATTGTTTTAAGTTGTGGGTTTTTTTTGCACTACAAATAAGATATGTGCAGTGTGCATGGGAATTCATTCTTTTCTTTTCTTTTCAAATTATAATCCGGCCCTCCAACAGTTTGAGAGACTGTGACCTGGCCCTCTATTTAAAATGTTTGAAGACCCCTGCTCTACAGTCACTACAACCTGTGACTTTCCTGGGATTTTTCTGTAATAATACTCTTGTGGCGATACTGCTTCTACATGTTAGGTTCAGTAATTAGGAGGATAATTGGGCAGCCTAATTTGAGTTGCTATAGTAATGATATTACTTGCAATTAAATAATATTTCATGTGACAAATAATTATATGTTTCCATGTCTATACTATGCCTCTCTCTCTCTCTCAGACCATATATTTTGCACATGCTCAGATTGTAATTCAGTTTATATGTGTCATGTGCACATAGCACGTTAGAGCTTCATGCACCTAGTAGGTAAATTTTTGTGAAATAAACACAACTTTGAAACTGTCATAGTGCCCATGTTCCGATACATAGAGCCCTTCTTTAATGTAAGCCTATATGAACTTGGGAATGCCTCTTCTAGGTGCATTTTTCCTTAGCACCTTTGGACTACAAATTAGTGACTTGTAGCATTTCTCTTTCCCAGTTTCTTCTGGGAAAGAAGAAAATAAAGAATTTGGGCAGTTGTATGGCATTCTCTCTTAACGTTTCACCCACATCTATGGCAGGCATCTTCAGAGATTGTGAGGTGTGTTGGAAACCAGACAAGTGAGGTTTATATATCTTTGGAATATCCAGGGTGGGAGAAAGAACTCTTGCCTGCTTGAGACAAGTGTGAATGTTGCAATTGGCCACCTTGACTAGCATTGAATGGCCTTGCTACTTCACAGCCTGGCTGCTTCCTGCCTGGGATAATCCCTTGTTGGGAGTTGTTAGCCGGCCCTGATTGTTTCCAGTCTGGAATTCCCCTGTTTTTTTAATGTTCCTCTTTATTTACTGTCCTGATTTCAGAGTTTTTTTAAAAAAAATACTGGTAGACAGAATTTGTTTATTTTCATGGGAAAAAAACAAAACAAAAAACAACAACCAGAGAATCGCTTGCTTGCGTTGGAACCACACAATTTTTAACATAACTACACCTTACAGTGATATTGTACAATTCTTCACAAAACTTTATAGAACTATGTAAAAAGGTACACTATTGATAGAGGATACTTTCCCAGACTCTGCATATATATGCAAAACAGTGGATAATAGTGATCTCTATTGAAATGAAGGCCCTCTGACCAAAGAGTACCATAGATTCATGGTGGAGGATCTAGAAAATATTAGAGAGGGCATATTTTGTTGGGTATGGACAAATGAAACCATGGATACAAGTTCTGCAGATATGGAGGTCATACTGTAAAATAGCTTATATTGGTGCTGGTCATTGACCGTAATAAATAAATATATAATGGACAAAGACCAGGACATGTATCAAACAATAGCAGAGTGTGGTAAGCATGATAGATGTTATTAATTGCTCTTGTTACATCCCGATTAGACTACTGCAATGCGCTCTACGTGGGGCTGCCTTTGAAGACTGCCCTGAAGCTTCAATTAGTCCAACGGTCAGCAGTCAAGTTGCTCACTGGAGCGGTGTACAGGGAGCATACATCTCCTCTGTTACGCCAGCTCCACTGGCTGCCGATCTGCTACCAAGCACAATTCAAAGTGCTAGTTTTAAACGTTAAAGCTCTAAACGGTTCTGGACTACATGTCCGAACATAACTCCTGCTACGAATGAACACGAAGTATAAGATCATCTGGAGAGGCCCTGCTCTCGATCCCACCGCTGTTGCAAACGCGATTGGTTGAGACAAGAGACAGGGCCTTCTCAACAGTGGCTCCCCGTCTGTGGAATTCCCTTCCTGCTACAAATCAACACGAAGTTTAAACCATTTGGAGAGGCCCTGCTCTCGATCCCACCACTGTTGCAAACACGATTGGTGGAGACAAGAGACAGGGCCTTCTCAACAGTGGCTCCCCGTCTGTGGAATTCCCTTCTTGCTACAAATAATCACAAAGTTCAAGATCATCTGGAGAGGCCCTGCTCTCGATCCCACTGCCGTTGCAAATGCTATTGGTGGAGATAAGAGACAGGGCTTTCTCAACAGTGGCTTCACATCTGTGGAATTCCCTCCCCAAAGACATCAGATTGGCCACCTTCCTCCTGTCCTTTAGAAGGAAACTCAAGACTTGGCTGTGGGACCTTGCATTTGACCATTGAATAGGTGAACTACAACTCCAAAACCAAAGGACAGTGCCCACCAAACCCTTCCAGTATTTTCTGTTAGTCATGGGAGAACTGTGTGCCAAGTTTGGTTCAGTTCTATCATTGGTGGAGTTCAGAATGCTCTTTGATTGTAGGTGAACTATAAATCCCAGCAACTACAACTCCCAAATGACAAAAACTCCCAAATGACAAAATCAAATTTTTTTGAGTGAAGGACATACATTGGGTTATTAGGTGTCTTGTGTCCAAATTTGGTGTCAATTAGTCCAGTGGTTTTTGAGTTCTGTTAATCCCACAAACGAACATTAAATTTTTATTTATATAGATAATGAACACACAAGCTAGGATTGGCTGCAGCAGTTTGCTTTTGACTGTGTCTACTGGAATGCGTAAGCTCTGTCCCAATCTTCTCCCACTACCGAGCTAAGTACTTTGAATTCAATTTGGAATAATTCAAGTAAGGTGAAGAAAAGGGACAAAATGGAGAGAAACAGCTACAAAATGGTTTGACAAAGGAATAATCAGGGCTGTTATTACCAAATCAGGACAATTGGAGAACATATAATAGTAATTTGTTCTGAGGTGGAGTTTGAAATTGTAACAGTAAAACATTACTTTAAAAAAACTTTCCAATCTCTGCATCTTTGCATGTGTGAACATGCCACTTGTGTTCCTGTTATCACCTGCTCTTTCACAATTATGCAATCATGAAAGACCTGTCTTCCTTATCTGTCTCTTTTTCTTCTCATTTTTGCCTCTTCTTTGGTACTTTATGTGGTTCTGGAGGTTTTTCTGTCACAAGCTCAAGGCTGAATAAGATGGTGCAAAAAACAGGCGTAGGACAGATTTGTTTCTTGATCGACCTTGGAGGAAAATCCCCCGACACGCCTGAACCTGTCAGCCACTTTCACTCAAAGAAATGATTTATACAACTGCTAATTTGGGGGCTTATTTCAAATCCCTGACAACAGATGGGACAGTGCTATGGGGTGGTGTGGGTGTTGAGGGCTCAGCCATAAGCTCAGCATCCAATGTATCACAACCTTGAAAAAGTCTTTCCATAGTTTGTGACAGAACTGAGCAGGCTCCAAGACATCAGAATTACTTGTTTATGCGCTATGGGCTTGTTTGAATGGGTGTATATTACTACATTATATTACTACATTGTGGTGTCTGAAATAGGCTATCACTTTGGAAAGTGAAAGAGGGACCTACTGCTGGCTGCCTTCTAACACTACAAGGTTGAGAATTATGTTGTTTCTGGAAGCCCCTCCGTAGCTCCAGATCATTAATTTTCTGCAAACGAGAGAGTAGAACTGTAGTGTAGCTAACTAAAACTTGGCTTTTCTTGGATTACTGGTGCTCTCAATTACCTTCTATATCATTCCAGTTTTACTAGCTTAGTTATATCCACCTGTCTTTTAAAGAGCCCTTTTAGCACACATAAGGGTTACAGGTTGCCTGGTTCCCCATGAAATATGAATTCCGTGGCATAACTTTTTCCACATAGTCTTAATACTTAATGGGAGATACTATGTTAACTGCTTAAATACTCCCCCCCCCCCCCCAGTATACATGCAGAGAGTTGTCGTCAATGGTTTCATTATATTTCACTTGAGAATTTCATACAGAACAAGAATGGCATATTACCTGCAGCGAATTGTGTGTGTTATGTTGACTTCATCATAAATTGATACTGTTTCATGGCCCCATCTAAACTGCCATATAAAATCCAGATTATCTGCTTTGAAATTGATTATATGGCACTGGTAGTGTAGACTCACTGTGGATTATCCGATTTGATAATCTGGATTATATGGCAGTGTAGAAAGGGCCATTGTTGTTACTTTGGACAACAGAAATGAATGCTTCCATTAGAAAATGCATAAGAACGTGGATTAACTACAATTCCCAAAATTGTGGGTCAATCCTCCCGAAACTCAGTCAGTATTTACAGTTGGCTATGTTGGATCTGTGTGCTAACTTTGGTCCAGATCTGACATTGGATAGGTTCAGTGCTCTCTGGATATGGGTGAACTACAATTTCCATATCCAAGGTCAATCACTCCCAAATCAGACCTGTATGCATAGTTGGCCATGTTGGGTGTGTGTGCCAAATTTGATCCCGGTCCATCATTCGTGGGGGTCGCAGTGGTATCTGGAAGTGAGTGAATGTACTGCAAATCCTATCATCCATGGTTCATCCTCCCTCTAACTGCACCAGGATGTAAAGAGGGTCATGGGGGTCTGTGTGGCAAGTGTGGTCCAGGTGCATCATTCGTGGGGGTTGCAATGGTCTTTGGAAGTGAGTGAATGTACTGCAAATCCCACCATCCATGGTTCATCCCCCCTCTAACTGCACCAGGATGTAAAGTGGGTCATGGGGGTCTGCGTGGCAAGTGTGGTCCAGGTGCCTCATTCGTGGGGGTTGCAATGGTCTCTGGAAGTGAGTAAATGTACTGCAAATCCCATCATCCATGGTTCATCCTCCCTCTAACTGCACCAGGATGTAAAGTGGGTCATGGGGGTCTGCGTGGCAAGTGTGGTCCAGGTCCGTAATTTGTGGGGGTCGCAGTGATCTATGGGAGCCGAACTGGGTTAAGGTACTGCAAATCTCATCGTCTGTGGTCCATCCTTCCTCAAACTGCACCAGGACTTATAACATTTCCAAGCTTTGGGACTAGAGAAAATCACCCCCTTTCTAATGGATTATTTAACCCCCATCCAGAAGTCACATTTTCATGAATGTTAACGAATCTTTCAATGTGTGGAGGAAATACAGTCTGTCTGTTGCACATTTGAGCATTGTCATTGTCCTGGTGAATATATTTCTCTTTAGAACAAGAATTTTGTTAAATAAGGACAAGCCCATCAAAGAAACTTAAACATTGTATGCTGATTGGTAGGCTGTGCCTATTCACAGAGCTTGTGTCATTTAATGGGGGTCAAAGAATCCAAAATAGATGGTAAAGTATCTGTGAAAATTTGCCCTGTAGGCATCATCTGAGTGGCCTATTCATATGATTCTAATTTATTTCACAGGATAGGGGCCTGATAATAAGAACCTCATTGTCTTCCCTTCTTCTTTTAAGGTCCAACACTAGCTGTACTCCTTTTTTCGCTGCATCTTTTACACAGCATGATACAGATGAGAGTCAGTTTGGAAGAGATCATCTGATGCACGGACACAAACCCAGGCTTGTAAGACTATTTCAAAGATGGTCTAAATATTGCCTCAAAGATCAACATAATAGAGGACTGAAATCCCTCCTGTACCCACACCACTGTCTAGCAATCATTCTGTTTTCAATTTGGTACATGATGTGATTTATGACCTCATTGGTTATTAATAATTTTCAACTGATAATAAGAGCATAAACCTTTATGATAAACAGAGGTACCTTTCCTATGCTGCACAGTTTAAGGTCCAACACTAGCTGTTTATTTATTTCATATAGTGGAGATATGGTTTTCTGTTTCCTTAGGAAGCAGAGATAGACAGAGCCCAACTTGCTTCAAAAGTATATACATTTTCAAGGCTTTCAGTATATTTTGGAGGAACCAAATGTGTGCGAAACCCTGTGTCCATTAAATAAGATACACTGAAAATGTACACCAGCAGCTCCAGTTAATGGGGAAAAGATGCAGAAATGCATATGAAAAAATAAACAGAAATGTGAAGACAATTCCATAGCTGTTGTGAAGACAGTTCCTTGGCCCTTCAGGTCATTTTTGACTTATGATAACCCTAAAGGGAACACCTTAGCAAGCAAGAGTCCAAAAGTGGCAGGCTAAAACCTGGAACCTCAGCCCTTGGCTGATACCAAATGAGGGACTCCCCCTGGGCACACAGAAGACTGGACGACTTGGAAGGCGCTAAACAGACTGCGCTCTGGCACCACGAGATGCAGAGCCAACCTTAAGGAATTATTAATTATTATTATTTCCAGCATTTCTACCCCACCTTCCCACCCCCCAATTGGGGACTCAGGACGGTTTACATTCGGCAACAATTTGATGCCGTACAAACAAGCAAATACAACAATATACACCAATTTAAACCAATAGATAAAATATTACGCTAAAAACAATTAAAAGCTGTTATTCCAATCATATAGCCAATCCAGTCAAATTCCATATCTAAAGTGCTGTTATGCCTGCTGTCCAAAAGCCTGGTCCCAGAACCATGATTTCTATTACTTCCTGAAAGACAGAAGGGATGAAGCCGACCTGATCTTGCTAGGGAGTGAGTTCCACAGGTGGGGGGCCACAGCCGAGAAGGCCCTGTTTCTCATCCCCACCAAACGCATTTGCGAAGCTGGCAGGACCTAGAGAAGGGCCTCCTCGGACGATCTTAAACTGGAATGGGGCCACAAAGTGGAATCCACAACATGCGAGTGTGGAGAAGAGCAAACTGCAGACCACCTATTACTATGCCACCTGAGCCCTGCCACATGCACAATGGAGGACCTTCTTGTAGCAACACCAGAGGCACTCCAAGTGCTCAGCTACTGGTCAAAGGACATTTAGTACAATGCCAAGTTTTTTTAAACTTGGTGTTTTTTAAATACATGACAACTGTACCCTTGGTTTGCTTCTGATACGATACAATAAAAATGTATTGATAAGTTTTAAAAATGCCTTTGTTCCCATAATTGTGTCCACTCCATATCACTTATTTTGACCCCTAAGTCTTCTTCCCATATCTCCTTAAGGATATTATTCTTTGTTTTTTCTTCTTTTACTTCGACTATTATTTTATACACTTTACTTTCAATTTTATGGCCTTCCATATTTCTTCCATTTTGTACTATTTGCTCAAATTGGGTAAGTTTATGTCCATTTCTATTTTTTTTACCCAATTCTTGAACCATTGTTCTAGTCGTATACAGTGGAACCATGATCATTTTATTTCCTTAAATTCCTCCATCATCATTTCCTTCTTCATAACAACCTTTATCCAGTCTCCCATTTTTTCTAGATTCCCCACCCCCCCTTAGTTTTTTTAATCCTTTCCAATTTTTAAATTTTGGGGGGATTTCCTTTCCATTATAATTGGTGTTATTATTGAGCCTTGTATTTTGTATTTGCCAGATAAAGGATGCTCAGGCTGTATTATGTGAGCAAGGAATTACAAGGAGCATGTTTGCATTCATTGGGCACTATGGCCAGGGACTATTTTTTCTCCTTTTGTGATGCGCAATGCCTGGCGGAAGGATCCGGCCCATTCAAGTAAGTGAGGCTGTCCCATGGGTTCCAAACTGTTTTTTCCCCACTCCCTCTATTGCCAGAGCATTGGACCGGATGAGGGAGAGGGATTGGGGAACAGGTAGGTGAAGAAACATTACATATACACCCCCCTCCCCACAAAAAAGTGGGGAGAGCAACAATTGGGCAATCTGATGAACCACAGTAAATCATAGCTCAAATTTTTCAAAGGAAGCCAAGGAACTTTGATGAAATCTTCAATTACAAAAACAAGTCTCCTTGTTAGACTTGTGGGCTTATTTTGATATATGTGTGTCACTGTCTAAACATTTTGGGTTCTGGGGGGGGCGGGGTGTCTATCAATATATTTGTACATATGATTGTATAGGCATTTAATATTTGCCTTCTGATGTTGGAATCCGCCCTGAGTCCCCTCGGGGAGATAGGAGATAATATAAATAAAGTTATTTATTCCTTTATATAGAGAACAGATAGTTAAATGTGGGAAGGAGAGATTGTTATTTCAAACTACAAAGAAGCTGATGGAAAGTAGGGGAATATGTAAGCTGCCCCGAGTCCCTTCGGGGAGATGGTGGCGGGATGGTATTATTATTATTATTATTATTATTATTATTATTATTATTATGTCCTGACACGACAAAAATATTATTATTATTATTATTGACACAAAATAATATTATTGGATTTCGTATCACACAATCACAAGTCAAACACTTCCCAAGCGTCTAGTACTCTGTGTTGTGTTTTCGAATGATGCGCGCAGATCCAAGTAAGGTGGCCTTTTGCAGTTGACAGATGGTGATTTTGTCGATGTTTATTGTTTCCAAATGCTGATTGAGATCTTTTGGCACGGCGCCCAGTGTGCCGATGACCACTGGGACCACCTGTACTGGTTTATGCCAGAGCCATTGCAGTTTGATTTTGAGGTCTTGATAGCGGCTGAGTTTTTCCTATTGTTTTTCCTCAATGCAACTGTCACCTGGTATGGTGACATCAATAATCCAGACTTTCTTCTTTTCCACAATCATGATGTCTGGCGTGTTGTGTTCCAAAATTTTGTCAGTCTGGATTTGAAAGTCCCACAGTATTTTTGCATGTTCATTTTCCACGACCTTTGCGGATTTATGATCCCACCAATTCTTTACTGCTGGCAGGTGGTACTTGTGACATAAATTGCAGTGAATCATTTGGGCCACAGAGTTGTGTCTTTGTTTGAAGTCCGTCTGTGCTATTTTCTTCCAACAGCTGAGGATATGGTCTATGATTTCATCAGCTTCCTTGCACAGTCTGCATTTTGAGTCATCAGCTGATTTTTCGATCCTGCCCTTAATTACATTGGTTATTATTATTATTATTATTATTATTAGTAATTATTAGAAACACAACAAGATAAGTCCACACATCGGACACTTCCCAAGTGTCTAGGACTGTGTGATGTGTCAGATCCCAGTAAGGTGGCCTTCTGCAGCTGGCAGATGGTAATTTTGTCAGCGCCAATTGTGTTGAAGTGCAAGCCAAGGTCTTTAGGCACTGCACCCAGTGTGCTGATCACCACTGGGATCACCTTGACTGGCTTGTGCCAGAGTCTTTGAAGTTCGATCTTAAAATCCTTATATTGTGTCAGCTTTTTCAGTTGTTTCTCTTCAATCCTGCTGTCACCTGGGATTGCAATATCGACAATCCATACTTTGTTTTTAACACGACTGTGAGGTCAGGAGTATTGTGCTCCAAAACACTGTCTGTCTGAATTCGGAAGTCCCAGGGAAGCTTGACGTGTTTATTATTATTATTATTATTATTATTATTATTATTATTATTATTATTAAAATTAATTTTTTATTAAAAATAAAGTTATAAGAAAATTGTTCCTTTTACATTGAAAGTGGGGGAACATTTCCATTTATAGAAAGTAGGAAAGAAGTGGAAGAAAATAAAAGAAGAAGAAGAAAAGGAGAGTTTGTTAGGATAAAATAAAATAAAATAAAATAAGTTTGTTGACTTCCTTCTAGCCTTTGGTGGTCTTTAGTAGTTTTGTCACTGTGATCACATATGGTAGTTTTATTTCCCCTCTATCTACTCCTTCCTTATGATTAACTCTTTTTAAAAAATAAGATCTATTTTCCATGTTTGAGGTAGTCTTTTATTAGGTCCCAAATGGTTTGTTTCTTTGGTAGGCCTTGATTCGGTGATAGCCAGTAAGTTAGTTTGTCCGTGTTCATTATCTCCAGAACCTTGTTTTGCCAATCTTCTCTTTTTGGTGTCTCATTTAATCTCCAATTCTTCGCCTATACTATTCTGGCTGCAGTTGCCAAATAATTAAACATTTTTGTCTTCATCCATGTCTAACATTCCTAATAAAAATATTCCGGCTCCTTTTGGATTTTTATCTTTAAAATCTTTTGTATATTTTCATTTATGTCACTCCAATTTTTTTTTGCTTTTGGGCAGGTCCACCAGGCATGAAAAAAGATTCCAATTTGTTGTTGCATTTCCAACATTTGTTGGATGCATTCTTATAACATTTTGAATTTTTTGAAATTACCACCAGAGTATCATTTTAAGCCAGTTTTCTATCAGATCTATATTTAATCCTTTGATTCCAATTTTCCTCCCATTGCTTTAATTCGATTTGGTGACCAATATTTTCTGTCCATTTAAGCATGCATTCCTTTATCTGTTCTGTTTCCGTTGTCCATTCTAGTAATTTAAATATATATTTTAGTAATCAAATTGTTTTCAGTCTTCATAATGCTTATTCCAAAAGCAGTCTCTATCTGCAAAACCTCTCTTTATCTTTCTTTAAAAGTCTATCATTTGTCTATATTGAAACTATGAGGTTTCTGAACTCTTGTCTAATTTCTTTTTCCTCTTTTAATTCAAGTCTTCCTTTTTTGCTTGTTTAGTAAATCTCCATTTATCCTCAGCCACATAAGTCATGTAAGTACATTTAATTCCTTTTGCTCTACATAGAAATGTATCATTCCATTTATTTCTATGGGGTTCCTTTTCTATGTTTCAAACGATTGTGCTCTAATAACCTGATATTTCTCCTCAGCCACATAAGTAATGTAAGTACATTTAATTCATTTCTACATAGAAACATATTCTTCTATTTATTTCTATGAGGTTCCTTTGCTCTAATAACCTGATATTTGCCCTCAGCCGCAGAAGTCATGTAAGTACATTTAATTCCTCTTACATTCCAAAAGCACCTCCTGGCCCCATCCTTGCCTTTGCCTCCACAGCCGTCGTCTCCGCTGTGTCCGCTGCAGCGAGGCCTCCAAAAGTGACCAGGCCAGGTCAGGCCGGGCCCCCGCGAGCGGCCAGGTCAGGTCCCCGCGAGTGGCCAGGTCAGGTCCCCGTGAGCGGCCTGCTAGGCCTCCGCGAGGGGTCAGGCCAGGCCTCCGCGAGCGGTCAGGCCAGGCCTCCATGGTGAGCCAGGCCAGGCCGCCGCGAGGGGTCAAGCCAGGCCCCCGCGAGGGGCCGAGCCAGGCCTCGACGAGGGGCCAGTCCAGGCCTCCGTGAGGGGTCAGGCCAGGCCTCGGTGAGGGGTCAGGCCAGGCCTCCATGAGGGACCAGGCCAGGCCGCCGCGAGGGGCCAGGTCAGGCCTCCGCAAGCCACTCCTGGAGGCCTCGTCGCAAACAGAGGACACAGCGGAGGAGGAGACTGTGAAGGCAAAGGCAATGTTGGGGACCTTCACTCGGATATAATCTGAGGGGGGCCTTTGCAGCCCCCAAAAAGGGTTGAAAAATTCAGCTTATATCCGAGTGTATATGGTAGGCACATTTAATTCTTCTTGCACTACATAGAAACGTATTCTATTTATTTCTATGGAATTCCTTTGCTCTAATAACCTGATATTTACCCTCAGCCATAGAAGTCATGTAAGTACATTTAATTCCTCTTACACTACATAGAAATGTAGTCTTCTTTTTATTTTTATGGGGTTCCTTTCTATGTTTTAAATAGTTATGCTCTAATAACCTGATATTTACCCTCAGCCACAGAAGTCATGTAAGTACGTTTAATTCCTCTTTCTCTACATAGAAATATATTCTAATATTTATTTATATCGTGTTCTTTTGCTCGAATAACCTGATCTTTACCCTCAGCCAGAGAAGTCATGTAAGTACGTTTAATTCCTTTTGGTCTACATAGAAATGCATTCTTCAATTTATTTCTATGGGTTTCCTTTACTCTAATAACCCGATATTCATCCCCAGCTACAGAAGTCATGTAAGTCCATTTAATTCCTCTTGGTCTACACAGAAATGTATTCTTCGATTTATTTCGATGGGGTTCCTTTTCTATGTTTTAAAAAGTTGTGCTCCAATATACTGATATTTATCCTCAGCCACATAAGTCATGTAAGTACCTTTAATTCATTCTGTTCTACATAGAAATGTATTATTCCATTTATTTCTCTGGGGTTCCTTTGCTCTTATAACCTGATAGTCATCCCCAGCTACAGAAGTCATGTAAGTACATTTAATTCCTCTTGCTCTACATAGAAATGTACTCTTCAATTAATTTTTATGGGGTTCCTTTGCTCTAATAACCTGATATTTACCCTCAGCCACAGAAGTCATGTAAGTACATTTCATTTCTCTTACATTCCAAAAGCACCTCCTGGCCCCATCCTTGCCTTTGCCTCCATAGCCTCTTCCTCCACTATGCGACGGGGCCTCCACAAGTGGCCAGGCCAGGCCAGGCTGGGTCCCTGCGAGCAGCCAGGTCAGGTCCCCGCGAGTGGCCAGGTCAGGTCCCCGCGAGCGGCCAGGCTAGGCCTCCGCGAGGGGTCAGGCCAGGCCTCCGCGAGCAGTCAGGCCAGGCCTCCATGGTGAGCCAGGCCAGGCTGCCGCGAGGGGTCAAGCCAGGCCTCCGCGAGGGGCCGAACCAGGCCTCGGCGAGGGGCCAGTCCAGGCCTCCGCGAGGGGTCAGGCCAGGCCCCGGTGAGGGGTCAGGTCAGGCCTCCATGAGGGACCAGGCCAGACCGCCGCGAGGGGCCAGGTCAGGCCTCTGCAAGCCACTTGCAGAGCCCTCGCCGCAAAAAGAGGACACAGCGGAGGAGGGGAGTGTGGAGGCAAAGGCAATGTTGGGGACCTGCACTCGGATATAAGCTGAGGGGGGCCTTAGCAGCCCCCGAAAAGGGTTGTAAAATTCAGCTTATATCCGAGTGTATATGGTAAGGACATTTAATTCCTCTTGCACTACATAGAAATGTATTCTTCTATTTATTTTATGGGATTCCTTTGCTCTAATAACCTGATATTTGGATGACACCTTCACCATTTGGAGCCATGGAGAAGAAGAACTCAACAGGTTCCTGGACCATCCACCCAAACATCCAGTTTACCATGGAAAAAGAAAATGAAGGAAGACTGCCTTTTCTAGATGTCCTAGTCATCTGCAAACCAGATCAACAATTGGGTCACACCGTCTACAGAAAACCCACACACACAGATAGATATCTACATAAAAACTCCAACCATCACCCAAGTCAAAAAAGAAGCACCATTAAAGCCTTGGCAGACCGTGCAAAAAGAATCTGCGAACCCCACCTCCTCCAAGATGAACTGAACCACCTCAACTGGGCTCTGCAGGCCAATGGATACTCCACCTCAGACATCAGAAGAGCTGCAAGACCAAGAACAAACCACGAGAGTAAAGATGAAGATCCACCCAGAGGAAAAGTGTTCCTGCCATACATCAACGGTCAGGTTGACCGCATAGGGAAGCTGATGAGGAAACACAACATACAAACTATCTACAAACCCACCAAGAAAATCCAACAGATGCTACGTTCAGCAAAGGACAAGAGGGATCCTCTCACCTCTGCAGGAGTCTACCGTATACCATGCAGCTGTGGACAAGTCTACATAGGGACCACCAAACGCAGCGCCCAGACACGCATCAAGGAACATGAAAGGCACTGCAGACTACTTCAACCAGAGAAGTCAGCCATAGCAGAGCACCCGATGAACCAGCCTGGACACAGCATATTATTTGAGAACACAGAAATGCTGGATCACACCAACAACCACCATGTCAGACTACACAGAGAAGCCATTGAAATCCACAAGCATGTGGACAATTTCAACAGAAAGGAAGAGACCATGAAAATGAACAAAATCTGGCTACCAGTATTAAAAAACTCTAAAATTACAACAGCAAAACAACAGAGAGGAAACAACCAGGCACAGATTAACACCTCCCAGCAAGAGATTTTCCCAGGCTCAGGCAGGCCTTCAAATGCTAATGAAGGTGATCATCTGAAACAATCACACCTAACTGCAGCAGGGAAGAGCTCCTTGCCCCACCCCAGCCATTCCACAGATATATAAACCCATTGTCCTAATTCCAACAGACCTCACTACCTCTGAGGATGCTTGCCATAGATGCAGGCGAAACGTCAGGAGAAATGCCTCTAGAACATGGCTCTATAGCCCGAAAAAACCCACAAGAACATAACCTGATATTTATCCTCAGCTACAGAAGCCATGTAAGTACATTTACTTCCTCTTGCACTACATAGAACTATATTCTTTTTATTTCTATGGCATTCTCTTTCTATGTTTTAAATAGTTATGCTCTAATAACCTGATATTTATTCTCAGCCACAGAAGTCATGTAAGTACATTTAATTCCTCTTACTCTACATATAAATGTATTCTTCAATGCATTTCTATGGGGTTCCTTTGCTTTAATAACCTGATATTTACCCCCAGCCACAGATGTCATGTAAGGTTTTCTTTTCCTGAGAGAACACACTTGTGTTCTCTCAGGTTTTGCTTTTCCCCTTGTCGCATTGCCAGAAAAAAGCAAAAGACGCTGGTGGTTGGCACTCCTGGCTTCCAGGACGGGGTTCAAGTCCCTGTGGCGTCCTCGCTGATTTCCCAATGTGACTGGGACTTCTTTTTCCAGGAGATCCAATATCAAGGTGGTGAACCCGCTCCAGCATTTAGTGCAAACTTGGAAGCAGTTTTTCTAGGTGTTGCATTTGTTATAGAATAGGCTTCAGCACCTTGAATCTCACAGGTTATTTGAAGTATGACTTGAGTGCTTTATTTCCATCCTCATACTGCTGTTACTCTTTTATTTTCTCATTTTAATTGCTTTTTTGCTTTGCTTTGTTTTGTTTTGTAGAAACAGAAATATTTCATGTCCAGAGGAAATCAATGAACAAAGTACTACGATTAAAAGCAAGAAGACTGAATCTGTTGTCCAAAATCTTGGGGTTCAGCCCAGCATGCCAAGCTCCAATCGACCCAATAGAGACACACAGAGTTTGAGGGAAGAATCAGAGATCACTTTATTGCTTTCCTTGGTCAAAGAAGGGTGTCGAGGGACATCTCCCACATCTGATGTGCTTTATGTTCATAGACCTAGAAATTTTATAGATATTTGAAAAAAACAACAGATATTACTTTGATTGGTACAAATTACAACTCGGGTATTTCATTGGTTCAAAGGACATTCCTTGTTCTCATGTTAACATTTGTGATTGGTGGGAAATTCAATAAAGATCTTTTTATTGAAGGAATTCTGGGGTCCATTTTCTGTATTTGTGTCTGTGAAATCTCATTACTTCAGGGGAAATTATGTTTGCTGATTGATATCAAGACTGGAAAGGGAAGATTCCTTGATTAAACAATGGATAGTAATCCTGGGATGATGGGCTTGGGTCATCTTTGGGATGAATTCATTGTTTCTACATGGGATCAGAAGATATCTAAGTTCTAATCTCTGCCCTGTCCCAAGGCTTGGCTGAAGCTCCATTTTGTGGTGGGGAGAGGAAAATAGGAAATTGTCAGTGTTACTTAGTGAAGGATTGATTTCTGAAGTTGGGCAGGGTAACTATAGCCATTCCTAAACCTCATCCTTGGGGGGGAGGTCCCAGCTTCAGACAACAAATCTTTATTGGTTTTGATGAGGTATATTTTTTAAAAAATGATAAAACATTTGGGGTTTCCATGGTTCTCTTCACTCAGAGATGGGGATGGTTTTCTCACAAGGGTGAAAAATGTATTGTGTAAAGATACAATATGGAATACCAGAGCCGGAATTGCCCGTGCCGTTGTGGTTCCAATTCCTGTGTGGTTATGAAAGTTGGACAGGGAGAAACGCTGCTAAGAAGATAATCTATTTATTTGATGTGATAGTACCTAGAGCTGGAAGGGGGCACATCATGGGCAATAAAATCCAACAACCTGTTCAATGTAGGATCTTCAGTTAAAGTAACCCAAGCAGGGGGAGCCTTTTGATATGATTGTCTCAATTTTGTTCCAAGACTACAGCCTTAAACCCATTTCCCTGGAAGAAGGACCTCTGAAATCAATACGGATTCCTTGCATATAGGCACATTTGTCTCCCTGCTAACATCGCAAAATTAAGCTGCTGCTCTAGAAGTAGGAGGCAAGGCTGGGAAAAACACCAGATTCCAAGTTAATTTCCACAAAAGCACAGCCTCTGACTCTCCTCAGTTGTTAGAAGGGAAGGGTGCTCTGCACATGTCCAAAGAAACTTTGTTTTGACACAGGTTTGAGTAATATCCAGGGTGAGAGGAGCAGAGCCCAGACCTAGTTTAGTCCCCTACCCTTCCTGATTTAGATTAATCTGGAAAACCACAGTGGGAGAAATAGGACACCCAACCTAAGATATGTGATGTTGGATGAAAGTCCTTAAATGACAAATGGAGGGATTCAAGCGCAGATCAAATTTGAATTCTCCCAGAAGACAAAATGACTCAAATGAGACTTTGGATGTATCATGAGAAGACAAGAGTCATTAGAAACGACAGTGATGCTTGGTTAGGTGGAGGACAGCAGGAAAAAAGGGAGAGCGTATTACAGGCCAATTGATCTAATCTCAGAGTAAGTCTCAAGACTTTAGCAGAGCTATTGGAGACAGGGGGACTTGGAGGTCTCTCATTTCCAAAATAAACATAAGTTTAAGTCAATTCAATGCTTATCAATAACAACCAAATCTTTGTTCCTGTTGTTATATGCCTTCATGTCATTTCTGACCTATGATGACACTAAGGTGAACCTATCCCAGGGTTTTCTGGGGTTGAGAGGGTGTGACTGGCCCAAGGTCACCCAGTGGGTTTTGATGCCCAAATGGAAAATCAAACCCTAGTCTCCAGAGTCATAGTCAACTTCTTGAACCATGGCATGGATAGAGATCAAAGATTGAAGGCAGAAATTACCAAAATGGGTTCTGAAAAAATATTGCAGGGGTTGCGTGAAAAACCTTTAAAATCACATTTAAAACAGATTTTAAAATAAAACCACATGAGGCCAACTATTTGATTTATAGTCACCATAATAACTGTTTTGTATGACAGTTATTGCTATCAGGTATGTCGTTGCCGGCTTCACATTTCAACACTTTATTTGCCATCTGAACGAGAATAATCCCCACGAAGTTGATTTTTCACATATCTATTTGAATTGTATAGTTTTGAGATGAAAGACATTTAAGATAATAAACTTCTGATTTGAAAGATGAGGCCCAAAATGGGCCAATGCAAAGCCCCACACTGGGGAATCAGATTTCGAATTCCATTTCTCCCGAATTGTGCCTAAATATCTTGCACTACAACATGCATTGCCTCCACCAAGGTCACCATCAACTATGCCAATCATGTTTCCATCACACCCAGAAGACACCAAAATGGTGAAGGCTGAATCACCTCTGAGGATGCTTGCCATAGATGCAGGCGAAACGTCAGGAGAAATGCCTCTAGAACATGGCCATATAGCCCGAAAAAACCCACAAGAACTGAGTGATTCCAGCCATGAAAGCCTTCGACAATACACTGAATTAGAATATTTAGACATTAGATACAAATGCACTGCAGACAATCAAGTCTCTGTTTGGCTTTAGTCGTTTTCTTTTTTCATGATGAATGATTCAATACTTTGTAGTCAAATGAGTTTTTCATTCATTAAGCTTATTTCCTTTGCAGGAAATAGGCATAAGCATCACCTGGCTTAGTGGGCTTATTACAGAAATGGCTGCTGTTTATTTGCTGCCTGGGGGAAAGTGAAAGACCAAGGAAATCAATTTAAACCAATAACTCAATAAAGTAGAATCAATATGGCGATTGAAGCACACCCCCTTTCATGGCTATTTCCATCAAAGCATTAATCAAAGGAGAATGCTGTTGCTACGATTTCTTTCTCACAATCTGGAGATTAGGTGCGGAATATCAAAAATAAAACAAATAGATTTATTTAAAGAAAGGAAGGAAGAATGCTACTGCACTAGAACAAATGGGCAAATAATCTCTTAATTAGGGATAATCTTTGTGCACTGACCCCCAGACACTCCTCCTGGACTAACACGGCATCAAAACTCAATTACAGTATATACTCGAGTATAAGCCAAGTTTTTCAGCCCTTTTTTAAGGCGGAAAAAGCCCCCCTCAGTTTATACTCAAGTCAAGGTTGTTTATTATTTTACTCTGTTATTATTATTTTACTGACACAAAAACACAGTATGTCACAGCAAATGAGATCTATATGCTGGGTTTCGTATCACAAAATCACAAGTCGAACACTTCCCAAGCATCTAGGACTGTGTGATGTATTTCCGAATGATGCACGAAGATCCAAGTAAGGTGGCCTTTTGCAGT
This sequence comes from Anolis sagrei, assembly GCF_037176765.1. Taxonomy (NCBI): domain Eukaryota; kingdom Metazoa; phylum Chordata; class Lepidosauria; order Squamata; family Anolidae; genus Anolis; species Anolis sagrei. The sequence goes on along the minus strand of NC_090025.1, from coordinate 72,750,373 downwards.
TGACAGATCGTGATTTTGTCAATGTTTATTGTTTTCAAATGCCGGCTAAGATCTTTTGGCATGGCACCCAGTGTGCCGATGACCACTGGGACCACCTGTATTGATTTATGCCAGAGCCTTTGCAGTTAGATTGACTCTATTATTATTATTATTATTATTATTATTATTATTATTATTATTATTATTATTATTATTATTTCATTTATTATTTTACTCTATTCATTATTATTATTAAATTTATTATTTCACATTATTATTATTATTATTACATTTCCATTATTTTAATCTATTTACTATTGTTGTTATTCCATTTATTATTTTACTCTATTATTACTGTTATTATTGCATTTCCATTATTTTACTCTATTATTATTTTTATTACACTTATTATTTTACTCTCTTTATTATTATTGGAAGGATACATAAGCACATTTACATTGAAGAAGGTTGGAATAATGGTTTAATCAGAGTTGGACAGTCTTATCTTGAATTACAATTTTATGTAAATATTCAAATGTCATCTGTCGGGGGTGATTTGAATGTGATTTTCCTGCTTCTTGGCAGAGGGTTGGACTGGATGGCCCATGAGGATTCTTCCAAGTCTACAATTCTATGATTCTATGGAAATATTTAACCTACTGATGCCTCAATTAATGTAATTTTATTGGTATCTATTTTTATTTTGAAATTTACAAGTACCTGCTGCATTTCCCATTCTCAGCTTATACTCAATTCGATACATTTTCCCAGTTTTTTGAATGTAAAAATTCTATATTGAAAGAAAATTTTTATAAATGTATTTTTTAAAGGAAGTTGAGAAAAATAATTTTATATGCAAATTTGAAGACAGGACAGACTTGTAGGCAAAAAGGACCAGAAGTTGTCTTATTTGTCCATGCTTTCTCCTAAACGGAGCTTGAACATGTTACATTTTGGGACCAGGTGGATTCTGGAAAATGTGTTTCAAAAAGTAACTTTCCCCAAGCAAGGCTCATGAGTAGTTTTGTCCTCAAATTTGCCAGCTTCGGTGCCAGTTTTTCTTCTTGGTATAATGTCAACATGTGTGGGGACGTATTCATACAATGGTAAGTATGTTCCAGCCAAGAGATTTATTTGAGAAGTGGGTCATCAATCTGTACACAGTTTAGTCTGCTGCTTGAGTCTGGTTTAGTCTAGGGTAACCTATCCAATTTTTTTGGAACTTGGAACAGGTGATGAAGTCCATTAGTGCTGAAACTTTGCTCGTAAACTCTGATATACCTGGAAGATTGAAAGAACTAGTTACAGTTATCACTTGAAGGGCCTTCCAAAATAGACACATTTTTAAAAAAAATCATATTTCAGTTAGCTAGTTGCCTCTTATCTCCTTTTTAAAATATGTATTTTCTACATTACTAGTCTATGGTAGAAAATATCTGCTTGTCATACTTTCCAACCATTCAAGTTTGGCAAAGATAGCTTTGATTTATTCTCTGTCATCCCACTTTTTCAGCTGCTTTTAAAATATTTAATTTTTTTCACTTCTCCCATTTTACCTCTTTATCCTTCAGCTGCAAACTCAGGGAAGATTCACACCAAATTGTTACTTGGGGCATTGTGTACACGAGATTGGTTTTGCACCGCATTACCCTGGATCAGCTCCATGATAGTTGGGACACCATAGAGCTTATTTGGGGGCTCCTTGCATTAAGCAGTAAATGTAAATGTGTAGTTCAAAGTGCACAAGTAGTTTGTATTCAAACCATATTGAACAGGAAGGTGAAGAGATAAGATGGAATCTGGCCCTTCCCAATAGACTCAGGTAAAAAAAAAAAAACTAGCGTAGGTTCTTCTAGCTTTTGGGGTCTTCCTCATTAATAACTTAATCAATGAGTACCATAACTTTGCCATCTTGCTTACTCTTTGATGTTGCTAATAGAAAGAAATGGTTCCTGGGATGCTGTTGGTTGACCAGCACTTAGTTGCTGCTCTTAAAGGAGTCTTCAGGAAAGAAAAGAAGAGGTGTAACCAATAGACAATAATATGGCACATTAGGAGAGAGAAAAAAACCACCCTGTTGGTCCCCATATCAGTTAGCCTGAGAAGCACTGCATTAGAATTCTCCAGTAGAAAATCATGAGATTTCCTAGCTGAGCTTCTGTAGGATAGAGACATGGTATTTAAAGCAGTACCATGTAGAAACAAATAGGACCAGGCTGTGGTGCAGCTACTAAGTGGCCAGCTGCATTAAATCACTACTGACCGAGATATCATTAATTCAAAGCCAGCCCAGTTGGAGTGAGCTTCTGACCATTAATAGTCTAGCTTGCTGTTGACCTATGCAGCCAAAAAGACAGTTGCATCTGTCAAGTAGGAAATTTATGTACCGCTTTATGTGGTGAGGCTAATTTAACTAATTTACGATGCCATAAAGCCTTCCAACAGCATGCGGAAGAATGAGGAAGTACTCCATCAAAGGATTCGGTGTCACAAGTGGACGGTGAAGCGGCAGCTCCCCCTGTGGCCGTAATTAAGCATACCCTCATAAAGCCGGAAAAGCTGGAATGTTAAATTGCCTCTGTGTCTGTCTATAGATGTTGTATGCAAGTGGCATTGAATATTTGCCATGTATATGTGCATTGTAATCGAGTCCCCCGCCGGGTGAGTCCCCCGCAGGGTGAGTCCCCCGCGGGGTGAGAAGAAGAGTGGAATATAAATACTGTAAATAAATAAATAAATAGTTAAAATAGTATCAAACTGGGTAATGTAGAGACACTGTTATGTGACTCAGTCCTGAGGGATAAAGCAGGCATGGGATTTTGCTGCCCACACTAGTCTGCAATCATTATATTTTCTTACACTGACCACTTCTTTCCATTGTTAGTTTTTGTAAAAAAATAAAATGAGACGAGCCTCCCTGCTCCTTCCAATTTCCCAGACGCCCACTGATTCCTTAAAATGAAGATGCCACAACTGCTACACTGTACAAATGGGAGCACCAGATAATTAACTTTTACAGATGAGTGTTTATGTTGTTGTACCAGAGACACTGAGCTGAAGCAAAATAGAGAGAATGATAGAAAACAAGATTGAGAAACATTATGCTTTTACTAGTGAAATGGACTGAATAAGATTTATCAAGAAGGGAGTAGAATAGACATCAACAATAAGTCAATAATGTCACACAGGGAACACCAAGGCAAGTGTTTGGGCCCAGACTATTTAAAAAAACGCATCTCCGCATACAGACTACCATGAGCACTGTGGTCTACAGAGGAGGCCCTGCTCTTGGTCCCACCCCTATTAAAAATGTGTTTGGTGAAAATGGGAGAGGGGGCCTTCTCTGTGACCGTTCCCTGCTTCTGGAACTCACTGCCTAAAGGAGTAAAAATGGCCCTCTCTTTACTCTCCTTTAAAAAGTTTCTAAAACCCACCGATGTACTCTAGTTTACAGAAATGAGGAAGATTAATGCATCTTTATACATAGCTTTGCTTGCTTGTTGGACATCAACCGCTGCTTGTTAAAAGCTGTATGCCATCTAAGCTTTAATATCAATATTTTTAGTCAAATTTTAAGTAGTTTTTAAAAAATTGTCATGTAATAAATCTTTGTGATGTATTATGTTCATTTATTAAAGTTATTATTTCATAATTCTTGATACTGTTTTACCCATTGGTTTGATTTATTATTTGTTGTTTTGGAATTAATTTTTTTCCACTGTGTTATTTTGCTGGAAACCACCAGAGTCCCTTTAGGGAGATAAGGGCAGGTTATAAATAAATAAATAAATATTATTATTAATAATTATTATTAAGAGCATGTTGTTCCTTCTTTATAATGTATTGAAGGATTTGTACAGTGGATAACTGGAGGGCCTGCTAGAGGGTGGCTCGAGTTGAAATCCAGCCACATCCAGAGAGCCACATAATTCCTCCCACGTCCAAAGACACAAATGAGTGAGGAGGAGGAAGGAGATACAGTGGGTGGGAATAGGGGAACTAAGAGGGTTACTTGGGAGCAGGAATTGGATGAGGAGCAACAGAGGAAGAAGATTCTGGATATACCTACTGCTCCCACAGAAGAGGAGGATTTCATGGGTTTCTCTGGGAATGATGGGTCTGGGAGTGATGGGGATGAGCATGAAACACTGGATTGGACCAAGGTGCAAGAGGTTCGGGATGTGTGTACTCAACCAACCTCTAGTGACACGTTTGAGGGGTTTTCTGGTGGTGGGGATTGGCAATCGGGAGATACTGTGGAATCTTGGGAGAGCTAAGTCTTGACAAGAGGTGGAAGAGTTGGAGGGATGGGCATCGGCATTCAGGTGTGGAAGCTAAACCAGCTGTAAATGATGACGATGGGGTGAAGGTCAGCTCATCATCGGATGATGAGTTGTAAGATAAAAGTAGGCACTGAAATGGAAGAACTTTGCAGTAGGCAAAGTGTTGGTTTCCTGCCTTGGGTCTTGTCACTGCCGCTTTCGTGTTGGGCTTGGGTATTGGATCTGCAGGTTGTTTACCTTCGTGTTACAACTCGGCTTGGATTCTCGTGAGTGCAGATTTCCCCTTTCCTTGACCAGACTGCTTTTGACGACAACACTGCCTCGTGGACTTTGGAACCTCGCAACTTTGGACTTGGCTTTCTTTGACTTCGGACTTCATTTGACGGCTCTTTGTTTGATCGTCCTTCATTCGCTGTGTGATTTTGCGGGATTTTGGAAGTACTTCAGTTTAATCCGGATCTTTTTCCTGCATAATCTGGATTATTGCTGAAAATTGCTGCTACTTTTGAGTTTAGACTAGAGACACTGAAGCAAGTGTCTCTGAGTCTCTTTTGCTTTGTATTAATAAACTATTCTTTTGGACGTACTCCTGAGTCTGGCTCTTTAAGGCGTCTGGGTTCCGACACACTCAGCCATGGAAATCCAGTGGGTGACTTTGTGAAGTCACATTGTCTCAGCCTTTGAAGAAGGCAATGGCAAATATCCTCTGAATAAATCTTGCCAAGAAAATCCTCTGTTATAGAATTCATAAAAGCTGGAGTTGTTGCAAAGCCATATAAAAAGAACAACAGCCACGGAACATGCATTTTCCAAAGTCAGAGATTTACACAATCTTTAATGCTGCAAGACATTTTCCCATTTGGATAGATTCTGTCCAATGGTTTACTAAACATAAACGATTAATCTTTCTCAGGTGGGGGGATTCTCAGTGGAATGTGCGTGTATGCCTATATTTACTGGAGAATATCTTTATGGCATGTCATGAAGTATGGATATAGTAGGCGATTGAAATGAAAAGGGCAGGATTAAGAGGAAACGAACAAAAACAGAGGCCAATTTGAATAAATCTAGCCTTCTGCTTGCTCACAGCTTCAAAAAGTAAGAGTCACTCGAGTACGAATAGTTGAGTAAGGGAAATAAATGGGCAATTATCCTTATAGGATTAATGTTGAGAGATTTCTTATGTCACTGTATCAAACCAAATCTCTGTTCTTGAAATGAGGGATTACCCCTCCTTCACACCGATAAATAAAGAGATTTATATTTATTTACCTCTGAGGATGTTTGCCATAGATGCAGGCAAAACATCAGGAGAAAATGCCTCTAGAACATGGCCATATAGCCCGAAAAAACCTACAACAACCCAGTGATTCCAGCCATGAAAGCCTTTGACAATAGATTTATATTTTCTTTGAAACACCACAGGGAGTAAGAAAATAAACATATTGTTTTTGCGGAGAGATCTTTTTTTTGCTCTCTCCTAAGGGTCTATTAAAACTTTTCAAAAGATGTACAGCACTGACTGAGATTTGATTTCCAGGCAGGAAGTGTAAACAATGACTTGAAAGATGTGTGTGTAAACCCCTTCCAACTGATTTACTAGTAGCTCTTTAGAATCCGTCATGCATGCCACATTGACCTCACAAACTTAATTACCTTAAGTAGTAAGAGAAGGAACATATGCCTCTCAACCCACTGATGTGCAAATCAAAGGCCAGGCTGTGTTTGCAGAAAGAGTCACGTATCAACTTGAAGGGAGGCTCGCAGAGTGGGCTACACACTGATGGGATAACATAGATCTTAATTACTGTATGTTGAAAGTATCATCAGAAAACCTAGTGTGAATTCTGGATTATTCCCCCTCGTCCACTTTTTATTGGGGAGATCAGAGTACCAAAACACATACTTTGCATGTGTAAGATTACATATGTAAGACTTGGCTGACGGTTTTCAGGCTGCAGGACCCCACGACTGATCATCCTTCCAACTTAATCAGGCCAATGTGAGCAACTTATTCAGATTTATATATCACAAAGTTTTAATATTGGTACATTTTGAATACTGAAGTGAGTCTGAAATAACTTTGCTACTGAATCAAAAAGCTAGTTACAATACAACGAAAAAAAAGCTGCCTTTTATGAACCTTTCTGGGAAAAGGTAGAGTACAAATAATATCAAATGAACAAATAATAATATAATATAATAATAACTTTATTTTTATATCCCGCCAACCATCTCCTCTAGGGGCCTCGGGGCAGCTTACAAGGGACACGCCCAAGATTACAAAACACACATGTAAAACACTTTAACCAATTAAAACATCAGATAAAACAAATAACAACACAATGGAAAGCAATATAAAAACAATACGGCTGAAAGAAACATAGCTGAGGTACAGATTCAATGAGTGCAATACATTTTTACAGGAGTGCAGGAAAGTGCAACAATACAGTAAACTGGGCAGGAAATACTATCATAACACATGTTGAGGTAGAATGTATGCCAGTGTAAAGTGCGGGCCAGTGTAAAGTCCGGAACTTCAAGTAGGGACAAGAAAGTTACTGGTGAGCTGCTTAGTCAAAAGTGCACTGGAACATCCAGGTTTTTAGTTGATCTTCCTAGGGAGGGAGTTCCAGAGCCGGGAGTCACCACTGAGGAGGCTCTCTCCCTCGTCCCCATCAACCATGCATGTGATGGCGGGGGGAGAGAGAACAGTGCCTCCCTAGAGGATCTCAAGGTATGCACTGGTTCATAGGAGAAGATGCGATCGCGAAGATGAGCAGGTCCCGAACTCTTTAGGGCTTTATAGGTGATGACCTGCACCTTGAATTAGGACCGGAAACTTATTGGAAGCCAGTGGAGCTGATTAAACAGGAGGGTTGACTGCTCTCTGTAACCAGCTCCTTTATATGTTATAATAACTGACTAAAGACGGTAAGACAGTAAGGAGACCCTGGTGGCACAGTGGATTAAACTGCTGAGCTGCTAAACTTGTTGACCGAAAGCTTGCAGGTTCGAATCTGGGGAGTGGCGTGAGCTTCCGCTGTCAGCCCCAGCTTCTGTCAACCTAACAGTTTGAAAACATGCAAATGTGAGTAGACCAAAGAAACCACTCCGGTTGGAAGGTAATGGCACTCCTTGCAGACCTTCTGGCCACATGACCTTGGAGGTGTCTACGGACAATGCTGGCTCTTCGTCTTAGAAATGAAGATGTGCACCAACCCCCAGAGTTGGACATGATTGGACTTAATATCAGGGGAAAACCTTTACCTTTACTAAAGACAGTAATGGTGCAACAGCAGCAGCAACAACAACAAGAGGAGGAAGAATGCTCTTATTAAAATATATTCTCAAACACTATATTGGTTTCAATTAAAGACTATTGATGACAAGTGTAAATGGTTTGAGCTACAGAATGGCAATTATGCTATTATAATATTTCAGAGATTATAATTTCAGTAGGTTGGATTTGTGTACATTTGTATGAAATATCTCTGGGGGACTCGTCGAATACATTGTGCCTGCAATCTTCTTTGTTGCATACTCAAAGGTTTTGTTGAGACTAAGAATTTCATTTCTTCCAATATATTTTTCCCTGGGGAAGGAAAGCCGATGTCTTATCCCCAGGCCAGTCATTGTTGCTGCTTCGTGTCCGCTCAATAATACCAGGAATCAAAGTACACATCTTGAGAACAGTAAGGCTTTTCATAATGGCCTTTATCCTTGCACGGCAAGTCACTGTGTCAGCTCAGAAAATGAATTTCTAATAACCCCTGGCACTGAATCACTTATTTGTTCCAAAGGAGGCCTGCACAGTGCCCTGTTTATTTGGTCTGCATGGCAGTGAAATAGGCTTTACCTATTTGTATGTTTATAACCTCAGTCAACCTTAAAGTGGAATGCTCACTTTGAATCTGATAGATCCTCAAGAGACTGCCAAATACTTTCATTTCCCTACACTAAACAAAGATCCCATGTAATCTTATCACTGGTATCTACTGTCTGTTTGCAAAGTGAAGACTTATCCAGGTTTTAAAGCAAGGCTGAACACTCTGATGGTCAAACTGGAACCTGCCCAAGATGTTTTGATGCCTAAAGCAAAAGAGAGGATGGTGTTTACACTTGCTTCAGTTCCACACACAGAATCTGAATGTACACGTATCCTGCTTCAAAACTAGTGACAGGATATTATCTGGATATCTAGTGAATGAGCATGTGAGACTCACCGTGGCACCTACAGCTCATAGCACTCACAATTGTCTTTTATTACTACTCACTGGCCTTGAAAACAGTAGGTTAAGTCAACTGTCTCACTTTATGTAAGTCAAGGCAAGGACTGTGTTATCACTTTATGTAAGTCACTTTATGTAAGTCACTTTATGTAAGTCAAGGCAAGGACTGTGAAAAAAAAAGGCAAGGTCCAGGTCTGTGCAATTAACAGAATAGGCATATCATTTTCATATATATTTCTGCTGAAATTATCTGTCATGGTTGGCTTCACTGTGAAGCTAGTACAGTTAATTCTTGAAAAAACTTAATAAAAGTTTTAGAACTTCTATAAACTAAACAAAAATAGGTTTGTGGGGAAGAGCAATGAATTCTTATTTGCTTTAGGTGAGGGATTGTCTTTTGATTTTGCAGTTCTTTGACCTTTTCTGTTATCACATGTTGGATTTGTCTACACTGGGCTAAAATCAGGACTCTGTGTGAATATCTTTATGATGTACACTGAGTACCCCCCCTCCTTTGGTTATAATAATATGTAACAAAAATTGAAAAATATTCTGTTCCTGCCTTAAAAGTGTTATTCATGCTTAATTGTGAAGTACTTACTGTGCTTTGAAAGTAGTTGGTATACTCTAGAACAGGGGTCCTCAAACTAAGGCCCGGGGGCCGGATACGGCCCTCCAAGGTAATTTACCCGGCCCTCACTCAGGGTCAACCTAAGTCTGAACTTACTTGAAAACACACAACAACAACAATAACAACAACAACAACAACCCTATCTCATCACCCACAAGCAGGTCCACACTTCCCATTGAAATACTAATAAGTTTATATTTATTAAAATTGTTCTTCATTTTAATAAATATAATTATTGTACTGTTTTCAGGTGTTTTTGCACTACAAATAAGATATGTGCAGTGTGCATAGGAATTAATTCATGTTTTTTTTCAATTTATAATCCGGCCCTCCAACAGTTTGAGGGACTGTGACCTGGCCCTCTGTTTAAAAAGTCTGAGGACCCCTGCTCTAGAAACTTCATTTTTGTGGCTGCCACAAACTGCCACAAACTATGTTGAATTGGTTGAGATATATTCATTGAAAAACTATAGAAAAATGGGCTGCAGGATGTCCCACAAAAACAAAGTTTTTGCAGTTTAATAAACTTTTCCCATGTTTTTATAATAGAAGCAATTAGGAATTGACATTTATAACCCAGGAACAAAAATCGTGTTACAGTAGTCTCACTTAACCAACATAAATGGGCTGACAGAATGTCGATAAATGAAAATGTCAGATAATTCGGAGGCTTCTGGCACAGATTAGTGGTGAGTTCTCCTTCTGTTTGGTTTTCCAGATACAAGGAGAGAACTCACTCACAACTGATGGAAAAAAAGAGCAACAAGCAAGGAATTGTAATGAAAACGTTGATGGTACACATGCACAAATTCTCAGGACAACTGCCCATCTTCATTTTTTTCTCTTCCCATATTTCCTACAAACTCCCGGGTAGCCACGGCCCCTCCTTCCAACTCATACTGAACCATTGCTGCGTGCGGGGGGGGGGGGGGGGGGCACGACAGGGATGGGGGGGGGGAAGAAAGGCAAAACCACTATGCTCTGGCTCCTCCTTCAGAGTCAGCACAGTGGTACTGGCCAAAATAGGGAAGGAAGAAAGAAAGAAACTACAAACATGGCTTCTAAAGGGGAAATGATGGAGGAAAAGGGGTCGAGGGGAATTGGATAAGAGCGGTGGATAAGCAAAAGTAGAATAAGTGAGACTCCATTGGACACAGTGTAATTCAACTTTGCACAGGAGATGCTCTAGAACAGTGGTTCTCAACCTGTGGGTCTCCAGATGTTTTGGCCTTCAACTCCCAGAAATCCTAACAGCTGGTAAACTGGCTTGGATTTCTGGGAGTTGTAGGCCAAAACACCAGGGGATCCACAGGTTGAGAACCACTGCTCTAGAGCTTGCTGGAAACTTTGGAGTATCCTAGGCTCCAGGGCAGTCTAGGCAGCTGGAATGAATCCAATTTGGCCTGATCTACTGTCCAGATGGATATCGGGACTGTGGCGCAGCTAGTTGGGAGTCAGTGGCATTAAGATCACTACTGACCGAAAGGTCATGAGTTCGAAATCAGTCTGAGTCGAAGTGAGTGTTCAACCAATTTGTATAGCTTGCTGTCGACTTTTGCAGCCCAAAAAACAGTTGCATCTGTCAAGTAGGAAATTTAGGTACCGCTTATGTGGGGAGGCAAATTTAACTAATTTACGGGGCCATAAAAATATTCAGCAAACATGCAAAGAATGAGGAAGTACTTCATCAGTGTCAGAAATGGTTGGTGAAGGGACAGCTCCTCTGGTGGCCAGAATACCCTCAAGAAAAGATGGAATGTTAAATTGCCGCTGTATCTGTCTATATATGTTGTGTCTATGGCATTGAATGTTTGCCATGTATATGTACATTGTAATCCACCCTGAGTCCCCTGTGGGGTGAGAAGGGCGGAATATAAATACTGTAAATAAATAAATATCTCTGTCTTCACCCAGGCATGTAGCCGGGGGGGGGGGGGGGGCTTGAGGGGCTTCAGCCCCCCCCCCCCCAATTCTCATGATGGTTCGCGAAAAGACCTTACTGGTGCATTATTTAAACTGTTATGTTTATTCATATCATGATCTGATCACCATACTCAATATATCCCATATGCATGGGGGTATTGGGGTAATGATACAAAAGGTTTGCTAGGATAGACCCTCTTTCACTCAGACGCACACCCCCCCTCCCGAAACAAACTCAGCCCCCCCCCCCCCCGAATTGAAATGCTGGCTACGGGCCTGTTAGACTTCACCTGTTTCTTAAGCCAATCATTATAAGGGAAGATCATGCCTTGATTCTACTCCTGGTACTCCTAACCGGTAACAAAGGCACCCCATTCTGACACCAACAGAGATGCATTTTTGCTTTGAACTGGCCATGGATTAACAGACCCATATAGATGAGACCTTGGAGATTATGCATTTTTTTTTTTTGCCCCAAACACCACCTAGGAGCTCTGTTGATAATTTGCCATGTTTGTGACCCTAATTTCATGCCTCCAAAAGATATTTTTCTCAACAGAAAGTGATTCAGAAATTATATTTGAAGAGATGACAGCACAGTCCTCTCTCTGAAAGGTCATCCTATCCACATGTGGTTCAACAGTAGAGAGCCACAAGAACGAAAAGCAAAAACTCTTCTTCAATAAACAGCAGGCGAAGCAGTTTCATACCTGTTACCTGGAACCCATACACACTGAAGAATCTTTCCCCCTCTGGTGGGACATGCTTTATTCAAATTATTATCATTTTATACAAATTGCATCCATACGTATAAATGATTATATGCAAATCTGTGTTTTTTATTCTGGCCAAGCATTCTTCCACCCCTCACACAAACAAATCCTTAGCTATATAATGCTGGCTTGAATATATTTTTCATTCTTCTGCATCTATTCAATAGATCAAAGTTTATGTGGGTTTGATAGCGACACATGTCTGATAGAGACATTGAATTCTACTGAGGTCAGTAGGTCTTGCTTCCTAGTCACATTTTAAAGAACATGGTGCTAGCAGTTTCTTCCTGTTTTCCCAAGTGATATGTTCTAAAGAAACCAATTAATTAGATGTTCCCGGCCAGGATTGCTAAAAGTAGACCCAGAGTCCAATAATGCTGCTTTTTTGGGTAAAAGGTGAGTCAATTTTCTGACCACTGGAAAAAATGTATCTATAAAGATACAGCCTTTCCTGGAATCTGTCCTGTTAATTGTACCCATAGGGTTAGCAGGGAAAATTCAACGGGATATTTATAAAATTAAGCTTTTACCCCACAAGAAGAATGTGATGCTATTTCTATTGTTCCTGTTATGAAACTACAGCTAACATGTTCCACAAATTGAGCATTATGCTCCCTTCAATAGATGTACTGTCAAGACGCAGCAGCCAATTGAGAAACGGGGTGGAATGGAACAAAGGAACCTCAAAGGAAAAGACAAGACACTGTGTCTTTTGTCTTTTGTTCCTACATGGACATAAAGGGTCTCCAGCTCTGATATGTGTCTTCTTTGATCTCCTCCTCACTGCCAATAATTAGAAATAGACACATTTAGGTCATGTTTTCAATTTAGACTTTCTTGTCACTTGCGAGCATCCAGACAAATAAAATAGATTGTCATTATTATGTCATTAATAGTCTTAAGTACTGTTGTTTCGCTGATAGTAAAGTAAACACAAAAGCCACAGTCAGGAAAACATCAGCTCTCACTCATATATTTGGAAATGGAAAGATGCAATGTAGATGCGTAATCACACTTAATGGATTATGCATTATGTGTGTATTTTGCACTTGGCAACATGCAATATGCAAGGCAAGGGTTAGCCTTTTATATGTCCTGTTCTCTTGTAAACAGCCGATGGTGGAACTGAGTAGTATATTTGTAGTTTTTTGTTTACTTAAAAGCTAAGCTTAGGATGCAAGCCATCAACCTCAAAACATTAGCCTTTGAAGTGTTCTAACTTCTCACTTTCCATGAATAACAACATATCTACTGACTCTTTCTTAGCGCCAGCTAAAAAACCCCAAGATTTATTTCTCCTTCTATGGCCATACATTTTGCAAACAAATTCTTTAAAACCTCTCCAGAATCTAGTACTATTAAGCTTCATATAATTTTTAAAAGACCCTGGAAACAGAAGTCACCTGGAAATGCAAGTCAACACAACAGATGTCTCTCTATAGCAGTGGTGCGGGATTCCTGAAGAAATAGTTCACAAATCTTATAAGCCCAATCCAAAACAATCAATGGCAAGGGGTTGTAGGAGTTCTTGTCTAAAGTAGTTGGAGCATCCTTGCATTACTCGTATAAGGTGAAGCAGACTACCTAGATACCTCTTAATCCATTAATTTTATCTCATTTGCCTCATAAGGAGCTTAGTAGTCACAGTTAAACATCAGCAATTCAGACAATTCAGACAATCCCCCCCTCCTTCCCAGATGTCTTGTGTTACAGGACCCTCTAGAACAGTGGTTCTAGAGGGACCACTTTGACCAGAGACCACTCTCCAACATTAGTGCTAAAAGGGATACAAAACAGTTTATTTATTTATTTATTTACTTACTTAATATATTTCTATACCACCCTTCTCAGCACGAGGCCGACTCAGGGCGGTTTACAAAACCGGCACAATTTGATGCCATAATAATATAAACAGTTAAAAGCATATAAACATCCATAAAATTCCATAACATTAAAATCAATAAAACATAGAAACATAAATCCTCTGTATTTAATTTCCAGAATCTTTATCCGATTGCAATTGTCCAGCTGTTCCGAGGTCAAGTAATTATTTACTACATTGCATTTGAGAAAGCCTGCTCACAAAGCCAGGTTTTGACTTTTTTCAGAAGGTTAGGCGACTGGGAGCCAATCTAATATCTCTGGGGAGGGCGTTCAATATCCGAGGGGCCACCACTGAAAAGGCCTTATCTCTCATCCCCGCCAACCGAACCTGTGAAGAAGGCGGGACAGAGCAGGGCCTCTCCAGAAGATCTTAAATTCCTGGATGGTTCAGTTTTTATTCAGCTTTAGATTTGGTTTGGTTATTTGGGGGTGCTGATTCAGAAAACTGCATTGGATTGACCACATCAGCTCTAGTTTCTGATACAGAACATATGTCATCCAGTAGTCGCCCTCTGCTTGCCCACAGAAAACCATATTCAATAAACCTTGACACTATAAGGGTTTTGTGAGACCAGTCGTTCTCTTTGCAATGGTGTAGAAACAGTGAAGCCGCAGACCATATTTTAGTTCTTGTGGATCACTGGTGGTCCACGGATCACAGGTTGGGAACCACTGCTCTAGAACCCTTCAGCTTCTAGATTTGGCCTTTCCCTTGCACAATGTAATTTGGTGTATGTTTGTAAGGCACTGAATTTTACCACTATTTCTGTGTAAACCGCTTTGAGTCTCCCCAGGGGTGAGAGAAACGGTATATAAATACTGCAATACATAAATAAATAAATATAAATGAAAGCTCCTGGATTCAGCTGGACAGAGGGCACATAATCCTTATTTTGGCAGGATCTATCATTCCTCCTTTTCCCCTTCTGCTATGTTGAATGCAAACTATTTTTTTGCACTTTGAGCTTAGTCTGCCACAAGTGAATTAAGCTACAAAGGGGGGAAAGAGAGGGGATGACAAAGGAAAGAAAATAATTGGGCCATTTTAAAAGCAGTAAGCAGGATGACAGAAGATGTACTGATACTGTTCATATTAAAGCAGGACACTTGGAGGCTTTGCAATCTGCTCCTGAATCTTTTACCTTGAAGTGGACAGAGGAGGTGTAGTGACTGGTCGGAGGACTACTTGAGAAGAATGGAAATAACCATGGTTATTTGAATGGACTATAACATGGTGTAGATCAGGGGTCCTCAAACTTTTAAAGCCAAGGGCTGGTTTGCAGTCCCTCAAACTGTTGGCAGGATGGACTATAGTTTTAAAAAATATGAACAAATTCCTATGCACACTGCACATATCATGCAAAAAATAAAAAAGAAAAGAAAAAGAAGAGGAAGAGGAAGAAGAAGAAGAAGAAGAAGAAGAAGAAAGAACAATACAATATTTAGAATGATGAACAATTTTAACCAACATAAATTTGCCAAGATTTCAATGGGAAGTGTGGGCCTCCTTTTAGCTGATGTGATAGTCAAGTTGATTAAGATTGCTGTTGTTCTGTGACTTCAAGTTGTTTCAGACTTAGGGCAACCCGAAGTCTAATGTTTGGGGAGGGTGCTGAGTAAATGACGCTGGAGGCCCATCTTTCTCATGGGCCTTAGTTTGGGGACCCTCGGATGTAGATGGATAAATGTGTCAAATTAATCTTAAATAAACAGTAGTTTTATAAGGTCAGCTCCCGTATAACTTTAAATGAGTATGTGGTCTGTATGGCACTAAGCTAGGGTTAGTAATGAATTAGATACAGACCAAACCTATTAGTTGCCAGTTCCTGTCTGGGAGGAAAGAAAAGAATAAACACACTCAGCCATTAAATCTGTTGTTTTACAACAAACTAACAAGTTTAGTTTGGCACGTCCATATTCAAGTGATGGCTGACCTTCAAAAGACTGGATTCAGATCAGTTTATATTCTGATATTTATTTGAAACTTGCCCTCTCTTCCCTGATGCAGGATCAGTGGGACAGCCTAACAAAGTGAAGGCTCCTCATGTGATTTCCTGAAGCTTCTAGTTCTGAAATGCCATTAACCACCCTCTTTTTAAATAGAATTGTATTATTTTTCCTATTGGCTTGACACCAGGAAGTGAGCAGCAAATGGAAATTAAAGAAAAACATTTCCAAGTGAGATGAACTTTTTTCAACCCTAAAGTGAAAGATTTGGTTGGTTCATTCTGAGTTCAGTTCAGTTTCCTCCCAGAGAGAGCTTAGTGAACTGTGAAATAGTCTTGCAAGGAAAAGGAGTAGAGGTCCTGTGGATTTCTCTGTAGCAGAATGGAAGAAGACATGATGGAAGACTTATTGGCTCCAGTATTTTTCCAGTTTTAATGTGGGATTGAAGGACTGGTTTCCTCAAGCTTGGGCCTGGGGGGAAGGAAGAGGAAGTCTAACTGAGGGACATCACTGAAAACTGGGGGTATAGTATGATCCCTTTATTCATGGGTTCACTTCTCCACAGTTCCTCCTTGGAAGTCTTTGTAGACCTCGCTAGGTTCTCAGTGTGATTCTATGGTATGCTTCTGGCCCAAATATAGACAAAATATAGGTTCACTATTACCCACAGTTTCAGGAATCCATGGAGGTGTTGCTGCTGTTTGCTTGGAATGCATCTCCTGTGGATATGGGGGTTATATTTTATATATGATATCCAATGGCATATATTTAATGAGATTGGCACAAAAGTGCCAGCTAAACCACTAATTATAAAGGAAACAATATAAGATTCTAAAGATGTTCATTTTTGCATGATTTTTTTTTGGTCCTAACACAGTCAGGTAAGAGAGAAATAGCTATAGTCACAATTACTACTGACAGTTCACACTCTTTGCTACACAGTTGCTAAGTTCAAAGGTAAGTTAATATTTTTGGAGAATGCCTCATAGGAAGATCATGGGAGCAATTCTAGTTGTCCAGGGAATCTTCTTGACCATGATTACTTCTTCTCCATGTATTTCCGACTCAACTGCTCATAATTCCTGGCTGATATTTTCAACATATTTCATCCAAAGTATATACCCATGGCCAGCCAGCAAAGTTTGTGGAGGTGTGAGAATATGAATCCATAGTCTTAAATTTAATACTAATTTCTTAACCATACTGGTTTTCATTTAACTGAAAACATGATTAAGAGGGGTTTCCTTTTTTTATAAAAAGATATATATCACTAAAATTATGTCAGTTGAAAAACCATTATGATCCTATTTGGGTTTGGTGCTTTTCTTAAAATGAAAGCATAAAGTCATTCCAATGTGTGCTGAGCTATGGATGAGATACAAATCTTAATTAGTGGTGAGATAGCTTTTTTGTGGTGGGTAGAATATTGGTTTCTTGGCAATAGCATTTTTACATTATTGTGTTTCTTGGAAGTTACAAATCGAGTGCTCTACATAATGTGATTGTCATCAGGTTAAAAGAAGCACGCCCAGTCCTTGTCAACATGGTATGATATCATTTGCAGATTTTATATTTCAAATACTTTAATAATTAGCAGATTTGTGAAAACATTTTAGATAGATCTGTGTGACATCATCACCCTTCTAGATGAGTCCATAATCAGGCAAAACCAATTGATTTAAGAGGACAAAATATTTGTGATAGCCCTTACAAATTGAGTTGTTAGAAATGTTAAGTAACCTTAATTTTCTTTGTGCAAATGTGTTTATTTTGCTTAAGTTACCAGGGACTGAAGACTAGAGACCTCAGTACACTCCTTCTATACCTGAGATATTCTCCTCTTCTACGGAGCATGCAGCCTCAGGAGGGACTCACATGGAGTGGTGAGGGAGGAAGGGGACATCCGCCTAGCCAGCCAGATCAGATGAATCAACCATTGCGATCAATGGGGTGACAGATGTTGCAGCCAGATTGTCCTTACATCCACATACACTTAAGTAATAAACTTCTCACATAGATCTCTAAAATTTCAAGAGTGTGAAATAATGAAATACGAAGCCATATATTCCTGAAAACGGCCTATATCTTAATCATTTTTTTAAAAAAAAATCTAATTTGTAAAGAGATTAGAATTCCGTTGATGATTGCACTCATTCACGTAATTGTAAGTGTTTTTCCTCCCTTATTCTTGTCATTTTATAACCAAGAAATAAATAAACGCTGAGAAGAGGATTTTGATTTCCATGTCTATATCCAGCCAAGAGTATAACATTGTCCTTGTTCTTCCATTTACATGGATTTTGTAGAAAGGCTTTCCAGTAGTTATGTAACACATGTTTTGATGATCGCAACATAGTGAAAACAACCAACGGGACCTCATACTAATGTAAATATTTACAAATGGCCTGGGCCAATCCATGAACATTGCAGTTCAGTTTAAGGTCAGAAAAAGAACAGCCAATTATGGAAAAGTATATTTTCCTAATCTGTTCCTTTTCCTAATCCATTCCTAATCTCTTCAGTCCTGAGGTGCCTGTGATATCCCAAATGAAAAAGACAGGGGTTACCTAGGATGCAATGAAACCTCTAAGAGTCTCCTAGAGCTTGTCAAACTCTTGGCATATTCACGTATACCTTCAATGTACAATGTACAATGTACAATGTATTAAAAATGTATGCTATATACATTTTGTGGGTCCCCAGACCTTCAACTCTCAAAGATCTTTACAGCAGGTAAACTGGCTGGGATTTCTAGGAGTTGTAGGCCAAAATATCTGGTCTACATGCATTTGCTAAACTAGTACTAGATTAGCCATGTGTCCTGAATTATAGAGGACAGTCCTCTATAATAAGGGTACTCAGAGGACACTCATCTATTTGAAGGCATCATGTGCCTGCCATCCTATCCAGAAGAACTTTTT
The DNA here is from genome assembly GCF_037176765.1 of Anolis sagrei. Taxonomy (NCBI): domain Eukaryota; kingdom Metazoa; phylum Chordata; class Lepidosauria; order Squamata; family Anolidae; genus Anolis; species Anolis sagrei. The sequence goes on along the minus strand of NC_090025.1, from coordinate 72,731,800 downwards.
AAAGAGGAAGAATCTCAAGATAGAAGAGGGACAGAAGCAATTGATGGCCTCCATGTCAATGATGGAGTACACCAGTGGTTCTCAGCCTGGGGTCCCCAGATGTTTTTGGCCTTCAACTCCCAGAAATCCTAACAGCTGGTAAACTGGCTGGGATTTCTGGGAGTTGTAGGCCAAAAACATCTGGGGACCACAGGTTGAGAACCACTGCAGTACACTCATTTCAGGTTGTCATCTAAATGAACTATCCAAGGTACTGAGACTATTTTGGAGATGGGGTCCAAACCCTAAAATCATCAAAATTCAACTAAAATCCAGAGTTGATCTACCATTGAAGAACAGATACAAAGATCACTTAGACTGGTTCTACAGAGGAGAAAAGTGGAATTGATCCAGCATCCCTGATCAGCTGTAGCAGGGACTCCCCATTGTCCAGCCAGGCCAGACATGTACTACAGGACAGCCCTCCTTTCATGTCTTGGCTGATGACAGCCACAACACAAACACTCGCAGTTGGAAGCAGCCTTCTCTTCCCTCCCAGTCTCCTTAGTGAAGTCCGAGGCCCATCCAAAAGATTTGGTTCTTTCAAGATGGGGTTGTGAGCTAGATTTCCTTTCAATATGGGGTGATGATGGGGCAGAGGAAAACAGTACAACCTTCTTACTACTAATTGATTTGGAGAGATGGAGTAAGCTTCCTACCAAGAACAATGGCATCTTCTGTTTTAAAAGAAAACATCCACAAAAACTATACCAAAGCTCCAGCCTCTGGGTTTAGCTCTAGAATGCCTCCAGAGACACAGTCTTCACAATCATCACTGCTGTAAGAAGGGCTGCCATTCCCTTTCCCCATGTGAAACAGCCTGAAAGTGTATTCTTCCAAGAATATGAGATAGTTTCTAATTGATGTGAGTTTGCACTGTCCATATGTTTTGCCTCAGGCCTAGAGACAACAGACAATACTCTTCTGATAATGAAAATCACACCTGGTTATCTCAGTGCTCATTTGCACACATTGAGATTCCCTCTTGGAAGATTTTGGGTTGTTAGCACAGAGGATGGCAGTAATATGAACTGTCTTTCACGGATTGTGCTCATTTTCCCAGTTGTACTCTTTCTTGGCACAGACCAGGCCATGATATTCATGTCATATACATATCTAAACTGTGTTAGAAGGTGTGAATTCTTAAATAGTGTATTAACAGGGAATAAAGAACTAACCATCTATATAAATAAAAATGTAATGTTCGTTGGTGGGAT